>NW_028143068.1:0-349685 GCF_977018435.1 Lepisma saccharinum
CACTATATCTAATTACGGACATATAATACTAAAACTTTGTTAGTAGTTGATGAGTTGACAGTAAATTTGAGAGTTTTAGCATTATTTGTCCTGAAATGGATATAAGTGTAACTTGTTAAGTGTGCCAAACACAAAATCTTCAACATATTGTACTATGTAACCTCAATTTTGAAAGCTAACTGAACTCTAGCGTTTCGAGTTACATATAGTAAAAACCTCTATAATGGTGGTAAAATACATCCAGTCTGTAAAATTTTGGAAATGCTGTCTCCTTCTCTGTCGACCCAGACCAAAAGAGTTCTCAAACGATATTTCTTAACATAACTAACTTTTCAAAAAAGAATACCTTGTGCTCAGATAGCTTAGTTGGTATAGCATTAGGGTTTTTGACCTATCTGTCCAGGGTTCGAGTCCCTGTCTGGGCGGTTAGTATTTTTTAATTTTATCATTGGATCTTGTGCAGCCTAAATATAAAATATGTTTACAGTCTAAGAGATTATAATTTTTCTTCAAATTTAATTAGTTATAAGCAATGTAAATTAATTTGGGGAGTTGGCCAAATTGGTTCCTCATACAAGAAGAAATGACCAAATTGACCCTAGCGCCTATGACCCTACTTGGGTTCATCCACCAAGACATCTGCTTCGAGTCTCCGATGTCTTGGTGGAGCCCATTCAGGTTCTACCGCCCACAAGTGCGTTCCTTCGCCGATCCAGCGAAGGTAAGAATTATGAAGAGCGACCCTCTATATATAACCTCATCTCACTGTTGGTCACTCCTTGACCTAGTTATTTTCATGCAATCACCTACGTTTAGTGGATTTTGCCTTCTTTCTGTTTGATCTGTTAAATAATCCAGTCAATATAAATATACTTACATAGAATAATCTGGTTTTGTATAAGTTTAACATATAATCCTAATATAGTTTGGTTCTCAGAAATATAGTTCCTGCTACATTTATATAAATCGAAGTCTAGTTAGTGTTGGTCTGTAAATATTGGATATGTAAAAGGCAAACTGAATTTTAGTTATAATCCAGTAATTGTCGATAATTTCCGTTCCTTTTGTAGCACTAGTTGCATATTTTTAAAACTTTTTATTGATACCAAACCAAAATGCAGTCTATCAGAGGCACCCACCAAATGAACAACATAAAACCAGTAACCAGATTCGTCATCGATGCCAACATGGATATCATTATTCGAGGTACTTTCGCAGACACTGAATTGATTTTGAAACATGAAAAAAATTACATTGTCCTAAATAAAGAAAAGTACCCATCATGCGTCTACAAATCAGATGTGATCTTCGACACTTACAAAAACAGATTCCCCACACAAAAAGACAGATTCAGATCTAAAAACATTATAGGAGAACTTTACTTCACCTTCGAAGGCAGTGGAGAAAATATAAAAGTGGAAATCACCAGCATCTCTGGTGGAGTCACCCTCAACTTTAAACAGTGTCAAAAATTTCTCTCTTACTACAAATCCCTCATGGAAGAATTTCAGCATCGGCTAAATCGTAATCCCTATGTGACTTTTGCTCTTTGATAGAGTACTTTTCATATATGTAAATTTGATATATTCTATATTTGTATATTAAATAAAAATAAACTTAAAAAACTTAACTTGAGTGTTTTATTTGAATCCAAAATATATATGTAATCTAATGAAAATGATTTAAACTTTATAAATATTATTGCTAAACAGTCACAATTCAACATACAAGTTGTTCTTGCAGGCTAATAAGACTCTGGCGTGTGGGCCTATGCCTCCTACAATCCTCTGTAAAATTCGTGTTGTCCTGTGTTTAATCAATATACATAGTAAGCCTAAGCTTTAAGGTTCAATCAGTGGATTTTAGTCCTCATAGACATATAGTGATTGTAGCCTTGTATAATAAACCAAATAGAAATAACCCATGTGTTGATGCAGCCAAAAAACCAGTAATACTTGAAAATACCTTGAATAAAGGCTTTAAAACTAAATAACAACATAGAAAACATTTATTTTTCACAAATCTTTATTATTAGCACTAAAATACATTACACATTAATATTTTTATTATTGTACCAACATACAAGTCTTTGAACATTTCTGAATGCGCAACCTTGTTCAGCTGGGGGAGAAGTATCAGAATGATACTTGCACAATCCTCCTTGAAACATATACAAATTCTCAAGGGATGGACAGTTTACAGTTTGTAAATCAACAATGTTATCAATATTAAACAAATCTTTGATAATTTGGGATTTTCCTTTGCAGAAAAATGTACCACCTTGACAGTTCAAGTTCCTAACTGCCCTCCGGACATAGTATATTTCACATCCACAAGCAATATCATACATTAATGCATGGAGATTGTCTTTAACCCAGCGCGATTCTTTGTTCTCTTTGAAATAATCGGGAACACTCACAAGCGCATAATACACAGTGTCCAAATTTGTAGAACTCACACAAATCTCACGCAATATAAATTTTCTGTTATAAATAAATCCTTGTACATCAATAATGTATTGCACCATTTTCGGTGTTATTAGTCAGTCTCTATTCAACTCTCACAAAAATCCTGTGCTACCATAAGTAAGCTCTGCTGAGCGTATAGGATCTATAAGAGTTTTCACTAGTTCGATATTGTTTGAAATTTCACATAACACACTATAAAAAGCTTTGTAATCTGTCTGTACCTCGTGTGCCGTCAAAGCATCCGCAACATCCTCATGGTTAGTAATATAAAACTCAAAAATATGTTTTGTGTTATCCAAGTCCTGTAAATAATACTGGATTCTCTCGCACATCCACTTAACACATCGTTGGCATTTATTCAAACAGCGTTCTCCTTGGCAAGTAAAATAACGTTCAGAGAGTAAATCTTCATCTTTACAGCATACGGACTCACACTCGTAGAAATGGTTAACTACACAATCGTGGGCTAGTTGGTTGCCTTGATTAGAATAACATCCCCAGCATATAATATACTTGCCAGGTGTATACCTCTTCAAAGTCTCCAACACACAATCCTTATAGATATAATTGGAAAAACATGGACATGATGCAATTATTTGACTCATGTCCTTGTTGGTTACTTTGTTGGCGTTATTTCCAGTAATAGATCCTTCCACTCACAGGTACGCAAATAAAAACACCTGAAAAATAGAAACATAGTTGTAGTACTTGTTTATATTACGCATATTCATTTCTGTATTTACTTTTTTCGTTTCTTTGTTTTCTGGATTTATATATTATTTCAAAAACTAGTGGAGAAATATACATTCCAGTGGTAAAATCTCTTGCGAGGTACTCACCGCAATGTGGTTAGCCTTGTTTGTGGAGGTTGAAGACGCCATCTTTCACTAATGGTCCCTTTCAGTCACACATACAAAATTAGAAGCACCTGAAAAATAGAAAAATAGTTGTAGTACTTGTTCACATTAGGCATATTCTTTTTGGTTTGCATTGACGTTTTTCTCGTTTTAATATTTGCATTTACATATTATTTAAAAAACACACTACATAATAAAAATCATTTACCTTAATTATAGCTTCTCTTGAGTTCTTTGTCTGAAACTCACGGCCAATAATCACAACTTGATGTCTTCTCTGACACAATGCTTCACAAATACTTCTCAAAATAGCTTCTGCTTGCTTTTACGCAGTTTTTATACCTCATAAGCAAAACTGACGCCTTCTCTGATTGGTTGAAATAAAATCAACGCGTTTTCTAATTGGATGAGATAAAACCGACGCGTTTTCTGATTGGTGGAAATAAAAACAACACATTTTCTAATTGGTTGAAATATTCTTAACATTAGTTCATTCAAAAACCTAATAGTTATTATCCAAATGCATTAACAAATACACCCTGAAAATAGTTTGAAATATTATACACATCTTAGAACTTTGTAATATCGAATATGAAATACAAAACGCAATAAATAGAAAATTTAATACAAAGATTTAAAAAAATCTCTTTGTAAGTCCAAATTGCAACAAAAATGTTTCCTGAATAGTTAAAATTGTGTTATTAGAATAAAAAATTACATAAACTTGTGAAATAATAAATTAAAAATTGATAAAATGTCTTTGTGAGTAAAATATAACAAACAAAATGTTGTCTGAATAGATGAAATTGGTTATTTGAGTAATAATAAGCCTAAACTTGTAAAATAAAAGGGTAGAACTTGACAAAACATACTTTTGCATCCAAAATATAATTGAAAACTTTCTTGAATTGACGAAACACACTTCGTGTGTACAAAGTTTAATTCAAAACACATTTAAAATGTGTTATTTGAGTAAACTTAGAGAATAATCCTGTAAACTTGGAAAATATATCTGTGTGTGTGTGTGTGTGTGTGTGTGTGTGTGTGTGTGTGTGTGTGTATGTGCAAAATGTAATAAAAAAACACGTTCAAATCGTGTTATTTGAGTAAATATTAGGCATAAACTTGTAAATAATAAATTAAAAGTTGAAAAAATCTCTTTGTAAATACAAAATATCCTGAATAGATGAAATTGTGTTATTTGAGTAATAATAAGCCTAAACTTGTGAAATAAACAAATAGAAGTTGAGAACACACACTTAGTGTGTCGAAAATGTAACTACAAGTCTTTCCTGAACAGATTGAATTGTGTTATTTTGGTAATAATAAGCCTAGACTTGTGAAATAAACAGATAGCAGTTGAGAACTAAAAGTCTTTCCTGAACAGATTGAATTGTATTATTTTGGTAATAATAAGCCTAAACTTGTGAAATAAACAGATAGAAGTTGAAAAAACACACTTTGTGTGTCGAAAATATAACTAAAAGTCTTTCCTGAATAGTATAAATAGTGTTATTTTGGTAAAAATAAGCCTAGACTTGTGAAATAAACAGATAGCAGTTGAGAACTAAAAGTCTTTCCTGAACAGATTGAATTGTATTATTTTGGTAATAATAAGCCTAAACTTGTGAAATAAACAGATAGAAGTTGAAAAAACACACTTTGTGTGTCGAAAATATAACTAAAAGTCTTTCCTGAATAGTATAAATAGTGTTATTTTGGTAAAAATAAGCCTAAACTTGTGAAATAAACAGATAGAAGTTGAAAAAACACACTTTGTGTGTCGAAAATATAACTAAAAGTCTTTCCTGAATAGTATAAATAGTGTTATTTTGGTAAAAATAGGTATAAAATTGTAAAATAATAAGTTAAAAGTTGAAAAAAATGTCTTTGTGAATCCAAAATTTAATGAAAAAATGTTGCCTGAATAGTATAAATAGTGTTATTTTGGTAAAAATTAACATAAAGTTGTAAAATAATAAATTAAAAATTGAAAAAATGTCCTTGTGAATCCAAAATTTAATGAAAAAATGTTGCCTGAATAGTATAAATAGTGTTATTTTGGTAAAAATTAACATAAAGTTGTAAAATAATAAGTTAAAAATTGAAAAAATGTCTTTGTGAATCCAAAATTTAATGAAAAAATGTTGCCTGAATAGTATAAATAGTGTTATTTTGGTAAAAAATTAACATAAAATTGTAAAATAATAGGTTAAAAGTTGAAAAAATGTCTTTGCGAGTCCAAAATTTAATAAAGAATGTTGCCTGAATAGTACAAATAGTGTTATTTTTGTAAAAATAAGGATAAGCTGGAAAAATGTTTGACATAAAGTCAAAGTTTGGTAAAAAAATAAACTCGATATTATGTTAAATAGCACACAGTAACATAAATTGACTACCTAAATCAATAATCAAAGGGTCCTAGGTTCGATACCCCGTGATAAAAGCAAATAGTGAAAACTGTAGGCCCAGTCCCTGAAAGCTCTTCTTTCTTCATAGTACAGATAATAAACCCCTACGCTTCGTTCTCCTTGTTCAAATTAAAGTTCTCGCTCCAATCTAATTGGGTATCCAAAAATCCTTTTTTCTTGTGTTCTCGATAACCTTGGCTTACTTAGACAGAAATCTGTTCTACCATGCAAGCTAGCTAGCCCAAAACCCGCGCTAAAGCGTCCTGTGCCTTAGGGCAACCCTGAGCGGAATATTAATTGGCGGCGGAAACCGGTTCTACAAGCGACGCATAGCTTCAGAGATTTGACCATTGCTGCGCATTCTCAGACATCCTTTGTTGTCTGGTTGAATCCCTCCCCTGCCCTACGGCATTGCATACCTTTCTCCTGTTCTTGCGTGCTGGTTAACCTTGGAAAAACCGGTTCTGATTGGTCAATCGGGTTCTGACGTTGTGACGTCATTTGACCTTGAACGCACACTCCCCAAATTCCTTTGTCCTCTACCTGCGCGGAATATTAATTCATTCTCTCTGTCTGGCATCAGAGCCGAGTCGAGATTCGGAGACAGTATTCTGTCTAGCATGTGAAACACCGTGTTTCATACCATAATAACATACATTATTACATAGTACTAATTAATAATATTGCATATCGCGGGTTCGAATACCAGGACCGTCCCCAATCGTAATTGGACCTGTACCTACACCCATTACCACCTTTCATAGCGGTTCATAAACCGTAAACTCTTATTTTCAATATTATAAACATTAATATTATCGATTTATACATTACATACTTTGCAGTAATGAATATAAAAACATATGCATAGCGTTTAGTACCTCTAATTACCTTCTATATACATATTTTTCATAAAATAAATAAATATATATTCATAAAAAGTTATAATCATGCAAATACATAAATGTAAAGTATTCTAAGTACATGCAAATAAGTTCTAAGTACATGCGAATTAATTAAAACCCGTGCAAATTAGTTCTAAGTACGTGCAAATAAAGGACCACCCACGAAGAAAACATCCGTTAGCGCAGACCTCTACTACTTAAAGTTGTAGCGATTACTTTCACAAAAATGTTTTAAGATTAGGTCCCTCAGCATTCTTCTAATAATAAACCTATATGCTCTCGTAGTTAGGTTAAGTTCTATTAGCATTAAAATAATATCGCTAAATGCTTTCTAAAGAAAAAGGTTCTAAATTACCTGTGCATTCATTCCCACTAATCATAAACTTGCATTTATCTCGTCTTAATCTGTTCTTAAGATTTGTAACATCCTCTTAGCAGACGAATTACGTCTCAGCAGCAAATTTGATGCTTATTCTTACTGCTGACACGTGCGTGGCAGCAGACTCGGCAGTAGTGTAATTGATGCTATAACAAGCACCACTTATAAGTGTAGAAAAGAAGAGGTTATTTGATTGAACAACCCGATTTACCTACACTTAAAACAATGCCAAGAGGGGCTTATACCCCAATTCTTCAAGTGTGATATGCTCTGAATTTTTAAGAATTTTGAATTCTAGTGTAGAAATGATGAACCCCCCTCAGACAGATTTGCCTACACTTAAAATTATGCCAAGTTCCCATATCATCTTATTGTTTATAGTGTGTTTTTCTGTCAAAATCCCAGGAATTTTGAATTCTAGTGTAGAAAAGATGAACCCCCCCTCAGATTGATTTCACCATGTGTACATTGATATAAAGCTCATAGCTCCTGGGTTCTGAGACCCAGTAGAGTGTGGTGCATAGCCCCATGGTTTTTATTGCCTTGTAAACAAGAGGCTTCTGGGTTTGAGTCCTGATAAAATATGAAGCCTCCCCTGATTGCAAAGTGTTAATATTGTTGCCTTGTAAACAAGAGGCTCGGGTTTGAGTCCTGATAAAATGTGTAAGATTGAAATACATGTGACAAAATAATATCTCCACACGTGAGATTTTGAGAATAATTACTGCTAGTTGATATACAACTGATAGCCCCCAGATCTGAAACCTGGTAAAGTGTGTTGTACAACAGCATAATAGAGCAAAATTATTTTATATTGGGGATCACCAGAGCCTAGTTACTGCTGTTGTCTGGGTATAAAAGCACCAGCTCAGCCACTAACTGCTGTTATAATTGTTTTGGCATAGTTCTGTTTTTTTGGACCAGGAAATTTTATATAAATAAACAATAAAAATGCCAAAACAAAAATATTGCAATCAGTGTAATAAAAATATATATAGTTCTAATTGGTCTAGGCACCGTCATATTTGTGACTCTAAGAAATGCAGAAAGGCCACAAAAATGTGTCCAAGATGCTATAAAATATTAAGCAAGGCATATTACAAATGGCATAAGTGTAATTCTTATGTACAGTCATCAATATTGCCCCCACAACCATCTACATCTGGTCTGAAAAGGAAGCATGAAACACCTGTTAATGCTAGAGCAGCAAAGCAGCCACGCTATGCACCACCTATCCATAGCAGTTTTAATGGCGAATTAAGGGATTATCGGTTTGTATCAGAGCCAAGATGTGGTATTAAGAATTTTTTGAACAGTGTAAATCCTGATGTGCAGGCAATTCTAAATGCACAAAATGACTCTTATAAGCTGTCCCTCAAATTGTTTACACAATATAAGAAGCCAAATGGCACAAAATTTACACAGCCCCACATAACAGATACTGTACCGGTATATTCAAATACAAATTTAGACAAAATAACAAGCAGTTTGATAGATCAATTGAATATTAAACACTCTGAATTTGCAGCAAAAGAGTCTGGATGGAGCCTATGCGGTTCTCCACACAAGTTATATATTAATATTTCTGAATTCAGCACATTACAAGGATCTACATATCTGCCATTACCTGCCAATATTAAAAACAAAAGAGCTGTGGTTAATATTGAAAATAATGATGAGAAATGCTTTTTGTGGTGTATTTTAGCTGCTTTGTTTCCAGTTTCAAGAAATCCTCAGAGAATAAGTTATTATAAACAATATGAACAGAATTTTGATGAAGCAATGGAGGGTTTAGAATATCCAATGTCTGTTCAGAATATTGATAAATTTGAAAAAAAGGCCCGGGATATTAATGGTAAACAATTATCTATTAATGTATTTATTTGTTCCACTGGCCGTGGCAATTGCTTGATAGCACCTCTCAGAATCAGTACACTTGATGATGATTCTGCTGTTCCGATTGATCTGCTCTTAATTGAAGGGGATGATACACACCATTACACTCTGATACATAATCTTGAAGCTTTAGTCAGAACACAACTAGACAAATCTAATAGAATATTTAAGTTGTGCAGAAGATGTTTAACTGTATTTGATAGTCAAAAAATAATAAATGGGGTTCGTGAAAAAATGCAGAAATTGCTAAAAACAAGTTAATTGAACATTTAAAATATTGTGGCAACCATAAACATGTTCATATGGTGATGCCAATGCCAAGTGAAAATACAAAATTCAAAAAGTTTGAAGCCTTGTTGGAACACCCAGCATATATAGTCTGTGATTTTGAATCAAATCTCAAACCTCTTGCATTCTGTAGCCCAGACCCTGAGGAATCTTCAATTACATCATATCAATTACATGAACCTTCCAGTTTTTGTTATATAGTTATACGGGATGGTGTAGCTAGTGAACCACACTTATACTTGGGACCAAATGCTATCAAAGAATTTGCGCATAGAATAGAAAATGAGTGCTATGACATAGCATCTAATATCTTATTAAAATCAAAACCCATGTTGCCTTTAACAGAGAAACAGATTGAAGATTTCAACAATGCAGAAAAATGCCCGATATGTGATTCTGAATTTTCAGATACAAATATCAAGGTGAAACACCATTCTCATACAGATGGTAAATTCTTAATGGCCCTGTGTAATAGCTGTAATATTAAGATCCAGAGACAAAAATTTGTCCCCATATTTTGCCATGGCGCATCCAATTATGATTTTCATCATTTGATCAGGTACGAGTTGTTTGACAAGCAGAATTTAAATATTTTAGCAGAAAATGATGAGAAATATATTGCTATTAGCAAAATAATTAAAGTTAATGGTGTTCCTATTCACTTAAGATTTCTTGATTCCTACAGAATTTTATCTGCTAGCCTGGCTACACTGGCCACTCAATTATCTGATTATCAATTCAAAATCACATGTGCTTTGTTTCCAAATCAGGACCTGAACTTAATTAGGCGGAAGGGTGTATATCCATATGATTATGTTACAGATTTTTCTAAATTTGATGAGTGTTCTCTGCCACCACAACAAGAGCTTTACAGCAAAATCAGAGCATCTGGAATCACTGATGATGATTATCACCATGCCCAGTTGATGTGGAATAATTTAAAATGCCAGACATTTGGTGATTATCACAATGCATATTTAAAACTTGATGTCACTCTCTTAGCTGATATACTTCAGGCATTCAGAAAATCTTCCATGCAAAATTATAAGCTGGATCCAATGTATCTTTACAGTGCGCCACGCCTAGCATGGTCTGCAATGTTTTTAAATACTAAAATGCAATTGGATCTGATCCAAATCAAGATATGTATCTGTTTATGGAGCAATGTATAAGAGGAGGGATGGGTGCAATGTTCTCAGAGATATGCCAGAGCAAATAACAAATATATTCCTGATTATGATCCAGCACTGCCATCAAATTATATACTGTATGTGGATGCCAATAGCCTGTATGGTTATGCTATGATGGATAAACTGCCATATGCAGGGCTTGAGTGGGTTGAAGATTTCAATATTGAAGATCTTAAGGATTTTGATGACAGTGACTATGGCCTCTTCTTAGAGGTTGATCTGACAATTCCAGATAATTTACACAACACATTTTCTGATTTGCCCCCAATTCCTGAGGTTAAGTGCTCACCTGGCTCTAAACAAAAGAAATTGATGATGACTCTAGAGCCAAAACAGGGTTATGTCATATATTACAAAAACCTCCAGTTCCTGATGAATCATGGTGTTCAAGTGACCAAAGTTGGAAAAGTTTTGAGGTTTAGGCACTCAAGATGGTTGAAGCCATATATTGATACAAACACAGAGCTTCGAAATCTGCAATGAGCCAATTTGATAAGGCCTTGTTTAAATTGATGGTCAATTCTGTATATGGCAAAACTATTGAAAATGTCAGAAAACATACTGATGTTAAAATAATTACTGACCCCAGCCTGAGCAAAAAATTGATTGCAAAGCCTAATTTCAACTACAGAAGAATTTATGATGAAAATATGGCACTTTTTAATATGAAAAAAACAAAGATTAAGTTTGATAAGCCTATTTATGTAGGGGCTGTGATATTGGAATTGGCCAAATTACATATGTTAAAATTGTATTATAATGTGTTGAAGCCTTTTTATAAGGATCGTGTAAAACTGATGTACATGGACACAGATAGTTTTGTTCTTGATATTCAGACAGAAGATGTTTATCAAGATATGTCAGAGCCTGAATTGCTTGAATATTTTGATAGCAGTGAACATACAAGAATTCAACCCCACAACAAAAAGGTGCCTGGCAAGTTAAAAGATGAGACACTTGGTGATGTTATTGTGGCATTTGCTGGGTTAAGGGCCAAGATGTACAGCTTTGAAACATGTAGTGGTGTTGTTGCCAAAAAAGCCAAGGGCATTGGCAGAGTGACTGTTGACAAAGAGCTTGAATTTGAAGATTACAAAAATTGCCTCAAATCATGTAGCACAATCAGTACATCAGAAAATAGAATTCAGAGTGTGGATCACTTGTTGACTACAAATATTGTAAGAAAAGTGGCTCTGGACCCACATGATGATAAAAGATGCATTTTATCATGTGGCATACATACTCTACCATGGGGTCATTGTTATTTGAGAAGTGGTAATCAATGCCCAATTACAGAGCATGATTTGAAATAAATAAACATGCCTATGAACTTATTTGGGTTCAAAAAACAGGCTATTATGGAGCTGCCAACATATCACCCTCTTCTGATATAATATCTAAACTGAGTGCTTTGTTAATTATTCATCTGAACAGCATACTTACAGATGTTGATGATGAAACAGGTAAAACATTGTACATATTTAACAATAATTTAAATTATTACCAATTACCTGTAGGTGGTCAATTACAATTTATTACAACCCCTGAGTGTGGTGTCAAAATTTCAGTAGGGAGAAATATTTATAGAATTAAGCACTCAAACATGATTTCTGGCACTGTTTATACTGTTTCTGCTGGTGACTGCTTATATATTGAGGTCCCTGGATCATATGACAAGCTTATACCTTTTTTTATAGAATTAAGAATTAGATATTCAATAATAAATAACCACTAAAACAAAAATGCCTAATGATATATTTGGCCATAGAAGACATGAAGATCACAGTGATGAGATTCTGATGCTTGATGTCAGAGTCAAGAAATTAAGAAGTGATTTACAAGCTTTACAAACCACACTCAATGCCAGTCTTCAATTAGAAATTACAAATTTACAATCACAATGCATGGACCCTCTTCTTAAAATTGATTCTGAACTCAAATTGCTGCTTCAGAAATATACTGACTTGGCCACATTGGATAATTTTCAAAATTTAGAAGAAGCTGTAGCAGCTCTTCAAGCCAAATTTAAGACCCAGGCTAACAACTCTGAGCAATTGAAACAACAATTAGAAGAACAGATTAATAATGTCCAGACACAGCTCCAAACAATTGTCAAAAGCATAAAATCACAAGAAGATTTTGATCTAGTGATTTCCACTCTAAAGGAACAGATTCAGTCACTGGAGATACCTAATCTGGGCCCTCTGAACAATGCCATAGCCGAGGTTTAAGAAAAAATTGAGACACTTGAAAATTTTATGAACAACTTGCCATCTACTGATGCTTTGAGTGCAATAACTCGGAGCGTTGCCAATATTAAGCTTCAACTTGAAACATATGAAGATTTTGGAAAAATTCAAAGTACCATAACCCATCTTGAGGGTACAATAGCAGCAGTGCAAAGTGATTTGACAAATGTACAAGAAACTCTAGAATCCCGATTGCCTGGGATTGTAGATACCCTTGTCAGTGTCCAGCAACAAATCACAAAGCTTGAAAACCTCAACACTGAATCTGAGCTATCTCATTTTCATCACTTGATTGATGATATCCAAACAAAGCTTGAAACTTTACAACAATCAACACCCACTCAGGCAGATATAGCCCTGCTCCAAGATACTATGCAAAGTGTGGCTGATGCTTCTGAATTAAACAATGTGAAATTGGCACTTGAATTTTTGCAAAATACTGTATCAAATCTGCCTACATCACAGGAACTTAAAAATATTAAGAGGGCAGTGAATCGCATATTGAAATCAGAAGATATCAAGAATATCCAGGCAGAGATCAAAAAACTTACTCAGACAGTGGCCACTCTACCAACCAATCAACATATTAATGAACTGCATGCCCTGTTTGAGGATATCAGAAGACAGGTCCATGATCTTACAGCTCAAAATTCTAAATTGGCAGTTGTTGAAAATTTACAGCAAATTGTAGCCAATATCAAGCAACAGCTAGGGACCATGGAATCCAATCAAGCAAATGCTTTGTCTGGTTTTGCCACCCAGCTACAAGAAGTTGTGCAACAATACAAGAAACTTGTTGTGGACATAAAAATCAAGCCAGGCATGATGATGTTGTTAGGACTATCAATGAGCACCTTGAATCTGTAACAAGTAGATTGCTTACAGCAGAAAAAGAAATAACAGGCATAATTCAAAATCCTAAACATACAGTAATTCTTGAATTGTACAGTATCCCCAACAAAGAATATGATTCACCATTTACACCAGGTGGCAAAATATATATGCTTTCCCCTGCACAATTTTATTACCAGTTTTTTGTTGGGGGCACACTTAGACCAATCAAGATCAAATATTGGCTTCAACCACAGGCACACCACTACCCTACCTTATCAATAACAAATGCTGATAACAAAGCAAAAATCACCAGTGTAGAATTAGAGGATTTTACAGATCCCAATACATTAGAAACAGCATATGTTGAAGATGATGGCTCTCTGGAATTTAAAATACAAATAGGGGACAAATTATATTTAGAAAATCCTGTAGTATCAGCTGCTGAACACCCTATAGTTGCAATATTCTTGTTTACATATTATGTCTAGACAAATTATTGTTGATGAATTACACAGACAAGCCAGACATAATTTTAAGAGACTGCCAGTAGTCACAAAAGGCATAGATGATTTATGGCAGAGCGACTTGATTGAGATGGCAAGTGGACACCTGAAAAACTTAGACAAAATCAACAAGGGCTACAAATATCTACTCACTATCATAGATACATTTTCAAAATTTGCCTGGGCTGTGCCACTCAAATCCAAGACTGGAAAATGTGTTACAGAAGCCTTCAGGACAATCATCAAACAGAGTGGAAGATCACCGCGCTATTTGCAAACAGATAATGGCAAAGAATTTTATAATTCTGTGTTCCAACAATTTATTAAAAGCCAGGCAATACAACATTACTCGAGTTACAGTGATCTCAAGGCCTCAATTGTAGAGAGATTCAACAGAACCCTAAAAAATCATATGTATAAACAATTTACACTTCAAGGTAATTATAAATGGATTAATATTCTTCCAGAACTTCTACATAAATATAACAACTCGGTCCATTCCACAATCAACATGAAACCCTCTGAAGTAACTTCATCTGATGAGCAAAAATTGATCAGGACTGTTTATTATCCTAGATACCAGCCAACAACAAGAAAAGCCAAATACAAGATTGGTGATCAAGTTAGAATCAGTAAATATAAGCACTTATTCAAAAGAGGTTTTACAAGAAACTGGAGCACTGAATTATTTACAGTGGTTCAAGTTAAACCTGGGACCCTTAACACATATATAATAAAAGATCACCGAGGAGAAATTCTCAAAGGCAGGTTTTATGAAGAAGAGCTCAGCAAAACTAAACAGCCTGACACATATCTCACAGAAAAAATCATCCGCAGAAAAGGCAACAAGTTACTTGTCAAATGGCTAGGTCATCCGGAAAACAGCTGGATCGATGCAAACAAAATAATAACATGAACACCTGGGATGTTATAAAAAGGCTGCGAGAACCTGAACAGCAGAATAAGAGAAATGGAATGTTGCTGCCTGATAATATTAGATGTCTTATTGTTGGGCCATCAGCTTGTGGTATAACTACACTAATGATTGATAATTTATTATTGGCACCCAACTGGTTAGACTGGAAAACAGGCACTTGTATGTCTTCTCTAAGAGCTTGGAACAATTAAAATATCAGCAGCTGATGAAGCTATATGATGGATTGGATATTGCCACTTTTGAACCAGATGTTAAGCCACTTCATGAATGTCTCGATAATTCTGTTGTTGTGTTTGATGACATTATACTGGATAATCAAAACAAGGTTAGAAATTTCTTTACACAGGGCCGGCACAAAAACATTGATTGCTTCTATCTGGCACAGGCTTTTTCTAAAATTCCGAAGCAACTGATCCGAGACAACAGCAATTTTATATGTATATTTCATCAAGTATATACCAACCTCAAACACATACATGATGAATATGTAGGTGGTGACTTGAGCTACAATAATTTTTCCAAGTTTTGCAGTAGGTGCTGGAACCAGGACAGTTATGGGTTTGTCACAATTGATATGACAAGAACACCTAATACTGGCAAATACAGAAATAAAATCAACAATTTTCTAGACATTGAAACATAAATAAATAACCATGAAAAGGCCAATTATTGATGATCTTAAATTAAGAGATTACCTTGTAAAAAGATTTAAGGGATGGAAATCAGAGAACCGAGGTTTTTATGAACAACACAAGCGCACAGAACAGCCTATTATTGATGCTATTGGTGAATTAGGTGAAAATATCAAAACTGTTACAGAGCAAAATCAAAATTTGATCACAGAGCTTGTACCTGTAGCTGCAAGGAACATATTAGATTATCCATTCACCCCACTTTCTAGTATTCATACACCTAGTCCTATTGCTCCTAGAAGAATTGAAGCAACTCAGGATCCTATTGAATTGGGTCTTCTTGCTCAAAAATATTTAAGCACACCTAAAGACAACAAAGATGAGGTCTTTGGCTTATATGCTGACACAGAGCGTGATGGTAGCATCATACATAGAATTGGCAATTTCAGAGTAACATTTATGGGAGATGATATAATTGTATATTCAGAATCTCATCTTGGAGAAAAAGGTGGTTTTGTTAAGTATCTCGGAACACCTGGATTGTGGGAACTGATGACTAGGAAGAGACCTGGCAGCTATACAGATCAAGATTATGAGCATTACAAAGAAATATTAATAAAATCAGATGCTCTATACCAGAACAATGATCCCACACAAAAAAGAGTCAAGTCTAGCAGTGGAGCAAAATACAACAATTTAATCAAGCCCATATGGTCTCAGATCAAGACAGGTAGTGGAATCAAACAATACAACACCTTGCCTAAAGAATTTGTGTGGGTTGATGATGTCAGGAAACTTGTAGATAGGTTATTGGTGATAGCTGGGGAGGAAAATGCTGGCAACTACAATTTTTACAATGAAAAAGTTGGAATTATGGACATGATAAGCACAAAATTGTCTAATTTTATAGTGAATGACACTAAGGGGATTGGATATCTTATAAAAATTATTAATACTCTACCACCTAAATTTTGGAATATTTCTAAGGGTCGGGGGCTGGTTAATGACATTATAAACAAGCTGCCATTTGAACTACACATTCCAGGCTATCAGTATTGTGGTCCCGGTACAAAATTGGACCATAGATTAAACAGAGGTGATCCTGGTGTTAATCCCCTAGATGCTGCTTGTAGAGACCATGACATAGCATACAACACACATTCTGATCTTGACAAGAGACATGTTGCAGACAAGAAATTAGAAGAGGCTGCATTTGGTAGATTTGTAAGCAAAGATGCTTCTTTAAGTGAAAAAATAGCAGCATTGGGAACCGCCATAGCTATGAATACCAAACAAAAATTGGGGTGGGGGTTGTGAATATGTATATAATAAACCTACAATGAAGGACAAGGGTGTTATGTATCAAATACCTTATGCAGGTCTTAAATCTCTTAAAACTATTGATAGCCTTTTAACCAAAAAGCAGCGCAAGAAAAAAAATTCTTGTCTTGCCAAGGAACATGGTATGAAATTGTTGCTTAGCACCCCCCAATTAAAAAAATTACAGCAATCAAGAAAAAAATCACATGTGGGTGGATTTATATTTACTATCCCGGCCATCTTAGCAGCACTTGGGGCTGTGGGGAGCTTGGCTGGGGGATCAGCTGCCAAAGCAAAAACAGTAATAGATGCGAAGAAGAATAAGGCAGAATTAGATGAGCAGAGGCGCCATAACCTGGCCATGGAGAAACAAGGCAAAGGTGTTAAGAGAGCCATAAATAAGTTTAAAAAAACAAGAGCCGCTTACAAACCAAGATATTGAAGCTTTAATCAAGCCACTGGGCATCAAAAATTTTAGAGGTGTGTACATGTCTGATTCTTTACCAGAACAACCACTCAACAAAGAGTGTGGCATTGTTAATTTGGATAAGTACAAAAATCAGGGCACTCACTGGATCTGTTATCTTAAATATTTAAAAGATGAGGCATTTGTGTTTGATTCATTTGGAGGTGTTCCACCTGAAAATTTAGTAAAATATCTAAAATCAGCTAATCTTTATTACAATAATGCCCGTGTTCAAAACTTCAAAGATGTTAATTTTGGACATTTGTGTTTATCTGTTCTTAGATATATGTCTCAAATAAATAAACCATCAATTGAAAGTTTTCAAAAAGCCTTGTGGTATTTAAAACATCATGGGGGTATTCCATCTCACCAGCCAAAATTCAATATTGAAACTCAAATTACATGATGATATAGTGTATCCCAAAACAATAGCTCTCAGAGCATTTTATGGCATGTACTTGATCCCTAATATTACACACCACAACAACAAAATTGCAGTTGGGGATCAAAAAATTGTCATCACTCCAGGGCAATATAATCTATCTACTCTAAATGCTCAGTTACCCAGAGGTATAGTTTTAACTCAAAATTCTGTCACTCACAGAGTAGAGATTGTATCTGCTACAGAAACAGTGGATCTGGGTACTATAGGAGAGCTGTTAAGCTTTGAGAACAATACAAAACTTGAACCCGCTATTAAACACACTGCTATTAATATACCTAAATTCTTAGCCATAGAGACTCTGAATATTCATTGTAATGTGGCCGAGGGTATGATTACCAAATCAAATGGCATAGGCACTCACAAACAAACTGGCATCATTGCAACATTCAAACCTAACTCTGAATTTATGGAGCCCATCATCTACACTCCATCACCAACATTATATTTTCCTGTGTGCCATAATAGAATAGATTACATTGAGTTGATGGTCACTAATGAAAAAGAAGAATTAGTTGATTTTGCTGGAGCCACAACAACTGCAATCATAGAGATTAATATTTAAATAAAAATACATACATAAAAAATGGAAAATATTGAGAGTTATGAGCTACAATCATTCCCCCCAAACAGGAGGACTTTTGCAAATTTAAATCAACCCAACACAGAGATTGAGGTTGATCTTGATGTAGGGGATGGCTTTATACACCCCCACAGAGCAGATCTATACATCAAATTTGATGTTGTAAAGCTCGATGGTACAGATTATCCGGCAAATTCAAATATAAGATTGGTAGATAATTTTGTGCCACATCTGTTCTCTGAAATTGAGATCAGAAAACATGGTGTTGTTATAAACAGAGTGGATTATCCCGGCATTACCTCCACAGCTTTGGCCACATTAAAATTATCCAAAACCGAGGCTTCTTACTACAAAATAGGTGGATTTGAGGCTGGTGATAAGATATTATCTAAGAACCACACAGTGCTGTTCCCTATGCGCCTGTTGCCAGGATTCTTCTCAGATTACAAAGATATTATGTGGAAGGGTGGTTTAAGAATCACATTTAGAAGAGCTGCCAATGATAATAATGCTTTGATGAGGTACAGCACATTAAACTCTACAGGGGAAGCTCTGCCCTAATACCCTACCTGATGAGGGCAAATGCATTATTCAGACTATGGAGCTAAGAATTCCAGTTGTTGAATATGAAGCCAGTTATGCTCTTAAATACAAAGCTGATATAATAAAAAATCCACAGATTCCTTTACAATTTTATACATATCAATGTGTACAGAAGCCCGCAACTGGTACCTATTATGAGTTTGATGCTACAAATTCATTCTCCAGTATACAATATGACATGCCAGATTTTGTGGTGGTACTGTTTCAGACTGGAAGACACAATAATCAGGAAAACAATTCAAGTAAATTTGATAGCTGCAACATCAAAAACATATATCTTAAAAATGGCAGAAATGAGGTGTTTCCTAGAGAAAATTATAATTTAAACATGTCCAAGGATGATTTTCGTAAATTATATGAAGCATTTACAGAATACAAAAGGGTCACTACTGGCAATACTGACATGTATTACACACCAGATGAATTCAAAGCACAGAGACCCATGTTTGTCATCAACACTTCAAAAAGAAAACAAGTTGTGGTTAATGACAGGACAAACATTAAAATTATCTGTGAATTCCACGATACACTCCCCGATGACACCATATGTAGTGTTATTCTCATAGGTGAAAAATCATATGTTTATGATGTAAGAAATGAGAGAGTCACAGAGCAATTCTAGAGGGCCGACTCAAACACAGAATCCCCTTGATTACAAGACAATAATACCAACACTTTGCCGTCAGGGAGGCCTATACACTCTACCAGGTTTGAAACCTGGGGGCCTTTTGATTATAGAACATATAGGCCATGGAATTATGTCTACAGTACTTCTGCCTATTGCAGGAAAGCTCAAATAACACAGCACTTCTGCCTATTGCAGGGAAGCTCAAACACAGAAATGTGCAATAAATATTCTGTAAGTTACACACACTACCAGGTTTGAAACCTGGGGGCCTTTTGATTATAGAACATATAGGCCATGGAATTATGTCTACAGCACTTCTGCCTATTGCAGGGAAGCTCAAATAACACAGCACTTCTGCCTATTGCAGGGAAGCTCAAATACAATTCAAAGTGGGACTTTGAAATGTGCAATGAATATTCTTGTAAGTCTCTCTCGGGTACATATTATCACAACTGAATCCAATTCAGGCTTGCATGTTTGTCATGCAAGAGGCCAATATTCTCTTTACTAAGAATTTCCCTTGGAGTTAATGACATGATGGATGGCATGCAATTTTCCCTGAAAGGGCACAGTGTAGATTATATCTCTTGCATGCAAGCATATAAAATCTCCCAGGCGTGCATGATTTATTGCTGGCCGGGACATGGGACTGATCAAAGATTAGAAAAAACATGCAAGCAATTAATTATGCATGAGAATATAAGTATTTTTCGCTTAATTTCAAGTATAGCCAATACAATATCAAGATGGGCATATTTTTGACAAGCTTATAGACAACAAACTGAGAGATTCAGCTTTTGTACACATGGTGAAATCAATCTGAGGGGGGGCTCATCTTTTCTACACTAGAATTCAAAATTCCTGGGATTTTGACAGAAAAACACACTATAAACAATAAGATGATATGGGAACTTGGCATAATTTTAAGTGTAGGCAAATCTGTCTAAGGGGGGTTCATCATTTCTACACTAGAATTCAAAATTCTTAAAAATTCAGAGCATATCACACTTGAAGAATTGGGGTATAAGCCCCTCTTGGCATTGTTTTAAGTGTAGGCAAATCGGGTTGTTCAATCAAATAACCTCTTCTTTTCTACACTTATAAGTGGTGCTTGTTATAGCATGAATTACACTACTCTCGGCCTTTGAATTATGACCTGTAATGGCAAACAAATATTCAGCAATTACTGTAATTTAAAATGGTTTCATCTTGGGTAGTTTTTAGTTCAATAACAGGCCGCCTAGCAAAATAATACATTCAGAAATCTTGACTTTTCCTGGACTTTTCTAGATCCTACTTAGGTAAAGTTGGAAATTAGTAATTAAGAAAATAAATATTTATTTAATGAAATTCCCTACCAAAGGGCCAATTAAGATGAAAACTGAAGCTGAATTTAAGAAGAGAATTAGATCTGCTATTTCGTGTTAGTGCATCCTGCACTGTGTTTGGCAGACAAGCGGGCTTTGGCGTCTGGACTCACAGCCAGTATAATCTTACGTGGGGTTTGTGTCGGTTGTCCCCATATGTATATGACTATCCATTTATCCATCTTATCTTACCATCATTCATCCTCATCTTCGCGATTAGCCAATGGGACAGAAAAAGTGAAATAAACTCAACTAAATCAACCAATCAATAGCAAAAATTCTTGACCACAAGAATAATTTATTGCCTTTTTAGTGACTTCTTGACCTACTTGTTGATTTTTCTACTTTTTCTTGACTTCCATGACTTTCTTGACTGGCAGACACCCTGAATAACTTTGTTCTCTATATCCCTGTTTTACAATCAAATTATATATATTGAATAAGAATGGGCAACAAATTGTTCCATCAGTATAAACTCTAAGGCAAGAAATTCTGCTAAGGCATTGAACAGTGACGTTATCAGAAAGTGGTCCCAAGACTTCGTTCATTAATTCCTTCCGTTTTCCCGTTTATTTAATAGCAGAACAAACTTTATTCTTTTTGTACGTATTTTCCTAATTAATATTATGTGACGCTCAAAATGTAGGACATTTATGATATTTTTCAAATTCCTCCCGGACGCCGGACATAAAGCTAAAATGTAGGACATGTCCGGGAAAATCCGGGCGTCTGGTCATAGAATAGTTAGGAGGTAACCATAGGGATATCGGACAACCAAACTGCGGTGTATGTAGATTTTCTGAACGGATAGTGTGCGTTGTTTAAAATCACTGTCACTAGTACTTGTTATAACCAGAGCACAGACTGTAAACCTTGTAAACTTTAGTTTCGAATCAAATTGCGATGTGTTGTAAATTTGGTAGTGTATATCAATGTTCTGTTTTTCTCGAAAATACAACAGATAAACCGGTATCCATTCACCACTATTGCAGTCGTTCAATCCATTGAAAAATGATAGTTTTTTTTCACGAAATATATATTGCAACACGATATCTGTTCGTTGTTTGTTTGTGGAATTCGTTCAGTAAGAACCATAAAGTAATTGAAGACTGTCGACTAAATGCATCCAGGTAAACAAGGGTTTGCATGTATTATATAGAAATTGATATACTTATTCTAAAATATAGAAGCCTTTGAGGTACACTATGTAACATTGTTATTCGTACACATAGAATTTCCGAGGGAAAAATGTCATATCTACTAGTAAATATAATCATTTTCATATGTACCAGGAAATTAATGGGCCCAAGTTCCTTTTGTTTTATTGCGATTTCATCATGCTACGAAAGCATTTTTGGTAAATATGCGATATCGCCCGAACGGATTTCTTCAAATTTACAGGAGAAACTACTTACTGAAATCAGTTTCTGTAGCATTGTCGAAGTTCTTCGAGGTATTTTCTTTCACGGAAACTGAAAACTTCACCATAGAATACTGCAGAATAATAATCACTTTTTTTGTAAGGAACTTGCATTTTCTGACATTATACCATTGTTTCCATTATGTACCTGCAGATGGTGCAAGCGTCGAAAGTCACGCGGTTTCGCCAGTGTTTCCAAACGTGCCTTTTTCTTACGAGATTTTATTTTTTTAACTATGCTTACCTAACCCAACCCAGCCTAACTTAACCTTGCCGGGAATGGTCCTTGGGGCTATCGTGGATTTTTTTGGGGCTATCATGATGTTTTTTTGGGGCTATCCGTCAATGGTTTGTGGGGATATCGTGAATGGTTTTTTGGAGCTATCCGTCAATAGTTTGTGATGACAATGAGCACGAAGGTAGATATTTTTCGGTGAAGAAGGTTGAAACTCTGCATACCCACTCCAAATCGACAAAACACAAGCACAACGCTTGATGATCCATGACGAGTGCACGCCGCGGAACAAGGAATACAAATAATGACTCGTAATATGAAAAGTTGACACTATTTAATGGAAAAAAGCATAACTTCACCTTAAAGAATCTTCCGCAATGCAGAATAGGCAAGTATCAATGCTAAAATTATCGAAATAAACGAGTGAGAGGTGTTCGGGCGATATCGCATATTTACCGCATTTTTTACATGGTTCGATTTCGATGTACGTCTGTTAACACATACTGCAGAGTTTTAGCGAATGCTTTCATGGTTAGGTTTGGTTCCCTTAGCATTAAAATAAAGTCCCTAAATGCATTCCACGGTAACGATTAGATATAGCGGAAACACATTTCTTGAAATTTACAGGAGAAAAGACGAGAAAGTACTTACGGTATTTAGTTCTTGTGGGCTTTCTGAAGCTGGGAAAAGTGTTTTTTCGAATTGTGCAAGTTATTCGGTCTGTAAATAAGATATTTTTCGACATTTATGTATCTCCGTTGCACGATAGCTCGTGCCACCATTACCGTCGACTACGTGAATCAAATTTCCGTGAGTTTGTTTACGTAACCCCCTGTCAGTGTAGCAATCACGCAGTAGTTTTACAAGATGACGTGTGAGCAGGATTTTTTTTCCAATTTAATTTTCTGTTTGCTAACCTAACCTGGTACTATTATCGTATGAGGGAAACACCTACGAATCATATATTTCGGACTTCTTTACATTGCTAACGTGTTATTTTCGAATGTGGGACATTTCCTAAAGTGAAATAATGCATATCAATGTCTATTTCTTAGATTTACGAGTACTTACTGTTACTTGTTGTTTCGAATCTGTAACACATTATGGCCGTGATAGCGTACTGGTTTAGGGGGCGTTCTGAGAGTGTTTTGTCGATTTATGCAGTGTTGCAACCTCGTTCACCGGAAAATTTCTACTTTCGTGCCCAGATTTGAAATTATGCTAATACGTCGCAAACCATTGACGTTAGCCTCACAAACCATTGACGTTAGGCTCACAAACTATTGGCGTTAGCCCCAAAAACCATTGACGTTAGCCCCAAAAACCATTCACGTTAGCCCCAAAAACCATTCATGGTAAATGTTTACTATCCTTCGGACACCTATAACTTCTGAGTTTCGTCAATTTTTGACATTTGTACTTACCTATCTGCTTTGCGGATCATATTTTAGCGTGTATTCACGTTTTTTTGATCATTTTTTTTTATGTGTCAATGGTTCGTGGGGCTATGCGAGAATGGTGTGTGGGGCTACGCATATTTTTTTCGAAACCAATTTTTAATTATTGTGACCCTACCTAACCTAACCTTACCGGAAATGGTTTGTGGGGCTATGCGTCAATGGTTGAATTTCCGCTATGAAACATTCCCGCATCACACAAAACACCTTCCAGATGTTAGACAATACTACAGGAACTTATTACGGTAAGTAGTTTCTTCTGTAGAAATGAAGAAATCTGTCCGAAAGATAGTAAACTAGTACCAAAAAAAATAATTAAATAACTCGACATGTCATGTTCTAGTGAAAACACGGCGAGGCTGAAACACTGGCTACGGGATTGCATCATGTTAGCACACAGAACATTGCACTCTCGTGCAGAAAGCAAATGGCAGGAGCATAAACAGCGTGTCGGACAGAGATTTTTTGCAGAAAACAACATGCATTCACATTAAAATGGATCAAATCTACATTCAGGAACTTCCACAATGCTAAAGAAAATTATTTCCGTAAGTACTTTCTCCTGTAAATTTGAAGGAATCCGTTTCCCTCATACGATAATGTTACCACCACACAGTAGTTTTACAAGATGACGTGTGAGCGGTTGTTTTTTTCCAATTCAATTTTCTGTTTGCCTAACCTAACTGTACGTAACCTAACCTTCCATGAATGGTTTGTGGATCAATTTTTGCTTAAAAACCTTTTGTGAATAGTTTGTGTGGCATATATCAGTTCATAAGTTCGGAAACACTGCATATCAGCTGATGATAGACAATGTGAGTCAAAATTTGGCCGCCAATTAGCAGCAACCAATAAATACTTATAATGTTAAAAACAATGCTTTTTTCATTGAAAAAAAAGTAATCCCTAGTTGAAAAATGATCCACTATGCATATGAGGTAAGTAGAAATGAATTTTATTTAAAAATAAACTAGTTAAATGTGTTTCCGCTATAACTAACTAGTACCTTATGTTTATGTATATGGAATTCATGAGTGTGTAGAATATTTCATACCATAGTGGTATGTGACATGCTCAGCAGAGGTTTCACACCAAAGTGTCAACCCTACCCACCCACACAAGCAGCACAGATGTGGCACATTTTCAGTTCCAATTGGGGAAAATGCATGTACACTATATGTTCAAGAGCCCAAAGTAATATTGAACGTTTGAGATAAACAACTCGTGATATACAAGTGACGTGTGCAATGTGTCGTAACTAGAAAGCAGATTTTTATTTGCTGAAAAACTGAAAATATTTTTTAAGTACCTGCCAGCATGTCTCAGATGGTGAGTTAAATTTCCGTTCATCTGCACTAATGTCCTTCACTGTTTTGCAAAACAGTTATGTGTTTTTCTATTATGTCACACAAAAAGTTTAGATTTGCAGATAGGAACTGCAAATCATTTTGTAAACATCCATTTTGCAATAAATCTTGAAGTATCGCCAAGTATTTCTATTTTATGCAGCAACTCCAAAATATGCATTTACACAAATAATTCAAAAGTTTATTTTTTTCTGGAATGTCTAAAATATGTACGTTTTATGTTCTTTCCCTAGAAATGTGTTTGATGTGCTAAAGTTGAAGATATACATTTTTATGTGAAATAAGACTTCTGAAGCAAGGAAACAAGCAAGCTTTAACTTAAGAATATGCTCCCTAGCCATGACACTCCAGTGTGAAAGGTTACATTTGTTTCTTCAGGTTTGTTTTCAAGTGACATGTTTCATATCTCTTTGGTGTGAAATCTCGCACAAGAACATGTGTTATATGGTTGCAATTTCATGAACATTTAGGCAACACATGAAAAATGGCTGTTTTGTTTTGTCAGCTGCTGCAGCATGCAATATAACATTGGCAGGTCACAAGTAAAAATTACTCAACTTTCTCTATAATGCACTGTCACATGACCCATGTCATTTCATTCCTACACACCCCACCACTCTCCACATCAAATTTTCCCTCAACATCTCCCTAAAATTCTTCCTAAAGAACCGAATAATGGTTATTTTGACAGTAAGTTTACCTTTACACTGCTAGAAATTGCCTTAATCCCCTCCCCTGATTTCATTGTTCCACCAGGTTAGTGTGACCATATGTCCAGTTTTAACCATGACAGTCCCATTTCAGAGGCATGTCCCGGTCATCCCGTTAAACCACTATAAAAGTCTAGTGTCTGGTTTGCTCAAACATTGTTAAAACGTTCTTAACGAGCTGATAATTAACACATCACTAAAATCTTAGCAGCCTGTTAAGCTTTTAATGTTCACTCAATCAATTTTATAGGCCCTTTAACTAATGACATGTTAGAGGCATTTTGCTTTGATTCCTTGCTATTCTCATACTTGATACGAGAAATGCAACATTTTGATTGTTTTTGCCGTTGACAGTACACTGTGCGTAAGCACGTTCTTGGGCTTTTTGGCATGAAATCCCAGGAACAGCAATAAATAAAGTAATGTGTAACACATAAATATATGTTTAAGATATGAATGTTATTTAGGTATTTACGTCCGCACACTGAAAATACTATGTATTAAGATTAAGTACAGGACGTGTATTACCTTTTTCTAGGACAGTTGCTTCATTTTAATTTTATCTCTTACGTTTTCTGACATTTTTCAGTTAAAAACAACAACATAACATTGGAATGGAAGTCATAAATAGACATAAGCATAAACACAACAAACCACGACTTTCTCCACTGGAAAATGGCGTGGACGACGACACCGAAATTTTGGGTGAATAACTTTACATACAAATTGAAATATGTAAGAGGAGGTTACATTATTTTAAAAAGTCATGCGATATTTTGTGTTTATTGTTACAGTGCATTGAAGGTGGAAGCCAAATATGCATTTAAAAAAAGCAAGTTTGTTTAATATAACTATAAGAATATATTTTTGGTTCGACAGGCAAAATTAATAAAATTTGAATAATGTGTGATGATCAGGATGCCATTATTGACAAAACTTTAAGAAGTACATTGATACAATATTTCTCATTTAACTTACATGTGATTTTTGATTTGCATGAAATTTCAGATTAGTATGAATTTATAATATGAAACACGAAAAAATTGGGAAAATTATTTTTTTTTGTAGAAAGAAATCGAACTAGTGTACATTTTGCGATCGTATGCAAATAATGTGTTCAAATTGGTTTTGGATAACCTTTCAACACAACAGCTGGCACACACAATTCCGCCATCTTATTTCCAACACAACACAACGTGCTGCTAAGCATCCTAATGAAGCCAAGGAGTGAGTGCCTTTAGATTTAACAATGACATTAGAGGTGTGTTAGCCTTAACAAAGGTTGGAGAATTTAACGCACATTGGGTGAACCGGGCATAGGAGTTATATATCGAGAACCAAATCTAAATTTCAGGGTCATTTCATACTAAAACAAATGTTGATGGAATGGCAACACCATTTCAAAGCAGCTGAACTGCATTTCAAGCACTTCATAACAATCATAAAATCTCGCACTTCATAAAATTCTAGACTGTTCGATCAGTTTACTGTTTAAGTTAGCGTGCCTCACGAGTTATGTGTGTTCAGTTATTTGCAGAGCAATGAGTAAGCATAGCCAGGAAGTGTAGTTTGAGCACTGACCTGCAACTAGAATTTAAATTCCTGCATCGTGACACAAACTCAGAAGACAAATCTGTGTGTATTTTTAAATTGAAACTTGCTTCAGAAGTCTTATTTCACCTAAATATGTATATCTTCAACTTTAGCACATCAAACACATATCTAGGGAAAGAACATAAAACGTACATATTTTAAACATTCCAGAAAAAAAACAACTTTTGAATTCTCTGTGTGTCAGATTTGCAGGGATTTTTATGAACCGTTGTTGAAGAATAATGCTGTTCTCGAGAAGATTGATTCTACTGATAAATATATACTTCTGGCACACCTCAACTTCAGCATAGGACTAACATCAAAGGTAGATCAGAAGAGACTGGAAACGTTATGTAAGTCATACTGAGATCAGGGACGTAGCTAGGTTGATCAGTTTGGGGGGGCCCAAATGTAAGATTTTTTCTATCAAACTATTATAAATTAACAAACTATTTATACACCATATAGGTCTATACTGTATACATACATTATACATTTATGTGTGTGTGTGTGTATATATATATATATATATAGTCTTGGAAAGAAAAGGAGCAAGAGCCTCCTTGGTGGCGGATGGTAGTAGCATCGTCGCCTTGTAATCAAGGGGTTCCGGGTTCAATACCCGGTGGATGCTTATAGTGGTTCGGATCCCACTTTACACTGTAGAACCAGTCCCGATTAGCCTTACTGTGTATAAAGTGAACTTAAAACACCAACTCAATCAATCAATAAATTGGAAAGGAACATCATTTTCTTCTGTAGCCCCCAACAGTCTACGGATATACTCTCGCGAAATCCACAGCCATTATTCGGGGAAACTAAATGCAGAATGAACTCGTTAGCTTAATGGCTGATACACCAAGAACAATGTTATTAGTCTTTAGATTTGTAAATTGAGAAGTAGATAAAACCCTTTTCCGTGGTTTTAGATATAAAGTGCTGGAACCAGGTTTACAAATATTGGCAACAATGCAAATATGAAATGTGTGCGTAATGAGTTCAAGCTAGGCATCTCATGTATAGAGTTTATACCGGAATCGAATCCGGTATCTCTTAGTTCAAGGCGACCGCGTTAAGCACTATTCTAAAGGGTGGGACCGAGTCTTCTATGGCATCTGATCGTTCACTTGGGAAATGATGACGATAAGAAATTATATGCGCACGTCTAATTTCTTAAAATTAATCTTATTTGTGTGCGGAAAACTGAATATATGATGGTACTGGATAAAACAAAGTTCCCACACGCTGAAATGATTACGCTCTCGTCTTTGGTTCGGCAGGTTCTGCCTGGGTTCGATTCCCGATGGAGGCACATAGTTGTTCGGATCTCACTTTAAACTGTAGGTCCAGTCCCGATTAGCCTTACTGTGCATAAAGTGGACTTAAAACACCAGTACAATTAATCAATCAATCGAAAGGTTCAAGGTTCGATCTCTGGTGGTCAGGCCGGTAGCCAGATTTTCATTTTGGAAGGGGGTTATACCTTATCGGCAGCCGCCATCTAAAGACGAAAAAGTTGGGGGGAAGGAGTAAATGCGCTGAAGATGAATTTCTTGGTATATTGCAACTTACCATATACAAGATGTTTAATCCTGTTAATGAAGTAAATTTAATTACTACTACACATTATTAAAATCAGATATTTCTAGGATTTCGGGAAAGGACTGCAGCCCCCTAGCCCCTTCCCTGGGTATGTGCCTGCTTGTATTAGTTACAAAATTTCTGTGCTGTTCCAACATCGTGAGGACAATTTGGGAAGTACTTGAAAGCGATATGGAAGCAAATTCTGCTCTCGAAACTATATGGTATTCGATGTGATGACCACGCGCAACCGAGTGAAAGAACTCTTCGCAGGCCTTGTCCCTCAATATTAATTTTACTGACTAATTGTATGTTTTTCTCGGCCTCCTCGATGACGCAGTGGTAGCGTCGCCGCATTGTAATCAAATGGTCCCGGGTTCGATACCCGTTGGAGGCACATAGTGGTTCGGATCCCCGATTAGCCTTACTGTGCATACAGTGGACTTAGAACACGAACTCGATAATCGGAAGGTTTTAGAAGAACTAAACATAGCTTTTTATGCATTGCACAACTTTGCTTCTTTTCACCATACTTTTACAGTTTTTCTTCCTAAGAATTCCACTGACGTGAGTATAACACGCTACGAAACCAGAGGTCCAAGGTTCGGACATTGGACAGGTATGGTTATATCATGTCTGTCCCATCGCCATTCCTTCGGCTCATCATTCATCCTCATCGTCGCATTTAACCCAAGAGGTAGAAAATCGACGTAATATAGAAATATACAAATGATTGATTTGGTTTATTTTACTTTGCTTTTCTGACACTTTTTGGTTAATCGTGAAGATGAAGATGAAAATTAGTGATGTGAAATTGATGAGAGGACCATCATATAGAACACACACGCCCAGTCCGGGATTCGAACCCAGGACCCCTGTCATCGTAATGCACATTGTTAACCACAGCACAACAAATAGAAACAGAAAATGGTTGATAAGTTATTTGCTTCTCCATAACTCATGATCATATTATGAGTATTATTCACTGTATGACTATAGTTCAAATCACAAACCCTGACACCTTCTGTAAACAAAACCACCTGCATGCAGAAAGCATTGCAAACTCATAGAAGTAAAATAATCCACACGAAAATCCAGCGTTGTTACAGGATTCATTACGTAAGGTAAAACAATGGCAAATTTGTAGTATGGGATACGCTGCCGCAAATGACGTCTCACTTTAAACCCAATGCTCTTTCTTTTTTTACTTATTGCTTCACCTTTATGGTTAACTCTTTGCACTAGTAATCATTTCCCATAAATTTGGCTTCTTCGAATATATTTTACTTGCATTTTTTAGACAAAATGATATAACATGGTAATGTATATTTCTAAGGTTTGATATAGATAGGAGTGTATTTGAAATTTGTTTGTACATTTTATGTAAGTTGTATCTTATGTAAATAAAATATATAATGGGCATAAACAGCCATATGCATTGCTGTAAGTCCAATAAATATATTGATGATGATCAAAACAAGACAAAAAGTTCGTAAATTTATTGCGGTTGGAAACTTTGACAAGCATCCTAATAACGATTTTTGTTCCGCCAAATATAGTGCACTTGGTAAAATAACTTGGTGACATGGCAAGGCAAGATAAGTGTGAACATTTTGTAGTAATATAACTTTCAATGAGCTTAGAGATTTGTGTACATAATTATATTTTATAACATTGGTTATTTTCTAAAAATAATCATGTGAACAGCAAGGAAGTAGTGCAACTTAGTAATATTGCCTGACTTAGCCTTAGAAAAATAACATGTCGAGTTCTATGCGTGAGGGAAAGTCTCCGTTTACTCCGAGCTTGTTTTCAAAACACCAGCAAGGACAGCCTTTGAAAAGGGGTGAGAAACAGATTCTACTCAATATTTATGTAACGTTCTGTCAGTGGTATCCTGAGAAACCAGTAAATGAAGTGGTTAAGTTGGTATCCCAGTGCAGTGGTGTGTCAGTGTCTGCAGTTTTAAGGGTTATGAAAGAGAGAATGACCGGGAGAGTAACAATGTATGCGGCTGCATATTCGTCTGATGTTTTGAGAACGGGTTCTCACATTCAGAAGCTCTTATATAAAATGAATAGGTGCGGCGAACTATGAGTGTAACAGCAGATGATTCCGGTCATGGATCAGCTGACGCGGAGTGATACATCGAATCGGTGAGACCGTTTGTTTACAGAAGGTCTCAGGGATGGTGATTTAGACCTTAGGGATTAATTATGTCTAGCCAACCTTGCCACCTAAGCAGCAGCAGCTTCCGCATTTGCAGGTGGAGCCTAAAGGAAGAAAAATCACAGAAAGTCTGAAAGATATACAAATTTTGTATCATAATACTTATAGAGCATGCAGACGGCTGTAAAAACAATTGCTACATACCTAGTTTCCTTCCTTAATTGAAACGTTGTTTATTCTTCCTTATACATGAGATCAACCACCTGGGAGTCGAACCCAGGATCTTGTGTGGTAGTCAGACTCTCTTCTAGAATGCCAATATGTTGAATATTTGGTCGATCCTGATCCATTGTCTCCAGAGGAAGACAATCTGGCAGCTTCTCATTCGACATTTTACTCGCGATGTAGGAAAACGAGATCACAAACACTTCGTGATGCTATCTTCTCGCGTTTACAGAAGTTTACACCGTTCGGACCACACAGTAGCGTACGCAGGATTTCATCAAGGGGGGTGTTATTTTGAAAACTTTCTACAAATGCGCATTACCACTGTTTTATTATACTTTACTTAATTAATAATAATCATATTTAATTAATTAATAATACTTATAATTATTTAATTAGTTTAATTAATAATAATAATTACTACTAATGCAGCTGTTGTTACTACTTATATCACTACTATTATTAAGTAGTAGAGATCTACATAAATATATTTATGAAAGCAATATAACAAAATTACATTTTTCTGTTTCTTTGTTATGAAATAATTGTCTAGTCAACGGTTATTTGTATATGCTAGGTGAGACATTTCAAGTGTGAAGAAAATCCATAAAACAAGCAAATATATTAAATTTATTGAAATAATCAAAATATGAAACTAATTCAAGGAGCCGCGGTGATCTAGTCTGACAACCTCGTGGGAGATCCGGGTTCGATTCCCGGAATTAGTTGGAATTTATCCAGCCTTGTCTCCGCACCCAGCCTCATATCAATGGGTACCTGAGAGCAACCCTGGGGGATAAAGGCTGCCGGAGCATGGTGCTGATCACATCACCTGCAAAATGGCCGAGATCGAGAATGTGTGGGGCCCACCACACCACTACGTGTGCCTTAATGGCAGGGTGCTATATGCACGGGGAAATTTACATTACCTTTACCTATGGAACTCACCCAGGATGATGAAGCACGAGAATACATGTTGCTAAATTCCACTGAGTCTATGTTTTCGTTCAAAAGTAAGTTTATAGACATTCCAACACATTTATCACTTCTAGGTGATTCACAAAGCACTTCTTCAACATTATTTAATGATGTGAATGTAGACTCAGCATCACTTGAGAGTTCACAAGGGGATGTGAAATCAGTACCGGGAAGAACGTTTGCAATAAAGTCGGCACACTGCGACGAAGCAAGGAATTTTCACAATTCTCGCGAGAGTCACTGCGCGACTTTTTGCAAAAAAAAATTGCAAAATTTTCGGCCGCTTAGATTGTGTTTGGAATGTTGTGTTTTTCTTCATGCTGTATGGGAATAATAATTGAAATTATTAATATTATTATTATTATTACTGTCGCAGATCTTTGACTGTGATAAATTAGACATTTTTAATTATTTCTACAGCATTTTCAATAAAATTTCAAAAGCTCAAGGGGGGGGTTTAAACCCGGTAACCCCCCCTTGCGTACGCCACTGGGACCACAAATCCTACTTCAAACTATCTGACAGATATCAACTGTCCACCAAATCAACAGATGAACCGACCGCTTCGCTGTTTCTCCGAATTTTCAGAAAGTGGCCTTTCCCTCCTTTGCAGGGCAGGTCATTAGCAGGAGGGTTGAGTGCATGTGAGAGGAACCGGTATGTCATTCATTCCCGCGCCGAAAAAGGTAGATAGATAGATAGATTTATTTCCTGTAAGAACCATACATGTAACACTAATTACAGATTGGTATAGGAAACGTCATGTAACATTACAATGTATTATATACGTATTATACATTACTAATACAAAAATGTAGATAACAATTGATAATTAATCAAATTTGATTTGAAAAAATTCCACAACCGAATAAAAACAATGATATATAAGCATACTTTTAAGTTGATTTTTAAATATGTTGAGTGGACAGTCTTTCAATTTCTTAGGCAAATGGTTGTACAATTTATATCCATTAAAGTAAACACACTTATTAAAATTAGATGTCCTGTGGCTTTCATAATGAATGTCATCTTTCTTCCTCGTTCCATACGAATGTACGCTGCTATTTGTTTTAAAATTGAAATTATTTTTCTTCATAAATATTAATGCTTCATATATATACAAACATGGTAATGGTAAAATCTTTAGGCTTCTAAACACCTGCCTACACGATTCACGATAATTGGCACCGATTATTATTCTAACGACTCTTTTTTGTAAGATAAACAACAATAGAATTCTGTTCTTGGAATTTGAAACGCATGGGGATATCTTTTCTGAATCATAAAATAATTAACCCAGAAAGTTCTAGCCACCCGTAGCTAAACTGTTTGTGTCGTCTTTTCGGCGCCCATGGTGCCAGTGCAGGGCCAGATGAAGAGAAAGTGCGGGTTTTGGGGTTGATCCTGGATCTGGTGTGTAGCAGGGAGGAAAAGTGCATTTTCAATAGGTCTTAGACTTCCCTGAAAGGGGCGGACCACAAAACCATTAACTGCTTCCCATCCCAATACATCTGTGTTCAACAAGCAAGAAACAGGGAAATCTGAAAGAAATGCTTTGCTTGGGTTGGTGCTACTGAAAATTGAAGAAGTGTTTCAAACTGCAAGCAAAATTTACTGAAGGATTATTTTGCAATATTTGTCATCAAAGTAAAATTTCCAGCAACTACAGAACAGTTTGCCGGGGCCACGTGGACGTCTGCCGGGGCCAGTGCCCCCGCGTGCCCCCCCCTAACGACGTCCCTGACTGAGATTATATTAAATACCTTTTGAAGAGAGATATTTAATTTATTGTTTGGTGTTTGCAATGTATTATTTAAATGACCGGATCAAGAAAGTGTGGTGCGTTACCCCCACACCCCCTATACGCCTTCATGGCGTGGTGCTATGCACAGGGGAGCACTTTACTTTACCCTTTACCCATGCTTTAATAAATAATAATAATACATTAATAATGACAACAATTATGCATGGCCAATTTTTCAGGAAAGAGGGGGTGGGGGAGGGATAAACTGACATTGTAATGTCCTGTTTTTGGATCAAAATATTATGGTCACCCTACACCAGATGAAACACAACCACATATGTTATAGTTACTACTGTGTTCAACCTAATGTGTGCAATGTTTTTACTGGCCCCTACACGTCTGCAGTGTGACAAATAATAAAGTATGTAAAGTTTCACGCATTACACTAACTTTTTCTCCAGTCATGACATGAGACTCTATTTTACTCAGGGTTCAGGAAAAAGTACACTCTCCAAAAGTAATGAAAGTTGATTACTGTAACAAGATCCACTTGTTCAGTAGTTATTGTAAATGTTTGACGTTTAGCACATGCCTGTGGAGGATATTACTCTCACTAGCCCCGATACACTGCCGCACAATGGGGGAAATGGCTACTTTTAATTTTAAAACGGCCGTAAATTGGGAACAGGAACGCTGTTGCAGCTGTTCTCTGGAGGTTGTAACCTTGACTACACCTCAGGGAAGTGCAATCACCATCTTCTGTAGCTGCAAACTTTTGCAGAGAACTGTTTTGGGGGAACAGAGGCATCAATTAAGCCTACACTCACGATAACTGTTGTACTTTATCTGACCTGTAATTTTACAGTCAAAGCTATAGAGCAACCACAAGGAAAAAACCTTCTCCGAAAAGTGTCCACGCAGCTTTCCCTTCTTCCATTCAGCTCGGGCCATAAGAAAGCATGCTTTACTCTGCCCCTTCCCTCCACGTGGGAGTACGAGTCGCGGGTCTGCGCAGGTTTTTTTGCTTGTGGTTCCACTATAGACTCAACCTTTGTCGTATCTGTACTTACAATTTCCAGTCCATTTATGCCCGGTGTTAAAGATAACATGGTACACGATGGCAAACCTTATGAGCGGTTGCCTAGTAACCCAATGCCACAACCCCAGGTGGGGAACTGCTAGCTTATAGTGGCGGAAGCTAGCAGAGACCACACCTCTTATGACGCTTGCACCTCTTGCAGAAGTGGAATGCACTTTTCTTCTTGGCCAGTTTATTGAAGAGATCTTATCAGGAGAGAATGTGCTCTGTGGCAAATTTATATAGCTTCGGTCTGTATTAGCACCTCTAGTGCCGTTCATGGGAACTATGTGAAACCTTGCGTGAGCAGGCAATAAAATCTCCATGTCAGTAGAGTGAACTGTGTTGAAGATGTGACCAAGTGAGATTTATTGTAACTACATGCTCCAAGCAGAAAAGATAAATACATATTTTATAATAATAAATGTTAATATCAATAAATAGAAGATAAACATTACACATTCTTTGCAACCTCACAGGACTTTATTACCATTACAACACAGCATAATATGCTAACACACAGCATAATATGCTAACACACAGCACCTGGAACCATTATCATTCGATCATTAACATGGTTTACAATGAATGGTTGACACAAATAACGTAGACAGAAATAGCAATTAATCTTGAATAATAACACTCAGAAACTACCTAGTCTGGCCATAAATACTGTTTCAAACATTCGGCTTGGACTGTACATCCGGTAGTCAGGCTCATGAACCATGCTTATGCTGAAGCTCACTCCTGACCATTGTGTGTTCAGCTGTGAAAGAGCCAGCGTGTATCTTCTTGTGCTTAGCATGGAATGGAGCAAATATGAAAACAGAATAGCCGTAATTGCTCTGCATATTGTTGGGAAGTCACTCACTGAGATTTTCCAGCCACTAAAAATCCTGAACATCAGCAATAGGTTTGTGTATCAGACAATCCAGAGATTCACTGAGCCTGGTAGCTTGAAAGATCGCCCAAGAGTTGGTCGAATTCACACCGTATGAACAGCAGCGGCTGTTAAAGCAGTAGTGGCTCGCATCTGCGGAAATCCGCCCGACCCTGTGCCCGAGTGGTTAGCACATCGTGCTGCGACGTCAAGGGTCCAAGGTTTGAATCCCGGTCGGCTTGGTTGTTTGTGAATGTCCATTCATCAATTTCATCATTTCATCACTCATCCCCATCTTCGCAAATTAGCCAAGAGGCACAAAACGCGAAGTAAAATAAATAAATAAACAACAAGCATCTGCGGAAATCCCATCCGGAAGCAAGTGATAATGGCAAAGGAGTTCACAACAATCAATGTTCAGGGTACTTAATGAAGACCTTGGAATTGGAGCTTACCGGTGGAATACTGGAAATTTCCTTACGCCACAAGTGAAGAAGCAGAGGGAACTGAAATCGAGACGGCTCCTGCAGCGGTACATTGCCAATAGGCATTGCAGGATTCTCTTCACTGATAAGAAATTGTTCACCACTGAATAAAGTTTTAACCACCAAAATGAAAGGGTGTATGCTTCAAACTCTCTAAAAGTTTCTGAGAGAGTTCCCAAAAATCAGAGATGCCACCAGCCCTCCTCAGTCATGGTTTGGTGGGGGTGAGCTATGAGAGTTCCACCAGGCTTAATTTTTGAGAAAAGGGCTTAAAAGCCGTGCAAGAGTGTATGTGGAAAGTGTCCTGCACCCTCTCGTGACACTGTTGAACCAAACAATGTTTCACAATGAATCCTGGATGTTCAAGAAATATTCTGCATCAGCTCATAAGGCAAGGATGAAGCGACGGTGACTGGAGACCTGTGTACTCGATTTCATCTCCTTTTGATTGGCCATTCGATAGCCATGATCTCAGTACCTTAGACTACAAACTGTGCCCAGAGCTAGAGGGGACTGTCTGGAAGAAGAGGCACCCTATAACTGAAAGTTAAAAGCACTCCTTGATAGCAGCAGGGGTGGACTTTCCCATCAAGATCATATCCGTGGTGCAAGAGATGCCAGGCCAGGAAGACTTCGAGCCTGTGTGAGGGCGAAAAGTGGACATTTTGAAAACTGATTGGTGCTATTTGTGTGTATCTGACATGCATACTTGGAATGTATCTCAGCAATTTGAATTGAGCTTGCTAGAACAGACAGTACAAACAGGCTCTTACAGAAGGTTTTAATAAAATATATTAAATCAACGTAAGCAGTTACAGAAGTACAAGGTGGTATCAAAAAGTTTTGAGACTAGTTTTGTAACATGCCAACAGATGGCAGCACAAGACTGCACACACAGTCACAGGGATCACCGACCTTGATAAGTCAGTGTGTCAAGAGACATCGTTTGTGTACATCAAGAGCTCTGCAACTGGTGATATTCTAACAATCTGCGATTTTATCATGGACAGCAAGTTAGAACTGAGCAAACATGAAATTCTGTGTGAACTGGGAAAATCTGCCACAGAGACGCTTGACATGATTCGGCAAGTTTACGGTGATGCTGCAAATAGTCGTTCAAGGTGTTTCTGAGTGGCATGTGTGCTTGAAGAGCAGAGTAACATCACTGGAAGACGATGAGAGATCAGGAGGAGATCACATGTGAGGAGAGCTCGGTGACACTGTGCATGATCATCGAGCAGCGTCCAGTTTTTTGCGCGCCACAAATCCGGCCTGCATTGTTCCATATGGCACACCGACAATGACAGCAATGTTGTGGTGTTCTCATGTTCTCTGACAATCCTCATGCACAAGTTGCCGAATTCACATTTTCAGGGGTTGCGCGTCCACTCTTGAAGCTCACGTGCCAATCAAAACATCTCGAGTGTCTCATTGCAGCATCGCTGTAAACTTGCCGAATCATGTCAATCATCTCTGTGGCAGATTTGCCCAGTTTCACATAGAATTTCATGTATTAAGTTGCTGTCCATGATGAAATCTCAGACGTGATAACACACACTGTCAGAATATCACCAGTTGCACAGCTCTTGATGTACACAGGACGATGTTTCTTGACACACTGACTTAAGAAGGTCGGTGCTCCCTGTGACTGTGCATGCATCCTTGTGCTGCCATTTGTTGGCATGTTACAGAACTAATTTCTAAACCTTTTGATACCACCTTGCTTTAACACTGCAGTGGTTGCGTGAATCACAATAGTGATCCAATCGTATATTTTCACATGCTACTGCATTTTGGCTATTGGTTTCTAGTGTACCTTCCTGGAACAGTCCAGGGACTCTTGTTCGTTCAGCTGTTATTTGAAATTTTTCCGTTACTGAAGTGTTACTAGAGCTTATATTTCAGTGGTGCACATAAGAGATCCATACGACCATCGACAGGAGTGTTTTTGGATACGTAGTATTTATATGTGCGTGTTTCTAAAATCTGTTATAAATATATGAATTGAGTGTGTCCAGACCATTAAAAACGTATTTTTGAAATTTTTGGGAAAGAAAATAACAAAGCAAAATTCTGAGATATGTACTTTTATATGGTTTCATAAAATCCATACGTAATGCACTAGATTTAGAATTTCGTCCCTACTGTAATGTGTGGAGTGAATTAACTTATGATTTTTTGTTAAGCCAAACTGAATTCTTCAAAAAGGAGATTCTCACTATAAAACCAGAGAAATTTTGACAAATAATGGGTAAAAAACAATAATGTGCTATGGATCACAATAGTGATCCACGCAACCAATTACGGGAGTTTTTTTCCCTTTTAGTTAGTTAGGTTTATTCTTGGGAAGCCAGTTCTTCTGTCTCAGATTTTGCAGCAGAATTTATCCATGTTCTGGGATTTTGCATAATCCACATGATAATAGGTTTGTTCATAAATATAATGTGCAATTGATGTTTAAGATTTTATCTGACATTTAGACTTGATTTTGCATCATTCAGTGACAACATATGGTAGAAAAATGTACCTCACTCCTTTCAAAGATGTTAAAAAGATTAACATTGCACTATGCAATTTGATTTTGTGTTTCTATCAAAAATGAAATGTACATGTCCATATATATTAAGGATAGAAATTTATGTTGATACATACTTAAAATTGCAAATGCTCGATGAGGGCTCAGACGACTTTACCTTTGGAGAAAGATTTACTTTGCATAACCAGTAAATGTGAATTAGATATTAGTGAAAAAGTAACAAAATAACAAACTTTTACCCTAAATTATTTATAGATATACCAATATAATATCAATTAATCTATGATATTCTTGTTACACACACACACATATGCAGACAGATATTTGAAAGTGTGTGTTCCTGCCATTCTCATTCCCCATGTGTGTTACATAAATTGCAAACATGTCTCCATGGAATCCGGAGTTATTGGCCTACAGTTCCAAAACCCTCTTAAAATAATATAGTAGATATTTGTTGAATTTTCTGTAACTTCTGAAAAGACCTAGTTATTGTGTTAAAAAGGCTATATTGCAAAGCAAATTGTTATTCTCTTCATTATTGTTATTACTTACAGTAGCACATCACAGGACATTCTTGCCAGTGAAGATGGAACAATAGTATTTGCAGAGCAAAAGGAAGAAAGGAATGGAGATTTTAAAAGCTGCAATGAAGTAGGATTAGAATCTGGTGATGAGAATAAAAGCACAATTACATTTTTCCCTCCAGTGTATATACAGAGATATCTGGCTGTGTTCGAGACTTTGAAAGATGAGAGGTGGAAGGGGAATATTAAAAAGGTAGGATAATACTGTCTAAGCACTGGCAGTCATTTATTTTTGTGTTATAAGAGGTTCCTCCAGTTTTAACCTAATTGTTCATTAATATCGGACTGTATATCCTTCTGCTGAACGAAAGTTCCAAAAACATTAACCTGTTACTCCAAAAGTAGTCTATAAGTGTATCAATTACTGGGAAATAACATTGAAAACCAAATTATGTGGATTGTACGTTTCGATAACTGGGCCGAGGAATATGTAGCAAAGGAATACTAAATGCACGGATATGAAAATAGGTGGCTGGCAGAATTGCGCTGGTGCCACATATGGAAAGCGAGAGCGGGACAAAAGTCAGTGGTTCGTGCGCACCATGTGGCAACATCAACCGAGCTACGTTGCCTAGTTGTTCGAGCATCTCTCTGAGGCATTCAGTTATCATCCCTGACTTTTCGAGCAAATAATTTTAGATAGTATCACATGGACTAGAAAGACTAACTCTGCAACGAGATCTTTCAGAGGCTGATTTTCCAGGTATTTGCACTATCACCAAGCTTTTTTTTCAGCAGGAAATTTTAAATTCTGCATGCTTCTAAATGAAATGATATATTTCTGGAACTAAGAACGTTAGATGTACAAATGATACCTCATTTTGTTCAGTATACTTTGGGCTATAATCCTGATGGAAAAAAAAAATTCCGTATTTTTTTTACACGAAACTTGAAATTTATAGGACCCCCACGCAGGTTACGCCAGGACGTGAATCTTCAAAATGTACCCGCATAATGCCTGGTAAGTTTGCCATTGATGTAGAAAAATTTACACACTTATTGCTAATCCTTTCGGAGAAAAAAAATGTTTATAATGCACTAACGCCGAACATGTTTTCAGCAGGAAATTTTAAATTCTGCATGCTTCTGAATTAAATTTTATATTTCCAGAACTAAGAACGTTAGAGGTACAAATGATACCTCGTTTTGTTCAGTATACATTGGACTATAATCCTGATGGAAAAAAAAAATCCGTAATGAGTTAGAAGAAGAAGAAAAAAGGGAAAGTTACTATTTTTTATACAAAATTTGAAATTCATCGGACCCCCACGCAGGCTACGCCAGGACTTGCACTTTCAAAAGGTTCCCACATAATGTCTGGTATGTTTGCCATTGATGTAGAAAAAAATTACACACTTATTTGCAATACTTTCAGAGAAAATGAATAGTTTTCAATGTAGAGCAAAAAATTCGAAGCTACAAAAAATAATTTGTTACCTTACCTTGACCTCGCCTGGCTGCCATGTACCTCCTACCGGGCATGATACTTTCGGAAGGTGCAGAGGGGAACATTGCATTCTGGGCACTGGAAATTTTTTTCTTCTCTTTGTCCCCCTCTGCACAAAACGTACACCTTTGCAACCCCTTTGCCTCCACAGGCATATGGAGGGCCTGTCTGGGTGGGCCTGTCTGGGTGTTGTTGACGGACCTAGGGTACCTTGAGAGGACCTGATGGAGGTGCCCCATTTCTTCTCCTCCAAGAGGAGGCGTATAAGCTGCAGTCTGAAGTCCCGGTGTGTCACATTCATGTGGTAGAGTCGATACATTAGGTACACATTCAGACTGACTTATCAAGTAAATGCATAAAAAGTTTGGTAGTCCATTTTCGAGTCCATCTGTGCTGGGAGTATGCACATGTCGTTTGATCTGATTTGTCAACATTCCCCATGGCCTTGTTATAGTCGACAGCAATGGCATGCTTGATAGCGTTGCCATTATCATCTTTGAAATTTCCGTCTACTGGTGGTGGGTGCATGTTTGTCAGAATGTAAACTTCTCGCTTGTCCTTCCAACAGGTTGCTGTCAAACCTCCATGCACAAAGCACAAATATCTCCTTTTGAGAGAAGTAAGTGCTTTCGTGTAAAGAGGGGGGACATACCTTGTCGACTTGGATTCACAGTACCACAGCACTGGATTCCAAGAGTCGCTAGTTCCTCGTACAACACAGGTGATGAGAAATAGTTGTCCATAAACAATTTATGGCCAACATATCTCACCTTCTGTGTCAAGTCAATGACATGTGATGTGTCGCTGCCTTGTCTGTGTGGCTAGGCCTTTGTTTTTCCCCAGGTATATTGTCATGTTGTAAGTATATCCCGATTCATCACTGATTTGGAATATCTTTATTCCAAATTGCTTCTTGCTTCTTCGGGATATAGTTTGAAGATCACCCTTCTTTTGAATAGAGCCATGACCTCATCAACAGATATATTTTTGGTAGGAGTGAAGTGTCTGCTGTATTGGTCATTGATTCCATCAAATAAACGTCTGATCTCCCACAACCTATCGTAGTCTCATGCATTTGGGTCTCAGTGCTGGTAATTGCCCTCGAAATGAAGAAACCTGAGGATATGTAAAAAGCGGTCTCTGCAGATAGCCTGTCTGAACCAGGGGATTGAAAACAGTCCATCATGTGCCCAGTCTTTGATTCTGTCTACTCTGTGATGTCCGTTGCCAGAAGAATGGAAAAGAAGGTGAAGAAGTTGTGGATCATAAAAGGAGTTGCATCTTCTTCTGGCTAAGATCAAGAAGGTGCCCACTACAACTGGGTATACAGATTCTTCTGCCGAAGATCAAAAAGGCGCCTCAACAACTGCGTATATATCATCTTCTGGCAAAGATCAAGATGCCGTCCACGACAACTGAGGAGACTAAAAATATGAGGGCGGGCTGAAAAGTAATGCCTGCTATTTTTTTTGTGACGTTGTAAAGACATTTTGGATTTTGAGCAACCATGCATTGTACTCCTCAGACTTTCCCCTTTCTCCATTCCAAGTTTCAAACTTCTATCACCAGGGATTGCTGAACTAGAGCGAGGAAAATGGCAGCATGTAACCATACTATGTCGGTGCACCTGGAACTGCGTGTGGTGACCGAGTTTCTAACTGCAGAAAATGTGTACCTGATTGACATTCATCAGTGAATGAAGGCTTTTTATAGCAATGAATGTGTAATGTCAGTACTGTATGATATTGGGCTGTTCATGTTCACAATGCAAACCCCTGCTGAGGTACTCTCAATGTGTGTGACAAAGAACTTCTTGAGAGTTGAAAGTTCATCGGCAGGGGTTTTCATTGTGAACATGAACATCCCAATATCATACAGTAGTGACATTACACATTCATTGCCATAAAAAGCCTTCATTCACTGATGAATGTCAATCAGGGACACATTTTCTGCAGTTAGAAACTCTTGTCACCACACGCAATTTCAGGTGCACCAACATAGTATGGTTACATGCTGCCATTTTCCTCGCTCTAGTTCAGCAATCCCTGGTGATAGAAGTTTGAAACTTGGAATGGAGAAAGGGGAAAGTCTGAAGAGTACAATGCATGGTTGCTCAAAATCCAAAATGTCTTTACAACGTCACAAAAAAAAAAGCAGGCATTACTTTTCAGCCCGCCCTTGTAGCATGACCGACAAAAACAAGACAAATCATTCAACAATACTTCCTTTGTAATCCTACAGTTTGTGATTCATCAAAGATCAGTCTGCTGTTTTCCAACCCTCTGTTGACGGCTGGAGGCTTTTGACTTTCTTTCCCTGCCGCTTCCCTCTCCTGCCACCCCCACCCGTGCCTTTGGATCAGGAATATTGGAAGGTCATACTTCTATTGCCAGAAGTGTGTTTTGAAACATCAAAATTGAGAAAGAAGCTATGTTTTCGAAACCAATGAAAATTAATCGCAAAATAATATCACAATTTTTCGGACATGCCCCCCCCCCCCTCCCAAATAGTAACAATGAAATTAAACTTTACTAATTGTTAGTTACATACCTCTAGACTAATGCATAACTCAAAACATGTATCTCCGATCATTATCCAAGTTACAGTATGTTAAAAAGGTAACATACTACGAGAAAAAGCTGCTTGTGACCGGTGTGAGAAGCCATCCTTAAGGGAAATACCTGCTGTGACACCCATGTCACGGCCTGTCCTTTAAGGTTTAAACTCCTTTTTGTTTCTGTCAGTGTAATTTTTGTGTTTGTGAATTGTAGTATTTGCATTTCATCAAATAATAGATGACAAATGGAATGTCATCTCTAGATATGTTATTGTAGTTAATCGTAGGACATGACGTGCTGTAGTTCATTTCTTGCTGGTGGTTGCATCTTATTTTTCAAGTTTTTTTTGTGCTTGTTTTCTGTCAACATTTTTATGTTCCCCATCAGTGTCTGTTATCCTTCTAATGTACATTTTCCGAACAATTAAGCAACTTTTATGTAGGTGCTTCTTTTAGTAACTGGCAAGGTTGAAAATACATTGTTTAAAATTGAGTTTAAAATTTTGTAAGGCATGATAAATTGCATTAACCATTTGTTGAAGCTGGTACTGGATTATCAATATTTGTATTTGTTTCTGAAATCGGGATATGGCAGTGTAATACCGATTGTTGTAGTTAATTGTTTGATACTTACTGTCAGATCGATGAAGATATTAAATGTCTTTTCTGGAGGACAAAGTAGATACTGATGCCAATGTATCGGTATCGGCAGATACTAGTGGTATCAGAAAGTATCGGTTGGAATTCATCTACCAATACCAGCCAATACTCTTCCGTCATTTTGGTCTTTCATGGATGCTGTGTCTAATTATTCTGGAAATTATGTGAAATTCAAAGGTTTTTTTTTTTTATTTTGTACGAAAAATGATATTTTTTGATTACATAATATCTATTTTAATGTTCTGATGCAATTCTTGAATATTATAAAGTAAATTTCTTAGTCAATTGATGCATATACTTGGAGAAGCATATTTACACACCAATGTTGATCAATATTTTGAACAAATTTTAATTATTACAATTTTCAAGTATTGGTATCAGTGGAAATCGGTAAGAGTATCAGCATCGGCATTGGTTCAGACTGGTATCGGCTCAGCCCTACTTTTTTCATCTTTGTAGATGTAGAATTTATTCTATTATTGTAATTGGAGATGAACTAAATGTTATCGAAACTATGATATATTTTTTTTAAATGACTAGAATACTTTCAGTACCATTTGAGTAGTTGAGAATATTCATTAATAATATATAATTAATATTCATAACTATTCTTTCTTTAAGGTGGTAGATTTTGGTTGCTCAAACATGGCTTTTTTCCCATATTTGAAACAAATACCTGGCATCAGCGAAGTTTTTGAGGTAGACATAGATGAAACCACTTTAGAAGATTTCAAGCACAGGTGTGCTCCATTGACATCAGACTATTTAGGTATGCGGTCAGAACCACTGCAGGTGTATATTTTGAGTGGGAGCATTGCAGACAGAGAGCCTCATCTGGAAGGAACTGATGCTGTAGTCTGTATTGAATTGTAAGTAATAACATACTTCATTGATGTTTGATGCTATTTCAAGCTGTAACTTGTTCTTGCTGTATTTGCTCATACATAATTCTGTATAAATACAGGGTAAGTCAAAATGATGGACCCGATTTCAGACATTTATTCTGTGAAATATAATAAACAAATGTTAATGTGAGACATGTGCTAAGAAAGGTAAACTGTCAAAGTTTTTTTCAAACAAATCACAAGTGTTCTATGTGAGCACCTCGCGTAACACGGCACACATCAAGCTGATAGTCTATCTCCTGCCAAACCTTGTGTAGCATGTTGCGGTCAATATCAGCAATGGCTGCTGTGGTGCAGGCACATAAGTCATCCAATGTTGTTCGAAGTGGTGGTACGTAAACTAGATCCTTGACAAAACCCCACATGAAGAAATCACATGGAATTAAGTCGGGGGAACGAGGTGGCCAATGAAGGAGAGGTCGATCCTCCGGAGATGCAATGCCTATCCAACGTTGTTCCAATGCCCCATTGAGATGGTCCCGAACGCTGCCATGGTAATGCGCAGGGGCACCATCCAATGGGAGAATGAAATGTGCGCTTTCCTCTGCAAGCATTGGAAGGAGCCATAGTTGCAGCATATCAAGGAAAACAAGTCCTGTCACAGTACGTTCATGGAAGAAAAAGGGCCCATAAATCTTTTCATGGGAAATGGCACAAAAGGCATTCACTTTGGGAGAATAGCGTTCGTGTTCCACAAATTCATGGGGGTTAGCAGTTCCCCAAATCCTTACGTTGTGTCTATTCACTTTGCCTGAAAGGTGAAAAGTTGCTTCATCACTGTAAATTAACCTCTCAGAGAACCCATCCGTTTCCATTAATGCGAGGAAATCAGAACAGAAGGACGCGCGCAAAGCATAATCAGTGTATTTTAAGGCTTGAACTAGTTGCAAGTGGTAGGGTTTCATTTGTAAACGTTTCCGCAGAACCCGCCAGACAGTTTTCTGTGGAAGTTGAAGTTCTCTCGCTGCCCGGTAGGTGGACTTCCGTGGACTTCGCACGAAACATGTACACACTCGTTCAACTGTCTCTTCCTCAGTCGACGGACGGCCAGTCAATTTTCGTTTACAGATGCAGCCCGAATCTTTGAAATGTTCATACCACTTACGAATGGCCTTCCCCATAGTTGGTTCTCTCCGATATTTGGTACGGAAATGCCGTTGCACACTAATCACAGACTTGTTCACATGATAATCAAGCACACAGAAAGATCTCTGTTCTCCGGTCAACGCCATTTTCCTGCTCGCTGCTCGCTGCTGACTCCTAGCGGTAGAAAGTGGAAACACTGCATGGAAACTAAACTTTGAAAGTTAATCTTTCGAAGCGCATGTCTCACAATAACATATGTTTATTAGATTTCACAGAATAAATTTCTGTAATCGGGTCCATCATTTTGACTTACCCTGTATACAGGGTGAAACTCAACTCTACCGACAAACTTTCACAGGGATGTTACCCGAGTGTTTTGATATGAGGAACCCATGGTCCCAAGTACCTTATTACCGAACTCTACTAGTTTTGTGTATGTTTACATGGAATTTGTTTAGTTTCTTAAGCTATACTATCTTTGCATATGTTTACTTGGCGCAGTACCATTTGACTGATTGCCATGATATTTGTTGTTGTGCATAATGTTTACATTGCAGTTCGCAATCTCACCACGAGGTGTGACCTCTATGAACAGTCTGACAAGACGAACACAGTGCTCAGTCCTGTCTCAGTTTTGGTTTCCTGCAGTGCTTCGTGGCTAGTAGTGATATGGGGAAGTTTTTGTTTGCCAAGTTAGCCAATATGCTCCTCGTGAAGAGTACACAGTGTACTGTACAGTACAGTATTTAACAAACAAGTACAAGTTTTGTCCTTTGTTTCTGTACTCTTGTATTTTTCGTATGGTTCATATTGCTACTCATGATATTACAGAAGGTGATGTGTAGAGACCGGATTTTAAAAGGAAATCCTTTTTTTTATTTTCCAACATGGATCATGGAATAAATAACAACAGTGTTGATAATTATCTTCCACCAATAAGATTACATGGTTTCGACTTCCCTTTTTTTCCTTTTTTCAGCCAGCATTTTTCCCCCTTTTTTAAAACATTTTCCTTTCTTGTCCCTTTATTGACTAGTTTTTGAGCCCACATTCCCTTTTTTTCCCTTTTAAAAACATTTTCCTGTATTGACAAGATATGAAATATTCTGTACGACTGTATTTTCCCTGAACAAACCATTCAACAATTGTCTTATTTGGTGCAGCTTAGAGTAAAGAAAAACAAGCGCCTTGTACCCTACCTTTCCTCCATGAGTGTTGAAACAGTGCGATCTGGGCTTACGCATCAACAAACGCATTGTAAGTGGCACACTTGTTGGGTTGAAAGTGTACTTATCTGCTAGATTTAGACTTTTATTAGAATAGTTTTAACTTAACTGTGTGACAGTGACGACAGTATTGAGTGTCAGTGAAATGACAAAGCCAGGTACAAGTGGCAGCAAGCAATGGAATGCGGTAAGCTGTTGCAAGGAAGATTTCATCGAAATGGATGGTAAGATTATTTGCTGTACTTTACCTTCAAAAAAAGATTTAAATAAGGACTATAATTTATTTTTGCACTCCACTAAAAATATTATTTTCAATGAAAGCACAATATATACCATTCATATATAAAAAGGGATACATTAATATGAATTTTCCCACTTTTTGTCAATAATTTTCCCTTTTTGTCCTTTTTAGAGGAAAATTTTTCCCTTTAAAATCCGGTCTCTAGTGATGAGTAGTTGATTAATTTTTCTTTGTAATCTATCAGAACCCATTTATCACAGTCCAAAGGATACAAGTATAACACATCAACATCACTTTACTCTGTAATAAGGAACCAGGGACCAGTTTGGGTAGGAAGTATTTCTTGATGTTGGGTGGGTTCTTCCTATTTCGGATGCACGTTTGTGTGCCTGTCGGATGTTGAAAGGTTTGATGGCCTTGGATAATTTGCCTGATGTGATGAATGGTATGCCAAAGCGATCCATTTGGATTTTGGAGGTTATTTCTGTCTCGTGGGTGCTGAGCCTCTGCTTTTGCATGGAAAGTTGGCGCTCGGTGTAACTGCTGCTTAATCTAATTTCAGTTGCACACGATATTTTATCATGGAGGTCATCTTCTGTGCAGCTGTGTGTGAAGGCTCTTCTGTAGAAGTTTATCCATACTCCAGCTTTCTGTTTGGGGGGTTGTGTGACGCTCTACTTGTCGTTGATTTTTGGAAGATGTGCGAAAGGTCCGGGAGTAGGAAATTTTGAAGGTAGAACGCACAATAGCTATTTGTTTTGAAGCGTTGGAACCGAGTTTACGGGCCGCTTCAAGGCTCTTATTGAACGTCACTATCAATGCCATAATGTGGGTACAAACATAATAAATAATTGGAGGACTTGCAAAAATAATGCTGATAAGATGTTATTCCAGAAATAACACTTCCAAATTTTCACGCGACTACAGTACAACCACCATTCATGTTTTTTGTTACATAAAGCGCATTACGGTAAAACGTCAGGTGAAATTATTAAAAAATCTCGAAGTATATTTCAAACTTAATTCAATTTATTCAATTTTTAACATAGAACTTCCATAACAGTTAACAAATGCAACTCGTGATAAGGATTCTCTTTTAACAGCTAATCTTCGGTAAACATTCCAAACGATTCTAACGATTATACTATTAACAGTGAACTTTAACAACATCAAGATTAAATTAACCCAGTTATATTTAGTTTTATACCCAACTCAAGGTTAGATGCTCAGATTTATATATTTAATTGGGGCCCCCGATATAGCCTTCCCACGATTAAATAATATAAGATTTTGACTTAATCATTTTAGCAAATGTCTACGTTTATTCCAAATATAACAAAATGGGAGGAAGTGAAGGACAACACGTTATTAAAAATCGTAGTTCACCTTTCAATTGAATGATTAATTTACCACACATCAATATAGTGAACAAATCGTGGTTTGCCACGAGAATTATTTTTAGGCTAATGAAACAAATGTGCAACTTAATTTTGAAAGCTAACTTCTACACCGACAAATGAAGTGTGTAGATAGAAAACTGAAACAGGGCATAACGTGCTGAATTGGCAGGATTTATATGGCGAAATATAACTGTAAGTACTTTCGGCTTAAAAAACGCCACAGTTGGTTGGATTTTGCATGGACGTACTCAGTGCCCGAGCATGGTTTCCTGTACACGGAGGTGATAAATTTGCCTTTGTGGCATCGGATGCTGAGGTCGAGAAAGTTGAGGTGGCCATTTTCTTTCTTTTCAACGGTGAATTTTTTGTTGGGATGTATGTTGTTGAGGGCAGTTAGGAGGCAGTTTAGATCTTCATCCTGTTTGTAAAAGACTAGGGTGTCATCGGTATATCTTCTGTATCTTACGTGAACAAACTCTGGTTGGGTAACTATTGATTTCTCTGCCACATGAAGTACAATGTTGGACAGGGGTGCAGAAAGGGGGTTGCCCATCAGTAAATAATGAAGCAAACACTCTTTCTGTGTGTACCCTTGTAAAATAGTCGTAATAAAATTTCTGTTATTTAACGACTCACCCTCTTGTTTTTATTTTTTCAGGATAGAACATCTTTATCCGCCTGATTTGGAAGAACTTCCCTTCACAGTATTTGGCTTTATTCAACCAAAAGTTGCCATTTTTACTACACCCAATGCAGACTTCAATGTTCTGTTCCCAAACCTTGTGCATTTCAGACACGATGATCATAAATTTGAATGGACCAGGGAGCAGTTTGAATGCTGGTTAGTGTGTTTTGAGTTTGCTAATGTCGTAGATGAGAATTACGAAATTGTGGAGTAACACAAAAGTTCATGTTGCATGGAAAAAGTTTCAAGTTTCTGCTTTGATTTACTTCTTTTGACTAGTTAATTTTGTAGGCCCACTCTCTCCGTAATTAAGTTTATTGTTCTTAAAAAGTTCATGTTGTTTATCATCATCCATCATTGTTTCCAGTCTTCATCTGAGTTGGCATGTAAGGTGGGCCTTTTGGTGCTGGACATTTTGGTGCCAAGTAATATTGCTGCCACCCACTAAGGCACAAGAACATTTTGGTGCAAGCAACATTAACTTTGTGTACAGAAACAAATTAATGTTCTTGACCGCTGTTCATAACGAGTTTCGTTGGGTACTACTTATCGATGCAGAACTTTTAGGAACCACCAAATCGTGGGATGGTCAGTGGAAACATGTGACTGAAATTCTCGATGCCAGCCTAGCACAGGATTGTTTGTTTTTCCATCTCCATTTAGGACAGCTTCATAGTGATTCCAATGTCAGATGGAGAACTTTGGCTGATGCCTTCCATCTTTTCTCTGCGGATGTCCTACGATGTAATCCAGAACTGGTGTAAGATCATCTGATACTATGCCGCAAAGTTCTTCAAAAACTTCAGCTACATCCACTTCTGGCACTAATGTCAACTCACATTCAGAATTTATAGTCAGTGAAAGTGAAAGTCAGTCAAGGATGAAAGGGTGTGTAAAGAGAAAGGCACCAAAATGCCCAGGCACCAAAGTGTATGGCACCAATATGTCCTAGATCCATGAAGTCTAGATTTTCTCCACTCCTCTCTTTCCACTATTTTTTTTTAAAGAAGTGACCAAATTTGATGTGGTTGTGTTAAAAATAATAAGTAGTAATTTATATTACTTGCTTGATTTGTTTTAAATTTTAAAATACAAAATGAGAGTGAAATTACTGAACTGTATAAAAAAACTTGGTAGAAATAGGTTTGAGGTATGAGATGTGATACTTTCAACACACACATATATGATTACTAGACTTTTACTTTACAGAAAACTACAAAAAGCATAAAAGTATATGACTGCTGATAAGCTTCTTTTTTATGTGGTGCTTCTGAAGTGAGATATTTTTAAGTGGTGAATTATGATGTTGTAATGTACAAATGACTCTCAACACTCTCTGCAACCAGAGATGGTCTGCTTGGTATGTCAGAATAGTCACATACTAAGTTATTTTTTGTGTATATTATAGTTTATCAAAGTCTGAAAAGAGACCAAGAGATTCTCTAGCCTCCTTGGCAGAATGGTCAGTGCAATATAATTGAAAGCCAGAGGCTCCACATTCAACCCCTGTTACAGCATGGATTTTGTTTGTGCATTACATTGGTTAAAGATCGGTTCTCATTGTCGAACTTAACCCAAGAGGTTGAAAACTGAGGTAAAATGGCTGGAGAGGGCTGAAGGTCTCTGAAACTAAGCATGGGTCTCATCTTGGCTTTTACAGTCTGTTTTGTTGTCCACCTTGTCTCAACAAGTCTAGAAGATTCTTGTTCTTATCTCAACTACAAAAGAGTAGTATGCCTACTGTCCATGTCAAAAAACATTGAACCTTCGGTTTACATGCTTATGAAATTCTATCCCATGAGAGGGAATAAAGTCAAATATTCTTTATTGGAAAGCTTCAAGTTTTTTAATAACACTTGTCGACATTTTGAGAAAAACGTTTGGATGTTTTTAAATCAATAGGTGTTTCTGAAAGTATTTTGAATGCTGATTACAGAAATAGCATCCATTTTTTCCCATAACGTCAGAAGTTTTCACAATTTCACAATCAAAATTCCCACAACACAATAAGCGGGAAATTTCTGTTGTTTTCAAATAATTTATTGATTGATTGATTTGGTGTTTTAAGTCCACTTCATGCACAGTAAGGCTAATTGGGACTGTACCTACAGTTTAAAGTGGGATCTGAAGCACTATGTGCCTCCATCGGGTATCGAACCTGGGACCTCTTGATTATAAAGTGACTACGCTACCACTGCGCCATCTGGTTGTTTCCAAATCATTAAGTGATTCTGAAAGTATTTTGAATGCTGATTATACACACAACATTCATTTTTTCGCCTCACAACAGGATTTTTCACAATTTCGCAATGAAAATTCTCATTTTCGCCTTTACATCATATTTATTACACAACACAAGAAAGTAAAGTTATAGAAGGAAAATGTCAGTTGTTTCCAAACCAATAGGTGATTCTGGAAGTATTATAAATACTGATCTCATTCATTTTTTCCCATCACGTTAAATTTATTCACAATTTCACAATCAAAATTCTCATATTCACCATGACATCACATTTAATACACAACACAACAAAATAAATTTATGCAAGGGAAATTTTGGTTGTTTCGAAACCAATATGTGATTCTGAAAGTATTTTGAATTCTGATCATGGAAATGACATCAATTTCTTCCCATCACGTCAGGATTTTTCTCCACTTCGCTAAGTTAATGAACCCACCATATTATAACATTGTGTATTGGACAATTCGTGAAGGAAGTTGTCATGAGGGATTTCAAAAACAAAATTCGTAATCAAAGTCCATACAATTTTTATGCCAATGGGTCATGTGAAGGTGGATTAAATGCATACAATTCTACATGCATTTATGCTTCAAAATTGGAGGATTTGTATTGTAGAAAATCAATATTTTACCAACATTTAAACAGCCATCTATTGGGGGAAATAATAGAACTACACCTTTTATTGTAAAATCAAGGCAGTTAATATACTGCTGTTTTGTGAAAAATCTAGACGTGATGGGTAAAGATGGATTTCATTTTTGGAATCAGTATGCTGAAATTATTCAGAGACAACAGTCATCTGTGAGACATCGAAACCCTGTCGACCAGTATAATTAATATCTGAAAATTATTCTTCATTTCATTTTCGTATTACAATGAAAAATTCACTAAAAAAGTGTAGTGTTTTCTTCCAGTTTGCGCACCAGCTATGTATCAGTGCATACAAATTGCCCAAAAGATGTACATGACACCAAACAGTTAAAAAAAAAAAAACACTAAGTTGCTGACCAAGGCCGTTTATTCAGATATAAAAAGTGTTTTATATCTGAATAAACTGCCTTGGTCAGCAACTTAGTGTTTTTTATATGGATACAAGGCTTAATCATATTACAAACAGTTCATAATCAATTGAAGTTATTACATTGAGAATTTGTGTACTTGAAGTTACCTGTGTAGAAAAAATCAAATGCAATTTCAAAAGAGCTTTACTAGATACTTCATAAATATAAATTTTAGGAAAACGTACAACCTTGAAATGCATAATTACAAATTCAATAAAATTGAAAAAAAAATATCAGTCATGTAACACATTTGATCCAAATCCAGAAGTTTGACATGTGTATGCCAAATGTAACCTGGGATGCTATTTATTCTTTTTCACTCCTAATGTGGTAAATGAGTGCCTGGTGAATGATGGGATGTGACCAATATCACACTACGCTGGATGCATGTGACTTCCACAGTGTTGCCACATCGCTGCACGACATGTGGGAATCTTGGAAGTTTGTTCCGTTGGTCAAGATCTAAGTATAAAATAATTAATAAAATATTTGTCATGTTTTGAATGAAAGCCATTATGTTGCTTTGTCTAGCATTTATCCAATCTTTACATGAATGTCATTTTTGTAGTATCATTTTATGTCTCACGTTTAAACAGGCAGAGTGGGTGCAACAATGAGCATGATGTGATGAAGTCAATGAAATACCAAATATTTAAACCCATGACCGTTGGGTTCACAGTCTCCTCTTTTTACAACAATAGCACACCCATGATGCTCAGCAATATCATAACACAGGAAAACAAGAATGGAAAGTGCTTACCAGTAATATCAACACATAAAAATTGCTCAAAAGTTGCAAATAACAAGCTTCTACGCCAAGTAACATTTTTCAAAGTATTTTGAACAGTGGCGTGGCGTGGGATTTTTAAAAGTGTTACCGGTTATCAGTAGGACATTTAAGGGAGGAGCCTTAAGACTTGGGCACCTCCCGACCTCATCCCACCCCACAATGTCTTCCAAGTAGTTCATATATTATTAATCTGGCAAGTCTGCAATTCAATACTAGATTTTGGTAAAGTTATTAATCAGGAAAAAAAAATGTCATAAGGACTGAAGTGAAATCGTAAACATTGGTTGTTGACACAATAATACGTAATTTGATACTTACAGGAACATCGAAGGCTACTTATAGAGCAGATCAATCCGACGACTCTTCTTTGAAAATAGTTATATGATGCTGTGGTCCCGGGTTCGAATCCTTGCTTGGGCATGGACGTTTGTGATGTCTATTCATCAATTTCATCATATCATCACTCATCCCCATCTTCGCAAATTAGCCAAAAGTGGCACAAGCGAAGCAAAATCAATCAAATCAAATCAAAAAAGTTCTATGATGCTGTCATAAAGCGAAGTTTTTCATTTGAATTTGAATTTTTGGGTGCATCATGGTCATGGTCCATGTTATCAAGACCTGAATTCCACACTTTTTTTTCACCCGAAAATAGAGTACATGGCCAACAAAAGAGTTTCGACAACTGCGCACATCCACATAACCACGGATAGTCGTTATACCACAAAACATTGAAATGTCGGTCATATCCAGCAGACGACTTGGTTTTTAAATTGTTCAAAATAGGCTTTGGCCTCCCTTTCGCCACAATTTCGCTTTTTTCTGCAAAGAAACGAACCAAAAGATTGCTTCAAAATATCTTCTATCGCACAATTACACACACTGTTCAGATAGGATGAACCCGCCACCTCGGAACTCGGAGCAAGTTCCATTCCGCTTGTTAATTAATTGACAATGCCCGAAAACAACACAAAGATGAAAGACACCACTCACAAAACTCGCACTGCACAGTCTCTCCCGCAAACCGTTGTTTACTTTTGTAACACGTGAAGCACCCTCCTTGCCCCCTCCCCTCTCAGCATCGGCGCTTCCCCAATATTTCCTTTGGAACCTGCAAGAAGTCCAGTTCTACTACTGTTTCCATCTTAGTTCTTTTGAAACCAGATTTTCCCAAGTGGCGAAACTTTTCGTTTCAAATAAGACATATGTGTCATTCCATGCCAAATCAACACAGATATGTGCAATTTTTAACCTGACCATCTCCGATTTTCATGAAATTTGGGTAGTTGAAACTATGCATAGAACTTAGTAACTATGAAAATTTTTAGTCTCGTGCGTCTTGTAATTGTTAAATTATTCAAGGTCAAAGTTTGCAGAAATTGCCTTTTTTTAGCCCGCTTAGCTACACTAAATGTGCTGTAACTCCGCCCCTATTTCACCTAGGAAGCTCAAATAAAGCTTATTGTACAGGGAATTGAACAAGCTTTCCAGTGATATATAACAAACCTACCTTTGGATAAAAATATAATTTTGTCACGTGACCTTGGCTTTTGACCTTGAATATCTCAAAACATGTCATCACCAAAAATCGTGAAAAAAATATATTTGGTCCCTCATTCCATACTATAAAACATATCAAAAAATCATTCTGGGACTGCAATGGGATCAGAAGATACAAAATAATATGTGTAACTATGTGACTGATAAAAGCCCCATTACATGAACTATGAAGAGTCTAATGTCCCTTAACACCCCCTACAAAATGTGATGGAGTTATCCTGGATATAATTGGTCATAAAAGAAATAGGTTAGGCACAGGGAGATCCCTAGCTGTGTGTGTCAAGCGCAGATCCGGCATATTGTTGACCGCCATATTGAATTCAACGAAAAAATTTCAAAGGAAAGGGGGTGATGTGATATATTAAATGAGGCTAGAATTTCACGAGAAATGAAGTGACGAAGGTTTATCAAACATATATTTAACCAGCAAAAATTTATTACTGCATGCTTGTAACCATTTTCTCCTTTTCGAGGTGTTAAAAACAACGTGTTAGGAACTCATCGAGATCACGCTGACATCTTGGGAGAGAAAGAAGTATATGCACCATTGCATATGATTTGAATCAGCTACATTCACCAAATAGTTGAATAGTGAAGAATATTGGGAAAAGTATCTCAAACAATTACGTGACACTTCCTTTGGAATGAAAAATTCTTCAGTGACGAGGCAAATTTTTATGTTCACGGTGAAGTTAATAAAAATAATATGCAATACCTGTGATTTGCTCAGTCGAATGGTTGTTGCTGGTAAGCTAATTATGTGGTATAATGTATGGCGAACGGAAATGGTTGGTCCATATTCAACAACGGAACCTTAAATGGTGAGGGCTTCTTGGATTTGTTAAGTGAACAGGTTTTTTCACCCTTGCTTACAGGATATGGCACTTTTCGAGAGTTTTGAAACAGGACAGAGTGTGACCACACTATGTAGACATTTTCGCAATTTCTTCATGGTAATTTTCTAGGTAGATTGATGGGCACACAGGGATCTATTAAAAGGCCTGCACATTCCCCAGATCTAACATCTTAGAAGGACTTTTACCTTCAGAAACATTTGAAGAGAATGGTGCATGCACTAAAAGTCCCTGATATTGACCATCTGAGAAAAGGCATAGTTGCTGCTTGCGATGTTGTTGCACATGCTACATTACCAAATGTTCTATGCGAGTGTGAGAGACGTCAACGAGTGTGCTCACAGGAACATTGACAACATTATAATGTGCATATATCGTAAGTGAAAGATATGTGTATAACTTTTTGCTGGTTAAATATATGTTGGATAAACCTTCGTCACTTCATTTCTCGTGAAATTCTAGCCTCATTTAATATATCACATCACCCCCTTTCCTTTGAAATTTTTGCGTTGAATTCAATATGGCGGTCAACAATATGCCGGACCTGTGCTTGACACACACGGCTAGGGATCTCCCTGTGCCTAACCTATTTCTTTCATGACCAATTATACCAAGGATAACTCCTTCACATTTTGTAGGGAGTGTTAAGGGACATTTGACTCTTCATAGTTCATGTAATGAGGCTTTTATCAGTCACATAGTTACACATATTATTTTGTATCTTCTGATCCCATTGCAGTCCCAGAATGATTTTTTGATATGTTTTATAGTATGGAATGAGGGACCAAATATATTTTTTTCACGATTTTTGGTGATGACATGTTTTGAGATATTCAAGGTCAAAAGCCAAGGTCACGTGACAAAATTATATTTTTATCCAAAGGTAGGTTTGTTATATATCACTGGAAAGCTTGTTCAATTCCTTGTACAATAAGCTTTATTTGAGCTTCCTAGGCAAAATAGGGGCGGAGTTACAGCAGATTTAGTATAGCTAAGCGGGCTCAAAAAGGGCAATTTCTGCTAACTTTGACCTTGAATAATTTAACAATTACAAGACGAACGAAACTAAAAATGTTCATAGTTACTAAGTTCCATGCATAGTTTCAATTCCCCAAATTTCATGAAAATCGGAGATGGTCAGGTCAAAGGCTGTGTTGATTTCGCATGGAATGAGGGACCAAATATATTTTATATAATATATATGTATATTGTAGAGTAGATGTAGTCTTCATCTGTCTCCTAACTACTCCTACTCCCATGTTTCGCTAAATCCACAGAAATCTCATTTCTGACACCACTACTATTTCGTATATTTTACGTCCCTTGCTACCTTTAAGGCTTTCGCTTTATAGGATAATCGTGACGATGAGGATGCATGGTGAATTATTGAAATAAAATTATTATTTCTTTGTGTATGTAATTATTAATTTTTATAATTATGTAAGTAAAATAATAACAACAAACAATGAAATAACCATTTCTTGCTGAGGATTCGAACCTGCGACACCCGACACTTCAGAGCGTGCTAAGATAACAATCGAGAAATTATGCTTGTAAGTAATGTTTTCACCCAAAAACAGTTCTACCACCTCAAAAACATTGCTTCGATCCGAAATTATCGTATTCCTGCGACAATGTATGTCAATCTCAATCGGCCCTTTCAACAATTATCACAAATTCCTGTAACCGAAATAATAGTATATGTGTGAAATATAGAATTTTAGGTTGACATTTTTAGAAGGACAGCAGGCCCCTTGACCATACCCATCCCTCTGCTCTCCTTCTCGCCCATGATGTCGAAGAAGGACAAAGAGGACTATCGTAATCGCTGATATTTAGAGTAAATACAAAATATCACTTGGTAGTTTGCTTTTCCCCCAGTGTGATTTGATTTTTTTAAATTTTGATTTGGCGATTTAAGTCCACTCATGCACAGTGATGTTAATCAGGACAGTTTAAAGTGAGATCCGAACCACTTGTCCCTCAACCGGGTATCGAACCTGGGATCCCTTGATTACAAGGCGGCGACGCTACCACTGCACCTTCGTTCCCCAGTGTGACTGGACGCCTTCAGAGTAAGATAGACCCGATTAGGGGACTTAACTCTTTTCTGTCAATTGAATATGGCAACACTGATCTGTATCCGGTAAGTATCACTGGCAACTGCGGCGGCTAAACAGTCATGCCAATAACCCGCCTCCTCCTCCCACCGTAACAGTTTTTGCCACGACGGAAAGTATTCCTTGGGTAGGCTCAGGGCCATTTCCTCATGTTGCTTGAGAAGGGTACCGGATCAGTCCTCCTCTTCGCTTTTGCCGGTGTCAGAAAAAATGTCAGTCTGCAATGTTTACGACAATATTACCAGTTTATGTACGTAATAATATTTTAAGACAGGTTCTTCAATTCTTTATATTTTGGTGTTACCTGCGGTAACAGCACCTACATGCACGCCACGCCTCTGATTTTGAACAAAGTCAAATCTAAGCATAGTGTTGAGTAGCGGTTAGGGTGACCATATGTTGCATTTTGACTGTCACAGTCCCATTTCAGAGGTGTGTCCCAGTCATCTATATTATTTAAAAACCACTATTTGTCTCCTCTTATTAAAGTCTAGGAAATCAAAATCTAAATTTGAGAGACATTTCTTGGTAAAATGAAGAAAGTTGATGGGATATTTAAACTAGCGTCATGGCATCACCATAGCAAAAGCTAGACTGCGTTTCAAGTACTTCATAACAATCAAACTGTTTCATTGACGTCAGAAGTTTATTTTGTAAGTTAGCTCGCATCGCGAGTTATATTGTTTTGTGTGTTTTCCGTTATTTACCTACGTATAGAGCAATGAATAAGCATGGGCACGAACCGTGCATGTAGTTTCAAGGTGGACCTGCAACTAGAATTTAATTCCCTGCATCGTAACACAAACTCAAAAGACAAATCTCGCTTTGTGTTTCAGATATGTAGAGAATTTTATGAACGGTTGAAGAATAACATTGTTCTCAAGCAGATTGGTTCTTCCGATAAATACTTATGGCATTTCTCAATTTCATCCAAGTACTTGCCAGACATAACACTGCTTGATTTTCCTTTTCATTATATTACATTATAAAGTGGCATATTGGATTTGTTTCTTAATTAAGTATAGGTATTTTCTGAATGTGTTTTCTTGGATCTTGTTCGCCTATGGTATTTATGGTCAGATTATGGTGGTGAGGTTGTTGTGCTCAGAATTTAAACCTTTCATGTTGCATGAATTCAAAAAGCGTTTCTTGATCTAATGCTTCTGTTATTTGAATGTTAGCTATCTGCACCAGAGATTATTCTTAGTGCCTTTTTCTGGATGGCACTGTGCTGCCACACAACACACGCATAAGTTAACATTGTTCTTAGAACGTTAAACATCATTAGTCTACTTTTTGGTTGTAAGTGCCGTGTTCTACTACATAAAACTCGTCATGTTCGGAGTAAATTAAATAAGGACTATTGCTCCTAGTACGTGGTCCTAAGGCAATACGTGGCAATAGAAATATAATTATACAATGTTTCAAGATTCCCATATCCAAGAAACACAACAGTGGAGCGAACAAGAATATAAGAGAGAAAAATGAGAATTGCAACCAATTCATGAAGATAAGGACACAATACGAATTAGAAGGCAGGGTAACAAAGTTGTCGAAACTTCAAAATAACATAACCCACGATGATAAGTGATTGATGGTGTTGGTCAATTTCAGGGTAGGAGTAACACCAAAGGTTCATGATCAAATGGGACCAGAAACACTATTATATTATATTATAATTAGAACCAAGAATAAGGATGGATACGAAAGAGTTGAGGTTAGTGGAGAGCTTCAGAATCTAGGAAGCATAATTGAGAGAAGTGGAAGAATAGATGAGGAGGTAAACAGAAGAGGACAAGTGAGAGGTGGATCAAAGCATTCAAAGATTAATATAGAACAGGGATGTACCTATGAAATGCAAGAATATACAACACATGCTATGTGCCAATAATTACGTACGGAGCAGAGACTTGGACAATGACAGAGAGAGACAAAAGAAAGATGCAGGCAGTGGAGATGATATTTTTAAGGAGTATAATGGGGAAGACTAGAAGGTATGGAATAAGGAATGAGGAGATCAGACAGAAAGCAGGTGTGGTGAAGCTTCAGGACAGGATAGACCAGGCACAGATGAGATGGTTCGGACACATGAAGAGGATGGATGCAGAAAGACTACCAGTAAGAGCTTAGCATGCACAAGGAGTGGGAATAAAGCCAAGGGGGAGAACAAGATGTCAGTGGAAAGAGCAGATAGCGGAGAGTGTTAGGAGAAGAGGACAAGATTGGAACACTGTTGAAAGAGAGGGATTGTGGAAGACCAGGAAAAAATGGAGAGGCTTGACTTCTATGCCGACCCAGCCAGAGGCAGGAAACAGCGAAGGATGATGATGATGAATTAGGCCTAACAGACTTTCTGGATAGAGTAAAGGGGTTAAAGTGATCTCCTTTGTATGTCCTGTTACTGGGTCCAAATATTATGGTCACTCTAGTAGTGGTGGGAGTTTCAACATTTATTGTATAGCTATGTACATGCCACTTGAAATATTGCATTTTTACCTTGGTCTCTTTCACAGCTGCAACTCTTGTAAATAAAAATCAAGGGTAATTTCGATCACAGTTCTCTAGAATGCTTTGCTTGATGTGACACTTTGCTTAAGGATGAATCACATGAAACTGGATTTCCAGCATTTTTGATGGAATGGGCCTCCCTAAATTCCGACATCGAACCTTCCACCACACGGAATGTCGGATGCTCCTTATACCAAATTGCCAACCTGACGTGGATAACCGCGATGGAGCTAGGGCACCGGGCTCTTCCCTAGTCACCCGTGGCTACCGAGGGAAACATCCTATTCTCTTTTCCTCCGCATTGTTGAATTTTTCCAGGTTATTGACCTTGACTTAAGGTCGATTAGCCAGTCAAAGGTTTCATCTAATTCATCCTAGAGTTGAAACTCGACATATATCACATATGTGTGTGTTTTAAACAAAGTGAAGAGAGAGAGAGGGGGGTGGGGGGAGGGCAGGGGCATGGGTTATACAAGCAGAGGACAATGGTGGAAAAGATAAATAAGATGTACAACAGCAAAGAGAAAAGGTGAAAGAAATACAAAACACTTTGGGAGAGGGCAAGGGAAGAATTTCTGTTTGTGAAACTCAAACTTATATCTGCAAACCCTAATTTATTAGTACAGTAGAGCATCGATTATCCGAAGTAATTGGGGGACATGGGTGTTCGGAAAACTGGTTTGTTCGGATAATCGAACTGTACATGTTTGCACCGTGAGAAGCTCTTCTTGGGGGCGCGCAATCCTTCAAACTGCGCGGAGCGGCACGCCTCAACTCTAAGCTGGCGCAGCTGTTGCTGTGAACAGCTTTGATACTGCCGCTACTTCTACAGCCAGTGCCAAACCGACAGAAGTGTGCTGATTGTTTAAACACAGCGACTGGCGGCCTGGCCGGTCAGCAGCGCCTTATGAAGGCCCCATTAGAAGCAATGTTCCGCCAGCGGTGGCTCAGTGCGGCGACTACTGTGGGAAACTTGGTTTGGGAGTGAGGGGGATGATGGACGGTAGGGTGGGAGAGTAACAGGTGCGAGCGAGTACACAGTTCGGTTAAGCGGTCGTTCGGTTGACCGACGTTCGGATAATCGACGCTCTACTGTATTTGGCTCCTGCCTACCCGGTCAAAATTTTCTGAAATAATCTGACTACGCTTAGTAATACAGTAGATTTCCCTCATTTTAAGAAATAATTGCATTGCATTTTTTTTTTTTTTTTTGTCAGCAATAATTGGTACTTAACAAACAATTTGTACATGAGGTTAGCTATGCAAAAGTAATATTGCTCGATGGCTCCTTAACTGCCATCCTGGTTCTACCGCGTGAAATTTGGAAGAGGTCATTTCTGGGTCTTAATTTTGAGTATGGAACATGAAAGTTTATTTTTGCGAGAAGTGCGGAGGAGTTAATTTTTCCATTGACAAGTTTGGAAATGAAGGTTAACTGGTGCATCTGTCTTTTTTTTTCAAGGGATGGGACACTCAGCATGTTGCGTAAGATGTCACCCGAAGTGAATTTTGGATAAATGTCATCTAATTTATATACTAAATACCTTAAGAATTTGTTTTGGAGTTTCTCTATTTTTTCGATTTCCTTTTTAAATAACGGGTCCCAAACGACTTGAGGCATATTCAAGTTTTGATCTGACAAACGTATAGTAAAGTAGCAAAAACATTTCTTTTTTCTTAAACTGGCTACCCATTCTCATCACAAATCCTAGGTTCCTGTGCTCTTCACTGAGGATGTGCGCAGTGTGTGTCTGAAATTTAAAACTTTGTCAAATGTGACTCCAAGATCAGTTACAGTATTCTCTCTTAGGATTTCTACGTTGGAAATGTTATATGAGTATTGGATGGAATGTTTGTTACGTGTGAATGATACTACTTTGCATTTCTTGAGATTGAGATTAACCTTGTTGTTTTTGCACCAATCAAGTAGTTCGCCTTGTAATTTCGTGCAGTCGTGATCGCTTTTAATGTGTTTGAAAATTTTGACATTGTCAGCAAAGATTAATTTTTCGGAGTTTTTTTAGTGCGTCTGGTAAATCGTTAATGAAAATCAAGTACAGCAAGAGGCCTAGGTTCAAACCTTGGGGGACACCGGAGCTGGCCAGGAAGAGGACCTTAGTAATAGGAGGACCTTAGTCCTTGGTGCATGACATGTTGTCGTCTATTCTGTAAATATGAAACAAGTAGTTTTGTAAGTTGCGGGGAGAGGCAGATGTAGGCTAGTTCCTGAATTAAAGTATCGTGGTGTACTGTGTCGAAGGCCTTTGAGAAGTCCGTGTATATTACATTGACTTGTCCTTTATCGTCAATAGTTAATGCAACGTAATTTGTTAATTCGACGGGATTAGTCACAGTTGAACGGTTTTGTACAAATCCATGCTGGTGTGGAGAAAGGATAGGTTTGACATGCGAGTAAATATGATTATAAATTATTTGCTCAAAGAGTTTAGCTGTAGCTAACAGTTTCGCGATTGGTCTGTAGTTACTTAGTCTGTCTTATCTGCTGCTTTGGGGATTGGACAAATATCTGTCGTTTTCCAACTTGCGGGGAATTTTTCTGTTTTCAAGATTAAATTAAAGAGGGTGTGGAGAGGGAACTTCAGCGCCTCTGAGCAACCTTTATTAATGTAGGGGGAATTAGGTCCAGTCCAGCTGCTCTTTTTGGTTTGAGTTTTTTGATGGCTTGTTCGATTTCTTTTAGGAAGATTTCCGGGATGCTGAAGAGACTAAGTTGGGATTTCGGGAGCACGTTCGTACGTGTGGTTTCGTAAGAGGATGGTTCCGCGGAAAAGACAGATTCGAAATATGTAGCATAAAGATTCTGGATATTATTGTTACTAATAGGTTCACCATTGAGGTTGGTTGGTTGGGCTGGTGGATTCTTCCTTGTATTCTTCACTAAAGACCAAAATAGATTTGGGTCGCGAGTCAGATTAGCTTCGCAGCTGTTAAGGTCGTTTTGGTAAGCTTTGTTTATTTCCGCTTTTAATTTCGTTCTTAGGGCTTTAAAGTTAGCTTCATGATACCCTACATTCCCTTGTTTTTGTTTCCATTTTTTATGATGGTGTGACTTGATCTTTATACCTTTGATAATATCTAGCGTGAACCAACATGGGTACTGATTAGAATAAGTTGACCGGGAGTATGGGACGCATTCATCAAATACTTAATTATCATAAAATTTGTCCACTGCAAGATCGATATCGTTGTATTTATGTAATTGTTCCCAGTTAGCTGATTTAAATTTGTGAAACATACTGACGAAATCAGCTTTCTTAAAATTGTATTGCTTAATACTCGACGTTGAAGTTTTATGTTTAGGCTTGGGGCATGGTATATTTATTCCTAGAGGTGGGTGGTGAGTATCTTCCGGCACAAGTGCATCCTGCCGGAGTATCGTTACATTCTCTATATTTGTTAGGACCAAGTTTAGGGTTTTACAGTTGGCATTTTGTATAGTATTTAAGTTTTGTAGATCATTAAAATCAATAAAGTACTTCAATTCACGACAGTGGGAACCTAACGTGAGGAGGTCGTTAGTAGGATGAGTTATGTCAGGGATGTTAAAGTCACCAGCGATGAGCAATGGGGCCCCTAGAGGACAATGTGCGGCTATGCGGGAGAACAGTTTCATATACCGGTAGGGGTGATGACGGCTGGATGTATATTACAGAAATATTGATGGTATGTGCATGTTCCAGTTTAATTTTATAATTACATAGTCTATGGTTTGTTCAGTTAACGGTAAATCAACCAGTTCAGGGCAATGTTCTTTCTGTACACCAATAAGAACACCACCGCCTAGGGTTTTCCCAGTTTCTCGTGGGTTGTGGTCAGACCTAAAACACTGTATTGTTGCAAAAATATTTCCGAGTTGGATATTGAGGTGTTGAGCCAAGTTTCAGCGCACAAGACCACATCATAGTTATTCGCCAAAATGCTGAGAATAAACTGATTCGTTTTCGTGTTGACTAATAGTGTGATTGCACATTTCTTTGCAAGTATAGTATATCTTGGATATCTGGAGCAAGCAAACGAAAACAAGTCTCTGCGCAAGTAGTGGTGAAAGATGGCTCCACCAACGAACACGTGAGAGGGAATATGATTGCGTGGAGGGGTTGTGACTGCAGTTAACAGCCATCGCAGCAGCATGTTCTGCTTTGATCAACCTTCACGATTCCCCCTTGTCTGCCGCTGTGTGAGACCTTGCTCCAGATTTATAACGGGGACAGAATATAGCTGATTTTCTGGAAGAGTCCATTATATGTACTGTGGGGAGGAATGTTCATATTGCTACACATTTTTTTCTTAATTGTAATAAAAGACCAAACTTTTATTGTTACACAAGGATGAAATTTACATCCACAGAAAAGTGTTTTTTTTTTTTTACATGGCAATGCCCATGATCCCCATTAAAAATTATTTTTCAAATGTGAAAAATCGACGGATGAAAATATTACATTTTTAAACATAACTGTATCTATAAATCTATTTAAATTGTCTGTGTTAACTGTTTTTTTTTGTCTGGACATGCAAGAAGAACCGTCTATGATGTATTCATGTGTGTAGAAGAAAAACATGTATCTATATATTATTTTAAGTGAAGCAACCCAAATGGGGATCATGGGTGTTAATGGGTTAAGTATATAAATTAGTGTTCCATATGTGTAATTATAGTGTTTACATTTTTACATATCTGATTTTTAATCATATTTTACCAGGACTCTAGGAAGATTTGTGCAAATTAGCCTCATTAATGAGTAATTTTAACATCACTTTTGATCCATAATTGTTTTATGCAAAGGTCATTCCAAAATTAATGCCTCCTCTGCTGTAAAATGATTATGTGAAGGTGGAACAATTAGAAAGTTTGTGTGAAAATAGATACACACGTTGGGTATCTATTAAGGCTATTCAAAATATTGTCTGTCGCTTTCGATACATTTCTGCCACCATTCAACCCAATGCCGAAATCTGCTCTGGAAAAAAGTCTGAGGTTGTGTTTTGACCCATGTGTTCACAGCGAATTTCACATCCTGGAAATTTTGTCTACACAAAGATTGTTTTTGAGAGGAGCAGACAAATTGGAGTCCGATGGGGCTAAATCAGGACTGTAAGGTGGTTGGGGCATTACTGACCACCCCATTTTGGCAATGATATGTGACAACCCTCTATTTGCAAGAACTGAATTACAGCTCTCTATTTTTCTCTGCTATTCATGTTGTTTATTGAGTTATCTGCAAATGAAAAATTGTGTGCATTAGTAACATATCACATTATATATGCATGAAGTTTCATTGCAATCCAATAACAATATGAGGAGGTTTTACGGTGGAGGCATTAATTTCGGGATGACCTTTGTATTTACATAAAATGTAATCGTCTTTGAATGCTGACTTGCATTCACGTGTTTTCTTTTTTTCTAGTGTTATTGGGAGGAGGTGGATACACTTAGATTACAGATTTTCCTAACGCTTACAGGGGAATGAACATCACCAAGAGGTACACTGAGTATCAGGTTTCTTTCCAAGGAGTGGGGAAAGGTCCTCAGGGCACTGAACATCTTGGCTGCTGCTCCCAGATGGCTGTGTTTCACAAGACTGGAGAACAAGACTGTGCCAACGCTTTGGACAAAAAGAACTGTCAAAGTGTGAATGGAATCTGCTCAGATGTGTACAAGCTGGTTAGGGAGTACATGTATCCTGTGCGAGTGGACACAAGAACTGAAGAAGAGAAAATATTGCAGGAAGCGGAGTACTGGATTCGAAGATGGGCAACTTCGGAAGAGACTGATGATAGTGGTTGTATTTTGGTGTCTTTGGACAGAGTCTATGAGAAAGTTTCAAATATGTGCGACTCTGTGGAGAAGTTGCAGTAAGTAAATATAGTTGTTCTTTAATTTATATTTTTCCCTAAGCAGGAATGGTGTCACAAAGTACAATGCAGGTGGTTCAAAAGTTCAAGGTCTGACATAGTAGATGCATAGATTGATCTACCACACTCTGGCTGTCCTGAAATTTCATCTTTTACCAGGAAACACCGTGATGGTAATTCCATGTCAAATCAACCAAGAAAAGATAAATTTTGGAATTTGATGTCATGGATTTGACTAATTTTTGGTATACATGTTTCTTATCATCTGAAATATAGAAAATATTTGTTATTTTTTATTTTTCATGTTGTCTGTTTTTGAGTTATTGAATTTTGAAAATTGACAATATTGCCCAAAAACCACTCATCGCTGAAACTTTAAATACAATTTGCAATTTTCAACTTCATGGCTGGGCATGGTCTCATTTTAAAGCTTATGAAGAGGGCTAGATGACTTTTATTTGATATACTTGGGTTTTTGCGAAAAACAAATTTTGAAAGTGTTTTCAAAATTTTATTTTACAATTTCCAAAAAACGAAATTTTCAAAAATTATCAAAAATTTTACACATATTGGTACACATCTACTGAAGGTTCAGTCAAAGTTTCATATGAAAAGTGAATTCCTTTCAAGACCATGCGATGATTTAAGTTAACATATTTTACATACCTAACCATAACCACATTATAAATACAGAAGCATACATACCAAGAAACTGCTTAGTGATACAGAAAGTCTTTCTTTGATAAAATGTATGATGCTTGTGTCATCTCCTCTTGCTTCAGCTGTCCTCTCCTGGACAGCAACAACCAGTGGCTGTTGCAGGGTCTACTTTGCAAAGGACTGCTTGTTTTGGGATTTTAAGAACATCAGGTCGCCTTGGATAACTAAATGACTGTGCTGGACCACAAGGATGCAAGAAAGACACCTGCACTTCATATTCTCCATCATCTTTCAAATGTACACATCCCACCCACCAATTGGCATCATACGCACATGCTACAAAACCTGTGATGTGTTCAAAGGGTACATTTTCAACATCTGCATTAACTTTAACACAATGTACCAAAGTTTCTTCAGATGCAGAAAACACTTCAGTTTATAATTTTTCTGTGCTTACTGGTATGAATGCGTAAAACCTCTTTGAGTCCCTGTTACAGCTACATCATCACCAAACTGTGTCTGTAAAAGTCTCTCTTCTTCCAAATATTCGTCATTCGTCACATAAAAGAAAATTATTAATGAAATGTTCTCCTTTCCCCACTCAAATAGCTGGAGTGGTGTCATAATTTGGTTTGAAAGATGATTCTGGCTGGCTTTGGCTGCCAGCCTCTTTACTGTCCCTCCAACACTATCACAGTGAACTCCAGCTATCATTAGTTTAACATTTTGATGAGTAGTACAAACACATACAGTGTGGGTACCACTGGCTCCTGCTATTATGCAACTCTTTGGTCTTAATTCTACAAATTTTAAAAACCCAATCTTAAGTAGTGGGTATTTAGATTTAAAAAGTCTGAATATTTCTCTCAGATTTCCCAGGATCAATCTTTTTTGAATGTGGATACATTTACCATCTGTGTCCCTCACGGAAATACAGTCTTTCTTGCCAGGCATTTGCATGCTAACTTTATCACTGTGTAAAAATCTCTAACTAATGAGGCTGTTTCTTCTTCTGGTAAAGATTTTCCAGGTCTACGGCCAGGTGAGGAGAAAATTCCCTTCTCTTCGACAAGTTTTTTTTTTTTTTGCTTTCCTTGCTATGTAATTACTAACACCAAAGAAAATTGTGAACCTTTCACTTTTATTTGCAGTTTTAAATCTCTCTTTAAGTTGCTCAAATATTTCTGATTCTAAATTGCTACAGTGGCGTTCTTCTTCATCTTTATCACCTGCATTAAAAAGGGATTGGGAATATGTATTTCTTATTTTCTTTACCATTTTTCTGTAATACCTTTTCGAACTCTTCAGTTTCTTCTTACTCACTGGAGACTCATCAAGAGAGATCAAAGAGGCATTCAAGTAGCTGAACCCTGTATCAGCATTCATATATTCTGATTCTTGATTACTGTAACTAAAACCAGCATTATCATCTGGCCCTGAAGGATTTTCTTTTTCTGGAACGATAGCCTGCTTTTCCTTCCCCAACTGCAAACTACAGGAAGAGCAAATTTTCATGTTTTATTCAATTCCATAATTTAAAGAAATCATCCAAGCTGCCACATTCCTCATATCTTTACTACACCAGTGTTTCTTTTTCTTCAAAGAATTGCAACAGTAAATGGAGAACTTCTTGCCATCCATATCAAGATGTTTTTAAAAAAGATGAAGACCCTAATAAAGCAAGTTTCAAACAATTCACAACACAGAAGTTAACTGAGATGTACACACACTGACAGCTACACCACAACTGATCCAGCTGGACAAAGAAGCATAGGAGAGCAGGAATAACCAAGTCACTGCTGGAAAGGGATGACTCACACTTGAGCTGTAACTGTCTCTCACTCATGATACCAAAGAGATACCACCTTGAAATTTTGAATGAACCTTCAGTAGATGTGTACGAGGGTTGCTGGAAAAGTTTCTGCAAATTACCACCAACAGTGGTGCTAGTGTTTTGCTATTATAAAAATCGGAAGAATAGACCTTTTTTATGTTTAAATTATTTTCGATTGTTTGTTTAATTAATTTATTTTTCACAGCAGTTTGAAGAAGTAGTTCCGTGTGAGAAATGGAAATTTTTCGTGAACACTTCCAGGCAATGATTTTTAATGATTTCAAATATATTTTCACACCGAAACAATGCATCGAGCAACTTCATTTGGCTTTCGAGATGAAGCACTATCCAATAGGACTATGTACAATTGGTTTTCCGAATTCCAGCGTGGTCGCACATTTCTCAGTGATGAATTTCGTGAAGGTCATCCATCCACGTCTCTTGTTACCAGTAAAGTTGATGCTGTGCGTGAAATGATTGAGAGAGATCGGCATGTGACATACCGTGATATTCAGGCGTCCTTGAACATTGACAGGAAAGCAATACATAAGATTTTGCATGATCATCTGAACGTACGGAAACTTTCAAGCCATTGGATCTCACACAACTTGACCAAAGCTCAAAAACAGGCTCGTGTAAATTAATGTAAAGAAATGTTCAAAAAATTCAACCATGGCAAGCCAAATTTGGTGTACTACATCGTTACAGGGGACAAAACTTGGATCTATTTATACGAACCCGAGACTAAACAGCAATCCACTGTTTGGATGTTTCAAAGTGAGTCGAAACCAACAAAAGTTGTTCGTTCGAGGAGTGCTGCCAATCAAATGATTGCTTGTTTCTTCGGTTATACCGGACATGTGGCAACAATAGCTTTAGAAGATCGAAGGACTGTAAATGCTGAGTGGTATACAACAATTTGTTTGCCAGAGGTTGCATATAACAAACCCAAATCGTCGCATTATTCTTCACCACGGCAACACCAGTTCCCACTAAGCACACCAAACTGTTGATTTTTTGTCCAGTAAAAATGTTGAATTAATGACTAATTGTCCGTACTCACCTGATTTATCAACTAATGACTTCTTTTTGTTCCCACACATGAAAAATAAAATGCATGGTGAGCGATTTGTGTTGCCTGAAGCAGCTGTTGACGCATTCCGAACAGCGGTTTCTGAGGTATCGGCTTCACAGTGGAAATAATGCTTTCAAAATTGGTTTGAGCGTATGCAAGTGTGTATCGATCTTAAGGGTGAATACTTTGAAAAACAATAAAGCCATTCCCAGAATTTCACGTCTTTTTTCATATTGATTGCAGAAACTTTCCGTCAGCCCTCGTACCAATATGTGTAAATTTTTTGAAAATTTCGTTGTTTTGGAAATTGTAATATAACATTTTGAAAAAACTTTCAAAATTTGTTTTTCGCAAAAAACCAAGCATGTTGTATATCAAATGAAAGCTCTCTTCCTAAGCTTTAAAATGAGACCATTCCCAGCCCAGTAGTTGAAACAGGTCTCTTGCAAATTCTATTTAAAGTTTCAGTGGTGAGCGGTTGTTGGGCAATTTTGTCAATTTTCAAATTTCAATAACTCAAAAACCAGCAACATGAAAAATAATAAAAAAATATTTTCTATATTTCAGATGATAAGAAACATGAAAAGATTCTCTCGGGCTATCGACCAGGAGAGTTGTGGAAAAGATTCCAAACTTTCGAGAACTAACGTCACTGACATCTTCAGAGTAGAAGTGCAGTTCTGAGTGTCAATCTGGTTTATATACGTTCATGGAGGGGGGATTCTGGTGAAGATGGCGGACCAATCGGGTGGTGTGTCTGCTGCATGCACACTTCTGGTTAACTGTTGCTAACCAAGCTGGGTCCAGTTTGAGCCCCATGTCACCATTAAGATTATCTTTATCTTCATGAATGGCTATTGCATCCTTGATGATGCGGTCCCAGTAGTTTGAAGTTTTTGCCACGATTTCTGTATTGCTGAAATCTCTTCTATGTCCCTCGTTGATTGAATGTTCTGCTAGTCTGACTTTTCAGGATGGAAATACTTGATGTAGCTTTTGTATTCTTTACAGCGCTGTTCTATTGTCCTACCCATCTTCCCAATGTATGCTTTCCCACATTTGCAGATGATACGGTAGACTCCCGGGGTTTTGAATCCTAACTCGTCCTTGGGGTTGTGTAGTAGGCTTCTGATCTTCAGAGGTTGTTTGTGAATGGTTTTTATGTTACGGTTCTTGAGAATTCTGCTTATAACTCCGGAGAGATTTCCGATGTAAGGAATCTTCTGGTCAGCTTTGCCTGGGTTCCCTGGAGTGTCAGTGTTCCCTGATGTGTCCAGATTTCCTGATGTGTCCAGATTCCCCGATGTGTCCAGATTTCCTGATGTGTCTGTATTCCTCGATGTGTGTGTATTCCTCGATGTGTCCGGATTCCCTGATGTGTCCAGATTCCCTGATGTGCTGGTCTTCTTGGACAATACTAGTTTTTATGTTTTGTTGATGTTGTGTTCCAGGTACCCATTCTGTTTGAAAGTTGAGCGAAGATGCTGTATTTCTTCTGATAGATGCTCCGCGTCGCTGATGGAGATGGCCCAGTGAAATAAAGTAGAGAGTACTGTAGCTCTTTGAGACAGGTGGTGAAAACTGTTGACATTGAGATATAGATCAGTGTGAATCTGTTTCCGGTATACAGTGTGTCCCAAGGATCTGTCTGGCTTGTATTTGATGAGAATATCTAGGAACGTCAGGCTGTTATTCTTCTCAGTCTCCATGGTGTACTTGTTATTTGGGTGTTGATTGTTTAGGTGGTCTAGTAATGGCTGAAGAGTTTCTTTACCATGCTGGAAGACAATGAAGGCATCGTGGACGTATCTGTAGAAGGAGGCAGATTTCAACGGAGCAGTGCGCATCGCTTCATGCTCAAAGTTTTCCATGAAAAAATTGGCTATGGGAGGCGAGAGTGGGGAGCCCATTGCCACACCGTCGGTTTGTTCGTAGTACTGTCCACCGTATCTGAAGTAGGTAGAGGTCAGTGTGTTTTTGAACACACTGATGATTTCTGGTGTGTAGTGGCATTCTAGTAATTGCAGTGAATCTTGAAGTGGCACTTTGGTGAAGAGTGACACTACGTCGAAGCTGACTAAGTTGTCATCTGGTAATGTTCTGATCTGCTGCAGCTCTTGATGAATTCTGCGGAGTTTTTCACATGGTGTTCATATTTCCCTATGAATGGTTGAAGTTGGGCTGTCAGGAATTTGGCACTTTGGCATGGAAAACTTTGAGCATGAAGCGCTGTGCACAGCTCCGTTGAAACCTGATGCCTTCTACAGATAGGTCGACGACACCTCTAAACGATCAACACCCAAATATCAAGTTCATCATGGAGACTGAGAAGAATATCAGCCTGCCGTTCCTGGATATTCTCATCAAACAAAAGTCAGACAGATCCTTGGGATACAGTATATACCAGAAACCGACTCACACCGATCTATATCTCGATGCCAACAGTTTTCACCACCTGTCTCAACAAACTACAGTACTCTCTACTTTAATTTACTGGTCCATCTCCATCAGCGACGCGGAACATCTATCAGAAGAAATACAGCATCTTCGCACTGCTTTAAAACAGAACGGGTACTCGGAACGCAACATCAACAAGACATTAAAATGAGTTTTGTCCAAGAAGACCAGCACATCAGGAAATCCATACACATCGGGGAATCCAGACACATCGGAGAATCCAGACACATCAGGGAATCCAGATATGCAAGGGAATCCAGACATGCCAGGGAATCCAGAAACACCAGGGAATGTGGACACATCAGGGGACACGGACACTCCAGGGAACCTGGACAAAGCTGACCAGAAGATTACTTACCTTGGAAATCTCTCCGGAGTTATAAGCAGAATTCTCAAGAAACATAACATAAAAATCATTCACAAACAACCTCCGAAGATCAGAATCCTACTACGCAATCCCAAGGACAAGTTAGGACTCAAAACACCAGGAGTCTACCATGTTATCTGCAAATGCGGAAAAGCATGCATTCAGGAGACGGTAGGGCAATAGAACAGCACTGTAAAGAATACCAAAGCTACATCAAGTATTTCCATCCAGAAAATTCTGGACTAGCAGAACATTCAATCAACGAGGGACATAGACCAGATTTCAGCAACACAAAAATCATAGCTAAAACTTCAAACTACTGGCTGGGACTGCCTCATCAAGGAAGCAATAGCCATTCATGAAGATAAAGATAATCTTAATCGCGACACGGGGCTCATACCGGACCCAGCTTGGTTAACAATAGGTAACCATAAGCTCACACGCAGCAGACACACCACCCGACTGGTCTGCCATCTTCACCAGGATCCCCCCCTCCATGAACGTATATACACTGGGTTGACACTTGGAACTGCACTTCTACCCTGAAGATGAGAGTGATGTTAGCTCTCGAAAGCTTGGAATCTTTTCCACAACTTACCTGGTCGATAGGCTGAGAGAATATTCTCAGTCTGCAGGAAAGCTTCAAGTCTTACGATAAGAAACATGTATTCCAAAATTTAGCCAAATCCGTGACATCAAATGTTTATGCACTGGTTTATTTGACATGGAATTACCTGTGAGCCTAATAAGAAAGGAGCCCATTCGTCCTTCTGTCATCTCTGAAATTCCACCTTCTGTCCCCAAGCTATGGGAAATCCTCAACTATGAGAGGAGAGGAAGTCATTAAATAACAGGAATTTTATTCTAAACTTCATTGAGATTTATGCACAAAGAAAATTTGTATTTCGGAACTTAAAATGGTTCCTTGGCAACATGCCATAAAGGTCTCGTGACGATCAGGCAGTATGAGCCTGCACACTAGCTCGTACAACATGGCTTTCCCACTGTTGATTTGCACGTAGAAGAGCAACAAAGTAGTATTCGTTTTTTGTGGTCACGGAGTGAAACCTGAAATGTACAGCAGAATGAAGGTTCAGTATGGAGACAGTTAAGTCAGAGGAGAGGAGAGTGTACTAAGTTAACGGATTCGCTGGTTGATCTGTTGTTTCACAGCCCCAGGTGCCATGCACACTAGCCTCCCACTCCGGTATTCATCACTGAAATTTCGTCTTCCATTTTTAAAAACAGATCTTTCCTCCCATTCATAGACTCTCCCCTGACCTAAACAATTGTCTCCATACTTAACCTTTATTCTGCTGTAGAGTTCAGAATGTTTCACTCCCTCTGACCACAAAACAACTAATAACACTTCCTTGCTCTTCTACGGTGCAAGTCAACAGTGGAGCAACAATGTTGTACGAGCTACTGCACAGGTGCATACTGCTTGATCGTCACAGCACCTTTATGGCATGTTGCTAAGGTACCATTTTGAGTCCTGAAATACAAATTTTTGTTGTGCATAAATCTCCTTGAAGTTTAGAATAAAGTTCCTGTTATTTTAATGACTTAATCTCGTACAACCTCATGTATGATAGTTGCAGGAATGCCCAACCTCTGAATGAACTTCAATACAACAGCCATGATTCCTGACACAACTTTCACAAATTGAAGCCAGGTCCTACGGGACAATACTTCACTTCCATGAAAACATGACAATGAACTTGAATTTGAGATACAAGGAGTGGGGAAGAGAAGTTCAAACACACTATTTTGAACATTGTTCCCTCATGACTGAGCATATGCATACCCTCCATGTAGAAGGCACCATCATGGGATGTCAGAAAGTGGTGCTCAGCATCAATAACAGTAACGCATGTTGCAAAGTGGAAACCTGCTGTAAACTTCGGAAAGAGATTAGCCACAGTGGGCTAATCAGGAGAGTAGCTGGACAAATAGGAATAGCAGCAATTGTCACTGTGTATGTGGACTTGAGCATTTCTCTGTTGGAAGAAAACCACTGAGATCAATTGTCCTACCACTTCTTGATTTTGTTGTGTAAATCATTCAGATAATTAGCATAGTAGAGTCCAGGCATAGTATAATCCCTTTCCAGATAGTGCACTAGTTCAGTCACCCTGTGTAAATTGATGGTCAGAATTGTATTTTTTGTTACCTTACTTTGCTTTTGTGCCCCAAGAAATTGTTTGTAATGGGGATTAATATTACCAAATTAGATATTAAATTATTTTCACTTCCCAACTGCCATAAAATTGGATCTTTGGTCTTAAATGTTCATAGCAGCCCAATACTTCAAAGGACTGTTCTGGAAATCAGAAAGGGAATTAAATATGGCAGATTTATAACTAACTTACCGCAACGAAACTTTAGAAAATACAGTTGGTACAGAAGAGATATTTAAACATTATTTGAACTCATTCCAGTTAATTCTTTTGAATATGATTGAAATATTTTTATTGCAACCTGAGACTCCCCGATTACGAAGGGAAAAGCCAAGAGACCCTCATCTTATGTACGAGGGTCATTCAGAAAGTCAGAAATTTTTTTTTAGAAAAAAGAAGTTGCGAATAGAATTAGTTTTTATTTTACTGACCTGTTACAGAAAACCATTGGTCATTTTTCTACATGCTCACCACCACGATTCAGGCATTTGTCATACCATACGCCGAGGTTTTGCGTACCTTTGTTGTAGTAAGTCTGCTGCCATTCCATTGAACCAGTTTTTGACAGTTCCTTGTTTGGTTTTGTTGGATGATGCCACTCCAATGACTGACACTTGGTTTCATGGGTGAAATGTGAAACCCAAGCCTCATCACCCGTGACAATGGTGTCGAGAAGTGAGTTTCCTTCCTTTGAGTAATGTTCCACGAACATGAGCATGGTGGCCATGCAGGTCTCTGTGTTCTGCATTCAACATTCGAGAGACCCACCTCGCACCAATTTTCCTGTCACAGAGATGATAGGTGACAAGTGTGAAGCATCTCTCGTTCTTTATGAACACATCAATTTTCTGCTCCAAGTTCTCTGTAATGACGGATGGATGCCCAGACCGCTCTTTGCTGTGAACAGTTAGCCTTCCGTCATTGTGAATATTCGGCACCAACTCCTGACAAATGATTCATCCCATATGCCCACACAATACACAACTAAAATCTGACGATAAATCTCATTGGGACGAACATTCTGTGCATTCAGAAATTGAATGAGTGCACTTGATGGCTACTTCAATTTTCTGATTCGTTTCCAAAGGGCCTAGCAACCCGGAACTATTTAATAGTAGTGCAAGACAGGACCTGCCTGGAACATGGCCAATGAATGACTGAGGCGGCCTATGCTGGAAGATGTGAAGGTCATGGCTTTGTGTGCACTCTCTGGAAGATGTGAAGGTCATGGCTTTGTGCGCACTCTGTGAGCAAACAGGTAATACTTTCCGAACAACACTTTTTTAAAATAATGCTAATACCAATTTATCTTTGTGATTCTTGCCAACACCAATATTTAAACAATGTAGTAATTTCAGAATGATATGGTATGTTCCTTGGACAAATATTTAGTCACCCTTGGCAGAACAAGCAGCAGTTTCTTTCGAGCCCATTGAATGGAATAGTGATCCATGGTGATGATAAGCCAGAAGTCATGTGTGGTTAACTGGAGAGGTGGTGAGCTTTGGTTGGAGGAAGCAGCTCACGAAATGGGTCACAATGGAGTTGTGACAGTGTGGCAAAATGAAACCATTGTGTTTGGGTTTGAAGTGTCCCAATTTGTAGTTGTCACATGGTAGACTGTCCAGATGGCGTTGGTGTTGTGATAATGGGCAGAAAAAGATGTTCCCTGACAGGGACCACCACCATGTTGCATGTCTAAACACACAGCCATGAAAATAAGTGACTGGGCAGAATTGTGCTGGTGCCACATATGGTAAAAGCAAAGCGAAAGCAGGACAAAAGTTGTCACATTGCATGGCAATATCAACAGAGCTGCATTGCCGCACAGTGCGTGGGAACCACCGACCTTTGTCCTGCTCTTGCTTTGCTTTTCCCATACGTGGCACCAGCACAGTTCTGCCTAGCCACCTATTTCATGGTCGTGCATTTGGTGCAAGTCAGTTTCATACGTCAGAAATTACTCCAGGCAGCCAATTTCGGAAAGGTCATTGAGAAGTGCATGCAATGGACATCAGGAGCTTATTACTATGGAAGGGGCACACTCCAACAGAAGTTCGCAATACAGCACGTTTGGCAATGGCTCGGCAGCACCAAAACTTACTATGGGGGATGAATCTTGCTTTTGTTTGTACTCAAATGATGGGAGGTGAGGAGTACACCTTAATTTCAGTGAAGCTTTTCATCAAGACACACTTCCTGGTGTTCTTCAAGCTGGAACGGGTTCTGTGATGTTTCAGGAGGGCTCTTTTGTACCATGAACTGAACACTCATACAAATAAATAAGGCATTGAACCAGCATAGATGGCTCGACATCGAATGCTTTTAGTCAGCAACCACATGGATTCTCCTGTTTTCCAGGATTCCAGGATAATTGCTACCTGCATCAGGCTCTTGCACTGTGCGTGAGTGGCATGACAAGCATTCTGCAACACAGTCTCATCTTCAGTGGCTTACTGATTCCCCAGATTTGAATCCCGTAGAGAATCTGTGGTACTATATTCAACAATAGGTGAAACACCACAATTTCTGATGAATCTTCAGGATCTCCTAATACTGCATATTGATGTTGCCTACACCCAAAACCTCCTGAAGTACCTACCACAAGCTCGTACTCACTGGGAATTCCTTGAATTTCAGCAATTATGTGTGAATTATTGGCTCCGGAAATTATGCTTGAAATCTGCATGAATTTTTCTCCGTACACATGCAAATCATATCAATCCAAATCCCATTGAATTTATTCATATTTTTAAATATACTGAGGAAAGTTTTTCAGTTTGGCTTTTATTTCTATCAAGGAAGGAAAAGAATAGAAAGTTGCATGAAAAATAAGATAGACTTGTTTCAATCCGTTTGCTTTGTTAGTGTCCTTTGCAGACAGACGGAAGATTATTGCAAGATAATACGAAGGTTACAGTAAAAGTCATGGCAACTGTATTTTTCTCAAAGAAACGATGGTACCACAATAAGATTGTATGTCCTTGAGAACATGACACCCGTAGTATGTGGACACGTCGCTAGATGGCAGTGTGATGAATGGTTACTGTACAGAGGCCAGTGGTAATTCATTATAAAGTCAAACGTCGTGCCACGGCATGTATCAAAATAGCCGTTCTTCGGGAAAGAAATGTCAGAAAATGCCACAGGGAGCTGGTGGAGACTGTGGGAGAACAGTGTCATACCAGTATGAGCCTTTTTTGTTCCTGTGGTTTCAGACTTGTAAACACATGTGAGATAATGCTATCTTAAGGATGTTATCTCGCTTCCCTATCCCACACCTGGTACGCTAGATCTGCACTGTTCATATATTCGACAATACCCTACACTGCCCCCTTCCATTTGTATATTTCGGATTTTGGTGCTGATCCCGCATCCTTGCGAAAAAAATAATGTTGCCATGACTTTTGCTGTAACCCTCGTATATCTTGGTGATTTCTCGAAGTTGATTATGCAAATTTGAAATTCTTACACAATTAATATTTTTTTGGTAGATTACTGTATACCATAACATCTATGACTTGTGTTTGTAGATGTATTCTAGTCTGAGTATGCGAAATAACAAATGTCAACTCTGCACCTTAAATTATATAAACCATTCAATTGAATTGAATTAGAATTTTTGGATACATTGGAATTACACACACCCGTTATATTGTTAATATATTTGTGTGTGGGGGTGGTGAGAGGTGGTAATATGTAAGGTTGAAACAGATACCCTTTAATTTTTGGAATTTCGCCTTGAAAACTGGGAATTATACTTGAATTTTATTATGGTCCAGTAGCCACCCTCTACCACACAGGATTCTCACAGTTATCCAGACCAGATGCACCGTCACCCATTGCTAAGCAAGTTCTGTCAGGGGTGACTAAATTTTTAAAGGGTAGCTTATATTAATGTACCACTATTTTACTTTACAATATTCATAAATTCACTTATTCATTCTAGCATCAGTCATATAATCACAAAATTCCCCATGATATGAGGGCAATGTGGAAATCAGCTTTCATTATATTATTAAAAAACTTTTATTATTAAAAGACTATTATTATTTATTTACGCCTGTTTCAAAGATGCATCATATGCAATGTGTTGAGTAGAATGGAATAAAAGGTCATCTGAAAATTGAGGAATATAAGATTTCAGCCCTGAAAGTTGCATTAGTTTACTGTCACTAAATATTCTGTTACCCTTCCCGATGGCATAGTGGTAAGAGTTGCCGCCTTGTAATCAAGGGGTCCTGTGTTTTGATACCCGTTGGAGGTGCACACTGGTTCAGATCTCACTTTAAACTGTAGGCCCAGTCCTGATTAGCCTTACTGTGCATAAAGTGGACTTCAAACACCAACTCAATCAATCAACAAATCTGCAAAGATAAAAGTATCAAATATTGTTTTTTGGTGTTTTGTTATTTGTAGGATTCAAGTATTTGAATAACAGACTGTCATCTGGGCAACAGCTTAAAAACCTTCTTTAAGTTGCTGCATCATGTTAAGACACTGAAATTTTGTTCAAAATGTAACTTTATTCACTTAGTTTTTTATTCTGATCAGAAGAAATTACACCTAATTTTTTTGTTGTGTATTTCCAGGTCTCTTCTGAACTCAAACTGGGAGATGAAAATGAGCAATGGAAATCTCATGTTAGTATATCCATATTTCCGTGAAGTTGACTCTGACAGTGATAATTCTGATAACATCGCGTGTGATGGGTACGGAAATAGTTTCAATCAAAACACCAACGACTATGAGAATGAGTGGTGGTCTGACGGGGAACCAGAACGTAGCATTGGAAAGAGTGCACCCTTGCCCCACAGTAGACACAGCAGTGAAGATAGTCCACCCCACAGTGACGCGGAAGATGCAATTGAAGCGAATGAGGTGTTCCCATTGCATGCAAATGCTCATGAACAGAATAACAATGACGACATAGATTTTGTTAATAATAATCCAGAGGAGATTGAAAATAATGTTGAACTGTTCCATCAGGATGTGGATCGTTGGATTCCCGAAGAAGAGTTCAGAGATGAACTGTTCGTTGGACCACAAAACCCATTTCCCCCATGGCTTCTAAATATCTTGGTGGTAGAGAATCTTCCTCCCGAGAGTGAACATAAAAGAAAGGACAGCGAAGCAGAAAGTGCTTACAGTAGCACCGAGTCGGACGATGAATTCGAAAATAACGAAACGGAAGTTTCAAAATAGTTGGAATCATGAATTCTAGTCAAGGATGTTCCTGCGAGGGTCAAGTTGTGTATTTTTTCTCACTATTTTGCATTTGAAGTAGATTTTTCTAATCCATTGAAGCATGTGCTTTGTAAGTACAAATGACGTTTAGCTTTTTATCATTTAGTATTACAAAGAAAATATTTCCCAACAACCACAGATGCATGTTATTATCTTTAGTTACCAGAGGAAGGAAAGACACCTTCCTAGCAACAGACAGAAATATCGGAATATCTTTAGTGTAGATATTTTTTCATGAGAGGTAAAACTGACATTATTTCTCCGATACAATCGGTGTGTGCATGTACTTTTTAAACATGATGTTTTTAGGGAACTGGTTCGTTCCTTTTATATCTGACAGAACGTAGCTTTCCTTTTTTAAAGCATTCAACATGTCTAAGACTGGAGAGCTCTATCCACAGGTTGTGAGAGTTTTGCCAAACACCCTGTGTTTTTTCCATTAATGGGATTTATGAAAGTAACATTTGTTTAAGTTTCAAACTGTTAGATGTCAAAATGTCATCTATGCAAAAGTCTTGAAGCTGTGATATTCACCGCATAAACCTTCATTAGTTTTTCGTTTTAATTGAATCCAAAGTTATTTGTGCCACAAGCCTTGTTTCTTTCATAATTATTTTACTTTAAATCGAACCAGAAGTTTGCTTGTCTATATTAATTTCATTTCATGACATTAGAAGTGTTTTATTTTAAGTTAAGTTTGTTCTACCATGAAACTGTTATTTATGATATTTCTATACTGTTTAATGAAACAAATTATATAAGCTCAAATTATCTGATGTTAATTCAAAGGAAATTTAGTGTTAGTGTTCGAAGTAGACATAAAAAGGAGATACCGTCAGTTGGCTGCATAGACAAGAATAATGAGTGGGTGTATATTGAAATGGTATATATATGTATTTAGATAATGTACCGTGTATTTAGTTATATGCGTATCTTTTTATACCTTAATAAATTATTATTTTTTGAGAGTCTAAATGTAATTATTCCTTGTCTTATTTGTGATGTTCAGAAAGTTAATTTTGAAAAGTAACTGAGTTACTATTGCAGTTACTTTCTGCTGGATATTTTCGTGCAAACAAATTACACATAATCAGAGATTGGGCCGATATAGAATTTTGGCCAATATGGATAAAGTACCAATATAAAATTTACCGATACCAATAACCAATATTCTACCGATCCGATATAAAATTCCAAATGGTCCTTGAAGACCTGAATGATTCATTGATGTCCTTAAGCCTCGGCTGGATGTTTCTCTCAACAGCTGAAAACTGCTTCTCCTTCTGTTGACAAAATCTCCTAACATATGCCTCCAATTTCGGTGATACTCTGCAAGGCTTTTCTAGAAGGATACACGAAGTGATGTAACGAATAAAAAATCGATTTGGGATTCTGGTTTGGCGTACAAAAAATTGGAAATGCAGCATTAATTGGATGTGAAAGCAGCTTTAAATGGGGCGTTTGAAGAGTTTTAAACCATTTTACCATTTAGGTTCAATATTGTGCATCTTAGTGTCGTGAATTTATATAGATAATTCCAAGCGTTTGCACAATATCTTCAACAGAAATTACATAATTTTATTACAAAAAGACAAGTATTTAGTTCCCACGCCTTCTGAAAGTTCGAGGATTTTCTGCTTATGGCACTGCTGTTGCTTTTGGGCAAGCAACCCTCTGAATGTGTATTCTCCCATCTGCGGCACCGGTCATGTGCTGCTCGGAGCGGAGGAGGGGGGGAAGGGGTGGGGAGGGTTTCACACTGCAATTTGTAAACTTATCTTGCTTTGACATCTGGTTTATGTTTTGTCCGCGCAAAGACCTTGGAAACTCAGGGAAGTGCGTTCATTCCTTTAGTGGGTGGTTACTTTCAAAATACAAGACAGACAGTCTTGCAAGTCGAGGAAGTGAATCGCCATCACTTAGTTTACAGAAATTACGTCGGTTTACAAGTCTGATCCAAAACAAGAAAGCCAGTTACTTCGTTGACTTACTCTGTGATGCTCTCCGATTTTTTTTACATATCTAGGTTATGCATCATAATGGGAATTGAAGAAAATGTAGGATGGAAGAGAGTGGTTCAGAGATTCCCATTTTCGCATTTTGACTTTTTTTTTTTTTTTTTTTTTTTCCAAATTCAGTTATAATACTTTTGCGCCACGTTGAGACCCAAGAACTGATTTATTTTAATTTATTGAGGCTGCGGTGGCTCAGTCGGTAACGCGTCTTGACTACCATGCTAAAGGTCCCGGGTTCGATCCCTGGCCGGTTCAAATCCGGGAACTTTTCTAACGATGGAAGCGGCCCCGGCACCCACCCAGCGTCGAATAACATGGGTACCTGGGGGAAACCCTGGGGGGTAAAGGCGGTCAGGGGCATGATGCTGATCACATCACCCCCACTCACGACCGGATCAAGAAAGTGTGGGGCGTTACCCCCACACCCCCTATATGCCTTCATGGAGTGAGGCTCAAAGTAAATAATAAAATAAAAATTTAAATTAACGTTCATCATATTATTATTATTATTATGATCATCATGTGTATTATTATTATTATTATTATGAAACGTATAAAGCGCAAAATTTAATAGGACGACAATGCTCTGTGAGAGTTTGGTGTGGAGTAACAAAATTTTAATAAATTTATTTCCAAACCATGAATTTCATCTGAAATTAATGATTTCCCCGATCGCATAGTGGTAACGTCATCACCTTGTAATCAAGTGTTCCTGGGTTAGGGTCCCACTTTAAACTGTAGGTCCAATCCCAATTAGCCTATCTGTACATAACATAGGACTTAATACAAAAATTAATGTAAAATTATGTGAAAATTGACAATTTTGACTGAAGTGTCGGCATTAAAGGAACCTAAAAATTAAAAGACAAATTATACAAAAATAACAGAAAATTTACGAAGGAGAAAATTTATGTTACTGGTTGGAAGATGTAGAGGCTGGGGAAAATGAGACAGGAGATACTTTCCTGGGATCCCCTTCAATTTGGACAGTGACTTGACATTGGTAACATTAACTAAGGAAGCATTCATTCATTAACTGACATTCGAGCCTATTGGACTTATGACTTTGCGGTACATCACAGTCAGAAATCTGGTGAAATCTTAATATTTAGTTTCAAGTGGGATCCAAACCACTCCTTCGAGAGCGGCGTTCCTTCACCGGCTATTGAACCCCGGGCCCTCTGATTACAAGTAGGCCCTCCTTGGTAATGGTGCATAATATTTGAATACAATTGAATTGTATTCCTTTTCCAGCAGTTTAGCGAGTAAAATTTTAAAATTTCGCTTACACTCGAAACTAGGGTGACTTTTTTTTTCTCGGCTCATTTGATCTGGAATGAGACTTGTGAGAGTGTAGAACTTGTAATACAGAAAACTCCCTTTTAGTTATAACTCTTTTATCTCTCTCTGTGTGTAAAACCATAGTATCTTTTTCGCAATTATTTCTTGTTCCATTTTCACTCCTGCGTTCTTTGCTCTCTCCCCCTGGCTCTTCAGATATCGAGCTTCCTTTATTTCTTGCCATTCTCTTTCTCTCTCTCCCTTTACTTGCTCGTTCTCTATTTCGCGTTGTACCTTTTGCTTCTGTTTCTCATTCTTTCTTTCTATAGATTTCTCTGTATGCCTCTATTTTTGTTTCTCTTCCTTCCTTTATCTCTTTATCGTTCTGTACTGTTTCTTTTCTTTGTTCCTTTTCTCACTCCATCGTGAGAAATGTTTATCTTCATTTCTCTCAATCCACCCCTCCCTGTGTTATTATAGTCTGTTTTGAAATTGATTTACGGCTATATATTCTATGATTCAACCAAATATTTAATCTCACTCTGTTCAGTAAAGGTTAGATTCATGGCACGGAACCCGCATTCACATTTAGTTGTAGATATTGGTACGTACAATTTCAATGGAATTCACATAATCCATAAGTGAGGTGAAAATGTGTTTTGGCTGACATGACATGTTTCCTGACATAAAACACACTTTCTTAACTCTTTCGCTGTGGTCGTCGCTTTTATGCACAGCACGTCAGGTGCCTTGCTCCGCGGAAGTCGCATTATTGCGAGTTCATACTTCCACTCGCTGCGGGTGTCGCATTTCTGAAGTACGTCGCTTCTAGTAGCCTTCTGACATCTGTTGATAGTATTTTGAACTATTTGAACTTGTAGTTTTGTTTTTATCCGTATGATGTCGCTAATTATGCCTCCATTTAGAATTCTTTGACATACGAGCGTTGAGTGCTCTGACATGTCAGTTTCAAATGCATGTTCGAATGTAAACAACATGGCTTCGTCAAGTCGTCAACACTTACTTGTCTGATAATGATGTTACTCAACTGTTATTTGCAGACTCAGAATCAGAAGGTGTATTAAGTTGTGACGATAATAGCGACAGTTTTATAAGACTTCAAGTGCTGACAGTGATTATGTAGTGTCTGATGAAGAATTTGTACCGCCGCCTGTAACATCATTGAGCAGAGTGCAAAACAGCATTGATCTAGGTGCGGGAATTTCAAAATTTTTCAAAATATCATACCACCAGGGACTACAGAATGGTTTGCCAGTGCAAGGAATGACTTTTGCAAGTTCTTTATAACATATTTTGCAATGTAATTTTGTAAAATTATTCTTTCTAGAAAATTGTTTTTTTTAGTTTTTTTTCTTTCAATATTTCAATATTTTCAAAATATCATACCACCAGGGACTACAGAATGGTTTTCCAGTGCAAGAAATGACTTTTGTAAGTTCTCTAATACATATTTTGCAATTTAATTGTGTAAAATTATTGCTTCTAAAAAAATGTTTGTAAAATTATTGTTTCTAAAAAATTGTTTGTTTTTTTCAAAAATTTTCAAAATATCATACCACCAGGGACTACAGAATGGTTTTCCAGTGCAAGGAATGACTTTTGTAAGTTTTCTCTCATATATAATGCAGTGTAATTGTGAAAACTTTTTTTTATAAAAAAATATATTTTCAAATTTAATTACGCAGCCAAGGGATATTGTGTGCCAGAGAATTCCGCAGCGAAAGATTTAATCATCTAAATGCCAGGTGTGTGCATTTAATAGGACTATATGCAAACATAAACCTGTCTTCAAAGTGGCCATTCATACTGTGCAATTAAGATTGAAAACAATGCTTTCAAACGTATGGTTTTCCTCGATCAGGGACCACCTCGATTTATTTTTATAAAACACACCCAGTTTTAGTGTTCGATACAAGAGTACTTGTAAATCATCAGAAGTCTGAAAAAATACTGAATACATGGCATTTAAAAGAGAGAGCCAGGGGTGCCAATTTTTCAAAAACATTGGGTGGGCTTATTGAGTGGGCTCGGGCCTCACAGACCCGTATAAATTGGTGTCACTGTACACAGTCACCATAAATTGCATAACGAGAATTCTTTGTGTGTAGCTATGGTGTGGTAAAGTTAATTGAATTCAAATGGGACACCATAAGTATGATATAGTTGACAAGTGGGTTGGAAATAATGATCCCTCATAACTAGAAATTTGATGTTTCAAAACAAGATGGGGGGGGGGAATCCCTCCCATTGTCCCTTCAAATGATGCCCTGCATTAAAATTAATAGATATTCGCTACTTTCAAATGACAAAATTCTGATTTTACCGTTTCATCCTCTTCCAAATGAGCACAAAACGAGCTTTATATGTTTCAAAATTATCTGTTTTTAAAATAACCATAAATTCTTAAAAAAAAAAGAAAAATAAAATTTATTTATTTAAAAAACAGGAAATATGTGTGTGCTCTTCTAAAATGGAATTTTCAATGCTCCAACTTTATGTGCATGTGTGTATAACACACACACACACACTCTCTCTCTCTCTCTCTCACACACAGACACAGAGAGAGAGAGAGATACATACATACGAGGGCGATTCAATAATTATTGTCCCCTGCATACTTAAAGGATATGAATTGCAATGAATGATGGGGATATTGTAGCCTAATGTCTTAGATGCCTATATGCAAAATTTCAGAACCGTAGGTGCTATAGTAAATTTGTTTTTCTCGTTTTATGAGTGAGAGGTGGCACTTAGATTGAAAAATGGAGAAAACCGAACAACGAGCTGTCATCAAGTACCTCCAGAAAAAGGGGCTAAGCCCAAAGGAGATTCATGAGAACATGGTCAGTGTGTTGGGTGATGGGGCTCCTACCTACCAGGTGGTAAAAAAACTGGTGCCGCGATTTCCGTTGCGGCAGGGAAAGCTGTCAACAGGCCCCTGGTGCTGGTCCTCCAACAACAGCATCTACCCCAGAAAACATTGATGCTGTGCATGACATGATTATGGCTGACAGAAGAATCACGGTGCAACAGTTAGCAGACATCATGCACATCTCTGTAGGCTCAGTGGAAACCATTGTGCATGAACACTTGGGATTCAGAAAGGTGTCAGCGCGATGGGTCCCCAAAATGTTATCCCGTGAACAACAGAAAGACAGAGTTCAATGTTCTAGGGCTGGTTTGGAGCTGATGGGGGCAGACCTGAAGCAGTTCTGTGATAGATTTGTGACAGTGGATGAGACATGGCTCCACCACTATGATCCCGAGTCCAAACGATAGAGTATGGAGTGGCGGCACAGCAATTCACCTCCCCCCCGCAAATTCAGGGTGCAAGCATCAGCACGCAAGGTTATGGCCACAATTTTTTGGGATGCGAAGGGTGTGCTCCTTATTGACTACCTGGTGGGACACACTGTTACTGGGGACTATTATGCAGCCCTAATCCCTAAGTTATGCGAAGCCATCAAGGAGAAACGGCGTGGGATGTTGCGGCGAAAAGTGCTGTTTCACCACGATAATGCTCCTGCACACAGAAGCCATGTTACTGGTGCCGCAATCCATGCTGCTGGTTTCCATGTGTTGGAACACCCTCCCTACTCACCCGACCTTGCCCCTAGTGACTTTCATTTGTTCCCGAAGTTGAAGGAGCACCTCAAGGGTACGCATTTTCCCTCAAATGCTGCTGTTATGGACGCTGCGGAAGAATGGCTCACGGCTCAGCCACAGACATTCTTTGAAGCTGGCATAGTGGCTTTACAGCATAGGTGGAAGAAGTGCATTACTGTGAAGGGGGTCTTTGTGGAAAAATAATATGCTTATATGTCAGGGACAATAATTATTGAACCACCCTCGTATATAGAGGGTAGAGATATGGTGATTAAATACGAGAAAACCTCGTCAAGAGATTATTTTATGCTTGTTTATTCACTGGAATTGTCCGACCAGCGAGCAATCTCAAGAATGCGCAAACTTCGAACTTCCTTGAAGCATTGACTGAGAAGCAAATACGTGGATCTAACATGATCCAGCGTGTTAAAAGATTATAAGAGCAAACTCGTCCTGAAGCTCGCTCTCATTTCTCTTATTTTACTACCGTAGTACACATTACAACGAACTAAACTACAAACGACGGAGTACGAAGTTTACGGCTGCATAAACCTGTATCCATTCGCGTGGGATTGCTCGGAATAGTGAGTCAAGGGTCACAGTATCGAACCTTGGCATCAGTCACGATTCGGTCTGCAAGAAGCATCTGGACATAACATCATTCGCCTACCAGGTATGAACAAGCGTAAATAACCTTAAATTCAGTCTTCCATATCTCCTTCCTCTTAGTCGGAGCAGGTTCAACTCACAAGTATAATTAAGCTCTACCTAAATGTGTTATTGAAGCATCCCTGTGACGTCAGATCCCTGGTAAGATGGGATTACAACAATATATATATATGTAATATGGAGAACGAATTTTGTACCTTACAGATGAAAAATGTTCCTGCGCCACTGTTTATGCACCATCCAAGTTCACAAGTTCAGCCCCCCCAAAAGAAAATATATAGGAAAATATAATTATAATCTCTAATTCTTCATACGCCTGTGCCAGAGGGTGTCAAGTACTGAAATTAAATAATAAAAATATACGTTTTTAGTATTTGTTGTATAATCGAAGGTTATTTATTTCTGCCGAACTTATTGGAAGGCAACGATTATATTTGGAACATACGGTTGTGAAGGCCAGTGTCAAAGAAGATTTATGCACACTGGAACTAACAAAGAAATTTACTTTTCATCTACTGGATCCAACCTTCTTTTTTGTTATTCAATAAATATTCGATCCTTCATGTATTTGACATTCATTTCCCATTTCATTTTTTTGCGATATTAACTACACCTAAGCTAGATACAGAAAGAATACGTGTTGTTATATCCCTGTTCTTACACCGTCTTCTTGCCTATTCAAGTAATAATAATAATAATAATACACCATTAATTAATTTATATATTTCATTAATGTCATTAATCTAATGTGAATACTTTAATTTCATCATTTATATTATTATTATTTCTGAGACTTGGTTCAGACTCTTCCCCCCGAAATATATTTCTTGATACTTGCCTGCTTTTGACTAATCTTGATTGATTGATTTGTTGTTTTAAGTCCACTTTATGCACAGAAAGGCTAATCGGGACTGGACCTACAGTTTAAAGTGGGATCCGAATCACTGTGCCATGTGCCTCCACAGGGTATCGAACAGACTAATATTGAGTAAAAGTGGTCCCGAGTTCGGCGGTTATGTACAGAATGGTATTTGAAAGGGTATTTGAACTATTGGTTATTGTGGGGAGACTATATATATGTACAATTTATAATATATCGATGCTTCAAGAGTAGTTGCCGGAAATTTTGCAAATACCTCACTCTTTACGTGCATCTATCCATTTTTGGACACTTATCAATATGTCCAACTATTAGAGCACAGCCAATTATAATTGTGAACTGATAGCAAAACGTTTGTTTGTTAAACTTGTTTTAAGACCAATTTATGCACAGAAAGGCAAATCGGGATTGGACGTATAGTTTAAAGTGGGATCCGAGCCACTCAGTGGCTTAGCGCAGATCTTTGGGCCCCCCTGCAAGTAAAATATTGAGGGAGCCCCCTTAGTGTGAAAAAAAATATGATGCCAGAGTGGGACAGAGGTACAATAGTTAGCTAGTTAGCTGCCCTCCTCCCTTCGTTGTACAAGAAATTAACTTTTACCTCAAATATTATGCCTTCCCATTTTTTTGTTATCGACTTATATCACTGTAGTACCTTCTTGAAACTAAATCAGGATGGTCTGAATCTCTGAAAAATAACTGGAAGAAGAATCTGGAAATATTTTCTCTACTTCAACGCAGCGACGCAGCCAGGAATCACTTTTGGAGGAGGGGGAAGCTTCCCGCTGCCAAATATATTGTTCGTGATGCTTTGTATTTTTGCTTGAAATATTTTTTAATGAAGTTACATACATTACACTAACTAACTAACTCTCCAGCCTTCTTAAACCATATTAAAAAAATACTGTTTTGGTGGAATTGTAAAAAGATAGTAAACACTCCTCTTTTGGACTTTGAGGTGGATGTGCCATCAGCCCCTAAGCCATCCCCAGGTTCCTCCAGGCCAAGATTCAATGTAAGAGTCACTCATATTAGCCTTCTAATACTGAGTGAGTAATATACTCAAGCAACAAACTTATCCTTCAGTAATGGGGGTTGAACTGGACATCTAGATTGTCGGTAGTAACCTATCACAAGGTAAATTTCAATCTTCTCTAGCCTTGAGTGATAGATAATAAAGCTGCGAAGGAACTCTATTCACTGAAAATTTGTCACTCAATGAAATGCAGCTTGGAAGGACTGAAACCCCCCCCCCCCACCACCACAAAATAAAATAAGGTTGCCACAGGTTAGTAGACCTCAACATCATTATTCATAATTTTAATGCTGCCATTCTTTTTTCGATAGACCAGTGATCATACTTTCTTAAAGACTTTTTCATGAAACAAGAACCTTTTTATTAATAGACCATCAGTGCTCGAATTTGCATAATCATTCTCCTTCACCTACAGTGCTGTGCAAATTAATGTGGACAAAGAGAGAGAAATCATTTTTTCACAGTTCTTTACTCCTTATTGGAGATGTACGTAACATAAACTTACACTAGTATGAAATATGTCCTCCTTTGGCTACTATTAGCTGCTTGATGAAGTTTGGCATTGATTCAACCAAATTTGAACACATAACTTTGATATCACTGTCATGAAACCACACGTGAATCACATTGGTAATGACCATTTGTTTCGTTGAACAGTCCATTTTTGCAACACGTTTCTTCACAATACCCCATAAGTTTTCAATGGGGTTAATATCTGGTGAATTCCCTGGCCAATCTAGAATCGTTAAATTGTTGTCAGAAGCAAATTTATGTACAGACGTTGATGTGTGGCAAGGAGCAAAGTCATGCTGGAAAATTTCTTGCCGTCGTTAGTAGATTTTGACCGAGTGTGAGAATTCTGCGCCTCAATATCTCAATGTATTTTGAGGAATTCATCATTCCATTCACTGGTACAAGGCCTCCAGGTCCACTGCAAGTAAAGAATCCACAAAACATTTGCTTGGGGGTGGGGTGTTTGACTGTCTGAATGCAATGTTAGGTCGTAAAGATTCACCTGGACTTCGTCACACAACAGAAGCTTTGTAGCCATGCACTTCAAAGTGAGACTCATCTGAGAATATTACCTTCCTCCAATCAGCTACTGTCTATTTCTGGTATTTCCTAGCCCATTTTGGGTGTTTTGTCTTAATTTTAGCTGTCAACAATTGCTTTTTAACTGGTTTCCTGGATTTTTTTTCCAACTCCAAGCAAGCGACGTCGAACAGTTGATGCATCAATACTGATCCCAGTAGAAAGCAAATCACGTTGCAGGTCCATATTTGTTTTGTATGGGTGAATTTTACTGTTTCTTAGCAGTAACGTGTCACTTCTAGGTGTTGTTTTACGTTTTATACCATACTTTCCTTTTCGTTTTGGAGAAAAACTACCAGTTGCCCTGTAGTTTCTAATAATTTTTGACACCGCTGATTTCCCAAAACCAGCCACTTCAGCGATTTGTCGCACAGTCATGGATGTGTTCTCACTCAATGTAATAATTATAGAACGTTTTCTGGGTGTTATACCCATACTGAAAACACGTAGGAACACGGAGCATAACAAATGCGTGTTTACTACAGCCAAGCACTCACAGAAGCCTGTTGGTTAACAATTGGCATTGCACCACAATGACAGTAATGAAACAACAAAAATGCTTCAAACCTTGCAATTGTTGTAAACATTATCAAGTATGCATCAAAAAGTTAGCTGATACTACTAGTATAAGTGTATGTTACGTATTTATTCGATTATCTCACATAAAGAGTAAAAAACTGTAAAAAAATGATTTTTCTCTCTTTGTCCGCATTAATTTGCACAGCACTGTACTTCATTATCTTCAAGTTGTTCCACACAAGGATCCTTCCTTCTATCCCCAATGTGAACAAGGAAATTTGCAGCTAGGAATTTTCTCTTCGAACACCGCAGATCAAAAAAATCATAACACGCTGGAAAATAAGAACTAGTTCGACAGAAATGTCCACAAAATGCCAAATTGTAAGAAAAATGAGCTTATAAAATTACACAAAATAATGGTCACATTTAAGTCATAAGTTGTATACCCTGCGTGGCAGAGGATGGGGTAATGGTCTTTACAGCAAAGGGATAATTTACTATGGGTCCCACCTTTAACTGAGGTTTTCGGCCCCTTTGAAGTAAAACATAACAAGTGTAGACAATTTGGGAAATTCATTTCAGCTCTTCTTTCAATATGAAAAGAATTGGGGCCCCCCTTGAAAATATTTGGTGGGAAGTTACATTTTAAATATCATGTGTAAAACTAAAAGGTTACGAATTAACAATTTTGATGTTTATTGTAAAATAAGGATCGACTGGTTGAGCAACTGAATATGTCTACTGGATTCATAACTGTAGACCATTGACACGCTACACAACGTTTACGACAAACTGCGTAGATACAAAGGTATGAGATGAGGGATATTTTCCTATCGATGGACATCTACGAGCAAGTAAGTTAATTATGCATTTCAGAGAGGGACCCATATGACAAGTTACCGGGGCCCCTCTGGCTGAGATAATACGTCACTGCTTGTTATTGCAGACGTTGTATATGATGTTACTGGGAACCAGATTTCTGTTTCGTAAATCGATTTTTTTATAAGCGACATTATCTGTGGAATTTCTGCAATTATATAAAAAATTCAAGAGCACATTGTGGGGCCCCTACACAACCCCCCCCCCTGCATTGTGGGGGTTGCGGGGGTGTCTGTTACGCCAATGCAGCCACTACGTGCCTCCACCTGGTATTGAATCCGGGGTCCCTGGATTACAAGGCGACGACGTCAACACTACGCCATCGGAGAGGCCCTGATAACACAAAGTGTGTAGCTTCTTGCATGAGAACAGTAACAACAGAATCCTGATTCCAAAGCGGAGAATTTATATTCTAGGTATTTTACTACATAATCTATGTTAGTTGGCCATTTTACTGTAACGAAAAGAATGTACCGACGGAAACAAAAACAAAAAAAACAAAAAACATGCAGCTTCACAGTGCATAGGCTGGTGATCTCAAAGCACAATGTGTAAGCTTTCTTTCAACTAAGTAAAGGAAAACAGCTATTCTTCAGGGTTCCGGCACATCTGTCAATGGCCAGTGGTCACGAGCATTCCATTCTTGCTCTCCCTGCCAGATCGTAAAAGCAGCGAGGTCAGGTTGCTGAAAAGGGGTAACGATGGTAAGAATATGGGAGGGTTTGTGAATGGGGAAAAAGGAGAATTTCTTGAAACCGACGCCAGCACCTCCCTCGTGTTCCCTTGGTACTGTTGTTAGAACAGAACTAACAACACCCTCGAAATTTGGATTCCTTTCAACATCCAGCTGAGGCTTAATAAATGTGTGTGTTTCAAGGTGACTGCAGTGAAAAAGAAGTCGCATGTTGAGATATTTATTTTCTTATATATATATATATAAAGTGAAAGAGGTTCACATTGCAGTACGAAGATGAAAAGAAACCAATATGTCACATGTCCTACTACTGCTGGGACACCATTCCATATGGAAAAAAATATGGGAAAACCAGGAGAAAACGTTTTCAATCCCCTAAAGTTGACACACTACTTTGCAGTACGAAAACATGTGTCGCCCCTGTCAACACATACTTTTTCAAGCACAGAACTATTCAATCTGTATTGTATTAATCTATGTTGGAATCTTTTCTTTAAAAAATGTGTTATTGTTAATGTTACAATAGGAAATGAATTGTTTAACTTAAATCAGAAAAAATGTTGAAACTATGGAAATATAAAACAACTATGTAATAACCATGGTAAATTGTAAACAACAATATGATATAAAAGAGCTAGACTTTTGTAAGCCTACGGGACATTCTCCTGGTTGCCGAAAGGCTGATGGTTCAGGGGACGTTGGGTAATATCTTGCTTCAATCTTCGGATTGGCTGGTGTACTTGTACTCCATTTGGCAGATATTCCACAAACCCAACTCTGAATAAGGCGTTCTCCTGCATCATCAAAAAGACCAGGGTTTTAAACTTTGGTACAACTAATAGGTTCAGGCCTACAAGTTGTATCGGGTGAATTGTCTGTTTGAAAAAGTGTTTGTATAACATCGGAAGTTTAAATAAATCTTCGAGTAAAAGGTCTTAATGATCTTTCATTTCAAACCTACATAGGTGATAATTAAAAATAAATCCTACACCACAGACCTTGCAAGGGCTTGGTCCTACTAACCCTAAGAAGCCTTTGAGAAATCCGATAAAAGGGTTGTAACCGACTAACATAAAGCCCTAAAGGCAGAAGGTGCGTGTCAGTGATATTTGGCGACCGTGACAGGACCATCGAAGCAACCACCTGTGGATCTTCGTGGCCCAGCAGAAGAAGAAGAAGCCTGTTCCAGAAACAGAAGAAGAAACCTGTTCCAGAAACTGAAGCAGAAGCCTATTTCAGAAACTGAAGAAGAAGGCTATTCCAGAAACAGAAGAAGCAAAGATGATAGGTTCCCAGAGACCTTTGACCAGGCAGCAAAAGGAGAGGCTCGTTTGCTGTACGAATGAAGAAAAGAAGGAGGAAACCTTATTACCATGCTCCAGCTGCAACAGATACGTTCATGAAAGTTGCGCACATAAAACCCCAGGATCTGACTTAGCAGCAGAGGTAGACATTAAATGTAGACAGTGCGTGGAAAAACAAGTTACGCCAACCCCAACAGATGATAGTTGGAGGGAAATGATGATCTCCTTTATGACTGATTTTAAGAAAGAGGAAGAAGCAGAAAAAGAGCAGGGATTAAAAGACAAGAAAGAAGACGATCAGAAATTTGCACGTTTGATCGAGAAGCTAGAGGAACGTCAAGCTGAGCAGGGGATGCGAAGACAGATAGAGAAAGAAGCAGAGAAAGAGCAAAGATTAAAAGAAAAGGAAGCAGAAAAAGAGCAAAGATTAAAATAAAGGGAAGCAGAAAAAGAGCAAAGATTAAAAGAAAAGGAAGAAGAAAAAGACCAAAAGTTTGCACGTTTGATCGAAAAATTGGGTGAACGAGATGTGGAACAGAAAGCAGAGAGAGAAAGAGAACAAGAAATGAGTGACCAAAAGTTCGCACGTTTGATTGAAACCTTGGGTGAAAGAGATGCTGAACAGAAAGCAGAAAGAGAAAGGGAACGAGAAATGAGTAAGAAAATGTTTGAAGATTTTAAAATAAATCTAGGAAAAGAAATATCCGAAGCGATAGCTGAAATCAGAAAAGAGAGAGACGAAAAATATGAAGAACTAGTGGAAAGAAGGAGAGAAAATCGGCAGATAGATGATGACTGTTTTAAACAGGTACAAGAAAGCTTGAACCAAGAAATGACTGAGCTGAAGGAAAGTCAAAAGGAAATGTCCGTAAATTTGGAGGGTGAAATAAGAGTGACAAAAGAGACCCAAACACAACAAGTTGAAATTATAAAAACATTAACGTCAAAGTTGGAAACCTTACAACTAGGCAAGGAGAATAGTAATGAAGAGATGGAAACTCTGCCAAAGAAGATATGTGTAAGAACTTCTTGCTCCTCTCATTCTTCCAGTTCCGAACATTCTGAACCATGCCAAAGAAAGAAACGAAGAAGGAGTGGCAGAATAAGACGAACTAGAGACTACGCTACGGAAAAAATGATAGAAGATAATTCCTACTTAAACTATTCATCCAATCAAATTCTCCGAATGTCTGACGTCAATTCCCTCACCAAGTTTAATGGAGAAATGAATTCAGTATCTGCTGAGAGGTACCTGGAAGAGATAAATACTTATATGGATTTAATGAAAATGCCCATGATGTATCGACTAAAAGTCCTCCCTTCGCTAATGGTGGGTAAAGCCAAGGCTTGGTTTATGGCAAACGAAAAGAGATGGAAAACTTTTGAACATTTCCGCTCTGCATTTAGGAAGCAATACGCATCACCTAAAGCAAAACAGAGGGAAATGAATACCCTGAGGAATAAACATTATAGCAAAGGTGCAGGGTTATCATTGGAGGAATATTGCTGGGAGGTATATGCAGCATACTGCAATCTGACGGAAACCATCAACCAATCAGAAGTGCTGAACTTAATCATTGGCCAATTACCTTCACGAGTGCGACAACTGGTACTAACTCGAGATCCCGCCAACATCGATCAACTCACGAATTTCCTGGGAAAGTTCGAAGCATCTGAACAAATGGAAGGATGGAAAGCCAATCACAAACGAACTGATGAACGAAGAAATCCTCAACCTCGAATAAGGAATCTAGAGCTATCCCGGAGGAATGGAGGAGAAGATAAGAGGCCCACACCGATCAACAAAAGGTTTAATGGAAATCTAAAATTCCAAAGGAAGGATGCCGATAGAAGGACATTCTGGAATAAGAACCAGAATCAAAGAAACTGGAACCAGTCTCGTAAAAAAAAATGTGGAATACAAACTGACGAAATTCCAGAAGACTGTACTTTGAACCCTAGAGCACCTGTATGGGAAATTCCTTCCACTATTAAAGCACCTTCTTGGGAAATTCCCTCTACCAGTCGAGCAAATTTAAACCAGAGGTCGTTGTAGATGAAGCTCTCCCTTCTACAACGCGACACAATCTTGATGTTTGTGAGAGTGAAGAAGACAAACTAATTACTAATGAAAATTTAGATGTTTTATATCTAGATCTAAATTCTTATCCAAATTCAGAAGAAGAGAAATTGTTTAATGTTTTCGAAGTAACTGGGAATTGCAGCAAGAAGCCAGAAATTCTGATAGAAGTTTTAGGATTAAAAATAAGATGTACTTTGGATACAGGAAGCGAGTGCACTGTCATGAATTATAATGTTTGGGTAAAGCTCCAAGAGAGATTACCAGGCTTGAAATTGCAAAGATGTCCAGGAATAAGGTTAAAAGATTTTGTTGGACATGAGAGGTCCCGAATTGTGGGATACCGAACCATTCTTTTTGAAATTGCAGGACACAATTTTGAAGATCAAGTCTACGTAGTGAAGAATTTAGAGGCAGATTTGTTATTCGGATATCCTTTCTTCAAGAGATATAGAGTCAATTTGGATGCAGGTGCCAACAAAGTATATTTAACGGTGAAGGGACAAGTCGTTGAAGAAAGAAGATAGTTTTGAAGCAATTAATGGTAAGACTTCGTGTGTTAAACTATCGATGGCTGAAAGGGAATCGCATTCAGACAATAGGTCCACTGCCGAGGAAGATATAAGAAAGAAGGCTTTCGCTCCAGGGTTGCTGAATCAAGAAGATGAGGAGAAACTATACTGCCCATAATTTTCTGACAAACAGAGACTTGTAAATACATCAATCTGCAAGATAAGTGCAGAACAACCTGTATTTCCTTTACAAAATCCATCTCCCATTCAAAAAGAGGAGAATCTAGAAGAAGACCTAAATGGATGGAAGACCTAGCTAATGGACGTCAAGAAGTTTTAGGAAGGAGTGTGTTACCATTTCCTGTTTTCTCCAGAAGCTACATGCAAATGAAGAATGAAGTCCAAGAAGACGTTCCCAAATGAAACATCGCCTCACATCATGAAGAAGAAGAAGAGAAAGAAAAATGAAAATATACAAAAAAGGAGAAAAGGTTGTTAAACAAAATTAAATAACGTTCACTTATATTTAATTTTATTTTCTTTTTGGGGAACGCTATGTGTCGCCCCTGTCAACACATACTTTTCAAGCACAGAACTATTCAATCTGTATTGTATTAATCTATGTTGGAATCTTTTCTTTAAAAAATGTGTTATTGTTAATGTTACAATAGGAAATGAATTGTTTAACTTAAATCAGAAAAAATGTTGAAACTATGGAAATATAAAACAACTATGTAATAACCATGGTAAATTGTAAACAACAATATGATATAAAAGAGCTAGACTTTTGTAAGCCTACGGAACATTCTCCTGGTTGCCGAAAGGCTGATGGTTCAGGGGACGTTGGGTAATATCTTGCTTCAATCTTCGGATTGGCTGGTGTACTTGTACTCCATTTGGCAGATATTCCACAAACCCAACTCTGAATAAGGCGTTCTCCTGCATCATCAAAAAGACCAGGGTTTTAAACTTTGGTACAACTAATAGGTTCAGGCCTACAAGTTGTATCGGGTGAACTGTCTGTTTGAAAAAGTGTTTGTATAACATCGGAAGTTTAAATAAATCTTCGAGTAAAAGGTCTTAATGATCTTTCATTTCAAACCTACATAGGTGATAATTAAAAATAAATCCTACACCACAGACCTTGCAAGGGCTTGGTCCTACTAACCCTAAGAAGCCTTTGAGAAATCCGATAAAAGGGTTGTAACCGACTAACATAAAGCCCTAAAGGCAGAAGGTGCGTGTCAAACAAAAATTAAACTATGGCCACTTGTCATCAGGCTGTACATACTAAAAGAGAGCTCCCTAAAGAAAGTGGGTAATCCTCGAAGGAATGAAGACTGAGAATGGCGAGAAAATGCACACAATGGCATGTAACATTTCCAGGCACAGCACATCTTGAATGGGATGATAGGGGTTCACAAACACTGGTATACTCGGAAACGTCGTTGAAAATGTCCGCCATTGACTTCAAGACAAAGATGGCATCGGCGAAGCACTGATTGTCTGGTACGTGCAAATACTTCTGGCATGTCACCAGTTGTCCAGCAGCGGCACTAACACGAGCAACGAGGTCCTCAGCATTTCCACAGGGGTTTCATACACGAACCTTTTCATTTCTCCCCACACAAAGAAATCCAGTGGTGTGAGGTTGGAGGAGCGAGGTGGCCACGGTAAAGGTCCACCTCTGGCAATCCAACGATTGCCAATAATATTCTTGAGTAAGGCCCCGGCTCCCTGGTCAAAATGCACGCAGGTGCTGTCTGTCGTGTTGAAACCAGATACGTTGTCTACCTGCCAGTGGCACGTTTTTCAAAAGTTCAGGTAATACGTCATGTAGAAACACCCGATAATTCTCACTACACAAAGTAGAGGGGAAAATGTACGGACCTATCAAGTGGTCACGTTTTACGCCACACCACACATTCACTGCACACCTATGTTGATGAGGGCGCACAATGATTGCATGCGGATTGTCCATATCCCAGACGTGGCTGTTGTGGCTATTGAACATGCCGTCCCTGGTGAACATTGCCTCATCGGTCCACAAAACTATTGTTGGGAAATCTGGAATGGCAAGAATTTGTTGCACGCACCATTGGCAGACATCCATGTGTAGGGGAAAGTCCATGGGTAGATGTGGTGCACCTTATGTAATTTGTATGGGTGCAATCTCTCCACATGGCTATGGTGGGTTTGTCGCGTATAAGCAATGTCACGTGTGCTGGTGCCAGAACGGTCTTGTATTGCATCCAAAACGTCTCTTCAAATTGCACAGTGTGGGGTCTTCCAAAATCCCACCTACGGGGTAGTAGAGATCCAGTTTCATGCAGTCGAGCATCAAGTCTTTGAAAGAGTGAATGTGCTGGTAACCGCTTATTGGGAAAACATTCGTGATATGAACGCCGTGCTTCACAGCTGTTTCGGTTTGTGTCTCTCTAAGCGAGATGCATATCAGCAAGCTCGTGGTTAGAGTACTCCACCATTGTCCTGTTCGAGAACTGACCAGCAACAGAGGGCACTTTCTCTCCGAGTGACTGATCACAACTACCATGATTAGCACCCACGTAATGTCAACAGGTGTCAACGCAGTTGTTGCAAACTGAGAAAGAACACTGGAATACGTACTCTACATACAATACTCCTTGGCGCAATTCAACCACACACACATGCCAGACTTAACTCTATGCTGCGACACGCAGAACAGACAGGAAGAACAACAGTGGACTACAGTCTCTACGTAGTATCCACCAACGCTAATACGTAACAGGTGACCAACACTCCCAGCACCTCTAGGGGGGGCTTTCTAATTCACTTAGCTGAAATCAATCTCAGCGTAATCTTACGGCATAGCATCATTTTCGGGTGAATTTCCTATTTCCCGAGTGTGGGACAGTGTTCCAGCAGTAGTGAGACATGTCGTCATTTTTTACTCGCTACATTCCGATCTCAACATTATGTAGAAAATAGTAAATTTCCTGTATTTTCCATCAGGGGATTTCCCACTTTCTTTGAGTCCCCTTGTACAATTTACACTGGGCCTCAATTGCTGCACCATTGTATTCGTCAGGTACGACTTTCTTTGTATTTTTTTAATCCGACATTCATATCTTTATTCCTTCATGAGTTATTGTGCTTTAAACATGGTGTTAGGCAATTTTCGCACGCCTGTCACTCGATAACTGTGCTGATTTCGACATTATTTCACATGGCATTTTTTCCTTATTTTTACTTGTCGAATCACCTTTCAAGTGTTGTAACAGGTATTTTGCAACACCCTGTATATAATGGATAAATGCAAGGAGGACCAAAAGGGCTAAGTAAAAATAAAAGAAGGTAAAAGGAAACACTCACCAGACAGTAGAAAAATTCAACTGGAAGTTCCGGTTCCTTCTCTTTCTCCTCACACCGATGATGCTACGAAGTTAGCGAAAATTTTGAATTTTTCTACTGTCCGGTGAGTGTTTCCTTTTCACTTCTTTTATATATATATATTGGGAGCACATACGTAATGCAATAGAATCAGCAGCTAAAGAGAGTATAGGATACCATAAACCAAGAAAAAGTAAGCCATGGTTTGATAATGAATGTCATAATCTAATAGAAATAAGAAATCAGGCTGGACTTAGGTTATTAAATAACTCTGATGATACAAATCTAAGCAATTATAATAGAATAAAGAGAGAAGTTAACTGCACGTTTAGAAGTAAAAATTATTGATAACAACTCGTTTGAACCAGTTTCCAAATTCAAGTACTTAGGAGTAATATTAACAAATGAAAATTATATTAAAGAGGAAATAAAAAGTAGGCTTAATTCAGGAAATGCATGTTACTTCTCTCTTCATAAACGTTTGTCTTCTCGTTTATAGATCTTGCTCAAGATAGGGACAGATGGAAGGCCTGTGTTAACTGCAGCCATGAACCTTAGGGTTTAAGAAGGCTAGAGAGTTAGTTAGTTAGTAATATATATATATATATATATATATATATATATATATATATATATATATATATATATATATATATATATATAACAAAACGGTGGAATTTTACTCTAAGATATATTTCATATATACATATATTACTATATATTTCATATATACATATATTACTATATATTTCATATTCCGCGTGAGGCACCTAAAAGTACCACCTGAAATAGTGAAGAAACCAGAAACAGTAGCGATGTGAGGTTTGCGGGAAACAATACTATCAAATGGGGCTCGTAAATCGGAGGTATGGGGTGGGTCGAAAAATATCAACAAATGGGGCATCTGGAGCAAAGTCATATTTTTTTAAATGGAACGATATACAATAACATGCATAATATAAAAGAGCACACGCAGAGAAACACAACGCCGTTGGTCTCATGCATCTACTGCACATAGGAACGAAGATATGGCCATGTGAAAATATGTAAACAAACTAACAAGTGGCCCACTTGACCGTCAGTACCACGGCATGTACAAGTATGAGATGTTGGAAGCCATTGGACAAGATGAAGACAGAACGTGTTAAAGGAAGAAAAAATACAGTAGACATCGTCAGCACCATGTATTTGACAGTGTTACAGCATAATGAAAATGACCATGACAGTATGTCGAAGAACAACTGCGTAAGAAGCGAAAACCTGTCAAAGTGTGTGTTTAAAGTGGTGGCCGTCAGCTGCGATACAGGCAACGAGGCGCCCACGCAAAGATCGTTGCACAGAATGTAGCATCTCGTAGGGAATGTCCCTACATGCCGCAGTAATGCGGTGTTGCATATCCTCTGGAGTTGTTGGCACATCCCGGTAGACAATGTTCTTCAGCTTTCCCCACAGGAAAAAGTCTAACGGTTTTAAATCTGGGGAACGAGCCGGCCATTTGACAGGCCCTCCACGTCCAATCCAACGATTTGGAAATGTATTTTCCACACATGCTGTAGCGCGTCTTGCACTGTGAGCTGGGCACCCATCATGTTGGTACCACATTTCCCTCCTTGTCTGAAGTGGTATGTCCTCCAATAGTACAGGCAGTTCATGTTGTAAAAACTGTATGTATCGGTCAGCATTCAGTGTCCCTTGTATAAAAAAATGGCCAATGAGATGTTCACCCACTATACCACACCACACGTTCACACTCCATGGGCACTGGCGTTCCACTTGGCGAAGCCAATGTGGATTTGTCACCGACCAATAGTGCATGTTCCTTAGGTTGACATTTCCATGATTGGTAAAAGTTGCCTCGTCAGTGAAGAGGATACGTGACAAATCGGGTGTGTCGTGTCGTAACATCCATGTGCAAAACCGAACACGGTCCACAAAATCATTCCCGTGAAGTTCCTGATGGAGGGAGATATGATATGGGTGAAACTTGTGTGTGTGCAGAATGCGCAATACACTTCGCTGACTCATCCCAGCATCCCTGGCAATTTCACGGGAGCTAACGTGCGGATTCACAGCAACAGCGGCGAGAACATTTGTTGCACCTGCCTCACCTGTAGTTGGCTTGTTCCGCACACGTGCTCGTGGTGTTACACTTCCGGTGTCTCTTAATTTAATAAATAACTTACCAAACAGACGTCGAGATGGCTGTCGTCTGTCCGGATATCTCTCTGCGTACACACGGTAGGCTTCTGAGGCATTCTTTCGGCATTCCTCATAAATCAGGATCATATCCGCTTTTTCTATGTTTGTAAACACCATAATCTTCGCTCTTACCACTACGACTGCTTGCTATGAACTAACACGATCTCGTGGACCTGCTATCAAAACTTGCTCTGCGTAAAGGCAGTTCTGTCAGGCACCTGAGAAGTCTTACATGCCGTGGTACTTGTTAGTTTGTTTACATATTTTCACATGGCCATATCTTCGTTCCTATGTGCAGTAGATGCATGAGACCAACGACGTTGTGTTTCTCTGCGTGTGCTCTTTTATATTATGCATGTTATTGTATATCGTTCCATTTAAAAAAATATGACTTTGCTCCAGATGCCCTATTTGTCGATATTTTTCGACCCACCCCATACCTCCGATTTACGAGCCAAATTTGATATTATTGTTTCCCGCAAACCTCACATCGCTACTGTTTCTGGTTTCTTTGCTATTTCAGGTGGTACTTTTAGGTGCCTCACGCGGTATACATATATTACTATATATTTATTTCAGTTTGTTTAAATAATTGGCAATTTTACGGATAAACTGATATGTCTATATCAGCCAATACCGATAGAGAACCGATTAATCTGTACCACCCCCTAATAAATTGTAGTAAGATAAGTGCATGAAGATTTAGATGGACCATTCCACAGGAAGTGGTCCTACTCCATGTAAATAACAAAATGAATTAATACGGCAATTGTTATTGTTTTTAATTGCATTAAGGATTAGATGTTTGTGAATTTGCGCATTTCACCAATAAAAGTTACTAGCATCTGCAGCCTATATGTTTCACAGACAAATGAAGTCAAAATTTACACACTTTTGTTAATGCTTTTTATTTATTCAGCCTTAGCAGACACCACAAAGTACTTAATAATTCTATGAAATCCAGTTCTTTATGAATATTTTAATCCAATCTCAAGTCTAGAACCTTAAATTTTGATCCTAAAATGTCACACACATAACACTGTCCCAGATGTGTTTTATTTATGTCCTTGGTACATAATAAAAGTCTTCATATATTAATATTATTATAACATATAAATGATCGAACAAGGAGTCAACTTTGCTTGAATGATTTTAATTTGAAAAATCGTTCATGTGTTGGCAGCAGTTCCACTTGAACCTGTTTCTTTCTATCTCGACTCCCACACTTCACCCAAAACTTTGAAGTCTTGGCAAGCTATTCTAAATTTAGCATGCAACAAAGCCTAGCTTCCTTGCCTTTCCATGAAAATTCTTTCACCTTAGTACAGCACCTTGAATAACGTAGTGTGGAAAACGGCAGTGTTCTGGGTGCTCTGCCTAGTTCCACTCGAATATGATACCGCTAGAGGGCTGGTGTCTGTACAACTGCATGCCATTTGTCTGCTTATAATGGAAGTAAATTGAGTTTTCGCTGCAACGTCTAATTCTTTTACATGAACTAACTCTTTATGAATGTGATAATTGCTGTGATATCTGGTACAGTGGTCACGAAGATATTAATGAACATTCTAGACAGTCGACTACATCCTGTTATCGTTATACTTTCTATTTATAATGCGGGAGAAAAAATGCACGTGGAATGCTCTTGGTAACTACATTTTTGTGTATGAATTAGGTTCATTATTATTATCATGAATCATTTCTTTTAAAGATATACACACTGAAGCATTTGTATTTTTGATATTTACTGTCTCTTTTCTTCTGCTTTAAACTAATCGTGGTGATAATGATAATGATTGCATGAAATAACAAGGGGAACCCCACAAAACTTCCTTAGTGCCATCGACATGAGTGTAAGGAAACTTTCAGACCAATGGGACAAGCGACACGGGATGTTCACACTGATGTGACTAGTGACACAGACACTTCCAGACTGTACAATAGTATTCATTCCACCTGAGGATCCAACCAGCAAACGACACGTTCATATGTCCTATTTGCATGCTACTTGTTACTTTGGTTGGAAAGCTCCTTAAAAGAAGGGTGCTCAGACCGAAGCAACATGCCACAGGGGGAGTTCCCAACTAAGTGACAAGCAACATGGTGCCTTCAGTCTATTAGCAAGTGTTTGCTGCTAATTGTGCCAACAACAGATCTAGGTGACACGATTAGGCACACGTGGAGGATGTGGGACAAGGTTCCATTTAAGTTTCTGGATTGTAGCAGCCAGTTGTGGATGGGCATTATCCTGCAGAAATGACACCGTCAATTGTGACCTTTTTCTCTTGTTCTTGTTGGTGATCTAATTGGGCCCTGGGACCCATGGCCGAGAACAACACTCTTGTTCTCGAAAGCAATGCACTTCCCTCTACTTTTCGGTAGCTTCATATTTTGGAATAACCAACCGATTCCACTTTGCTCGCTGCATTTTAGTTTCAAAGCAATAGCCACTCGTGGGTCCCACGGACCACGTGATGCCCTTTGCGTAAGTATTTTGGAATGGAACCTGGTGCAAGAATCAGATTTGACGATCCGTCTTTTAGTTGAAGTATTCTTGCCACTCTTGAAAGAGCTGAAAGCGGAAGTGAATTATCCCCTTCATTTTGACAATGTGTAGAATTTTTTTTGTGCTTTTTTGTGCGATTTTCTTTTTTGGTAACTGCACGTATGTTCTGTTTATAATTGAACAACTAAATCATTTTTTGTATCTTGCAGTTATATGACAATGTGTTTATAGAGCTGTTTACGAATATGTGGCAGATTTTTGTAGCGTTAGATAAATTGAATCATAAAAACTGCAATAATGGAAATAGTGGATAAAAGTATCAAAATTTTATAAAGAAGGTCCAAAATACATGATAATTTTTGAAAAAGCATGCCCTTTATGGGTTAAGGACATCTTGGTCCAGCGTGCATGAAGTTCATTTTCCATCATTTTCGGACCCTTCTTAAAGGCACTGCACAACTTACACACAACATCTGACAGCATATTCTCACCATATTGCTGTTTCAAACTGGCACAAATTTCAGACTGTTTACAGCCTTCTTCGCTGAGGAATTTGATTACAATACCTGCTCACGTGCAACTTTCCTTCACTCATTGTTCTTATGACTAACTCACTGCACAGCAATAACCGACAGGTTTACTGACTTTGGACAGTCTCACCAACCTTGCAATACCACACTCATACCTGCACTAGATGGTAGTGTTGCACCAGGTACAAATTATAATTCATATTTGCCCAAGCCTTGTAAGTTTCATAAAGTAACTGTTTATAAAGTTACTTCTATTGCAAAAAGTAACCCTGTTACCCAGCTACTTACTTTTTAAAAGTAACTAGTTACAGTTAGAAATCGCAAAAAAATAACTTATTTCCAAGCACTGCTTATTTGTATATAAATATTTTTAGCACATAATTACATGAATCTTTCACAGGTTGACTAACACTGTCCCTGCATCATTCTTCCTTTTTCAATTGGATCCTGTTTTCACCTTTTCTGCCCACATTCGTGTTGGCTTCATCTTTCTTGGCCTTCATCTTCCTCTTAGCTGCATTTCACTCATTTTCTGGCCTTCGTTCTCTTTGTGTGCCCATATCATTTTAATCTTTCACTTTTTGTCTTGTACCACCTTCATCAGTCTTTACTTCTGAGCTTATTGTTCTTCCTTTATCTATCATGCTTCTAATGAAGTTCATCTCACCTGCATGGATCCTCCTTGTGCAGGGTGTCTACCAGTCAAGAATTATGCTTTTGGTCAAGAATTTTTGCTATTTTTTTACAGTATAGTGAACTTTCATTGTTATATACCTGTGCTGGGATTTAATAAAATTGAATATTTGGAAATCTATAATTGTATTGATTTGTGGTTAAGCTTTTTCATTTTGTTTCTTAAGAGTTACACTCTTGTTTGCTTGAAGTTTTGTAACAAATATTAAATAATGTGGCCATTCTCCATCTAGGATGAAGTCTGAAGGATTAAGTTTTATATGCCTTAATGATTAAAACAAGTCTAAATCTCTTCTTAAAGTACAGCTTTCGTTTTCATCATAATTGGCGTTGTGGTACGGGTTTTTCATTGGATAAAAATATCTATTTTTTTAATTTTGCATCTATAACTGAGTAGGGGGCAATTAAATAAATGTTAAGAAAAAAGTTGGGAAAGTCAAGAAAAAGGACAGGAAGGAGGTCAAGAATTTTGGATTTGTTATTTTGGTAGACACCCTGTTGTGTCTTTTGTATTGTGCATATTTCTGCTTCGTAAGCAAAGTGTCTACCAGTCAAGAAATCGAGGAAAAATAAAGAAATCAACAAGTAGGTCAAGAAGTCAATACCAAGTCAAGAATTTACATTTGTGGTCAAGAATTTTTGTTATCACAATGGCTGATTGATTGACTTAGTTTATTTTGCTTCACTTTTCTGCCCCTTTGGCTAATTGCGAAGATGAAAATGAATAGTGGTGAGATAAGATGTATGAAGGGACATTACAAACATACAGGAATAACAACACGAGCCCCATATATGGGTATACTTGCTGTGAGTCCAGACAACAGAGCCTCCTCACTAGTCTGTCAAATGCAGTCCAGGATGCATTAATAGACAAAGCAAGTCTAATTCTCTTTTTAAATATAGCTTCCGTTTTCATCTTAACTGGCCTTTTGGTATCTTAATTGCTAATTTCTAACTTTACCGAAGTGGGGCTCGTATAAATAAATGTTAAGAAAAACGAATACTTGCAATAAATTTTTGTAACCCCTCAATTATTTCTGAAACACCCGGTATTAAAGCATGGTCTTTTTGATCTTTGATTTTTCAAAACAGGGGACACTCAGAATTGTGTAGAATTATTGTTATTATTTTCTTATTTATGTATGTCATAATATCAATGTTCAGACATCGTTACACATTTCATTTAGACATCCATCTCCACCAGGTGGTTGATTCATTACTGGTCTCGTAAAATAACCTTTATATCATGCATATACAGGGTTAGTCAAAAAGAAGGAGCAGGTTTGAAAATGTTATTTAAAACAAACAATACACCACAGAAATATAATCTGCACATCATTGGATACAATATGGTTCAGAGTTTTGTTGTAGGACAATTGGTTTTGTTCATACACTAACAATGATGTTTTGTGTGCTACAATTGTGCAAAGTGTGTATCCATTGTGCAACTGTAATGCAATATTTGAACCTTCTGTAACGTCGCAGGTGCAATGCCGGAATTTCTTAAACTTTTATTCCTGCATATCTACAACACAAGCAAACCTAGTACTGTTTCAGATCTTGAAGAGTAGCAGGCAGACTGTTTTTTGAGGAATTTCCATATTTTCTAGGGGGCTCGGATACACTCGACATTTTCATGGGACGTCCATGTGCGGCCTTTGCATATTCAACCATCCGTGATGAATTTCTTATTCCACTTATGACGAGATGGAATTCACGTTGCAGATTCACAATGTAGCATCATTATTTTCCTGCAATGAGAAAAAAGGAAATTGTTAGTACACGAACAAAACCAATTTTCCTCCAACAAAACTTTCAACCTTAATCTATCCAATGATGTGTGGATTATGTTTCTGTTGTGTATTGTTTGCTTGAAATAACATTTTGAAGTCTGCTCCTTCTTTTTGACTAATCCTGTATATTATTTCTTTTACATCTTGATTAATTCAACTAATGAAGCCCCTCCTTAACCCTCCCAGGATCTTATGAGATACTGTTATTCACATAAATTTAAATAAATTATAATTTACTTTGGATATCCTCTTACCTGTAAAAAGGACTTTCAGTTGCAGCTTGTTCCTGCCAAAATATGCACAGCGTAGATATCCCCTTCCTCCCCGCCTGTAAACCTCATATGTACACAGTAGCAGATTGGTAATTACCAAATTCTTTTCTGCTTTCGCATAGAAGACTTGGAAAATTGACCAACCTCTCCTCCCCACACGACCAGCCCCATGTACACCATGAGGCTCATCCCTCTCCCCCCTCTCCAAAAACATCCACAGTCTGTACACGGAAGACTGCAGTTTTCAAGTAACTTCCAAAAATTCTTGAAACATAGCAAGAGAATCTTTTAAATGTTTAATATTTTGTGTATATTTGAAAAAAGTTTTTTTATTTAACAGCTTTAAATATACACATGCAAATGTTGGTACTTTTTACCCTCCCTTCCCTCCTTATAAATCACTCAATTTCTTCTATTTTCTTTAAAAAATAATGTCAGAAAATGCCCATGCTATTCTTCAAATATTTCATAGAACCACTAAGGATTTTACTGACTTATTTTACAATAATCTTGAATCTTCTATCAATAGCATTTAACAACAAGAAAATGTGGAGTACTCTATTCAAATAATAAGCCACCTTCAGTTTTTATGGAAATGAAGGGTGTAACTCATGTGGTAGTAAATATTATTACATTCAGTATATATTATGTAGAAATTCCAGTCAGATGTTTTGTTCTAGAAGTATTTCCAGTTTTGAAGATAATCTATAGAGCGTCTCAACCTTAAAAGTCAGTATGGGTTAAATGGAGCACGGCGTTGCCAGATCAACAAACGGAGGCGTATCGAGTCGCTGTTAATCACTAATGATTCCCACAAATTTACTTCCTTAATATCATATAGGAAATCTTCAAAATCTATGTATTTGATGTATTTTGGGAAAAACGATAGTTACCTCAAGATTTGCATGTAAATGTTTATATTTCGACGTAACTATTTATTATTTTACATTTGTATTTTATTTTATATGTGTATATGTATATATGTTGAATAATGTATCCTTTACATAAACAGAATTAAATAAATGCAAAAACAAACATTAAGATATATTTTTTACGGAAAATAAAGTAATAAAGTGTGCTCAAGTACCTTTAAGCATAACTACTATCCTCGTCTGGTAATGACGTTACATCCTCCAAAAAATTTGTTTCTCTTGATGCACCCGGTTCTATTTATTTTCTCGTTCTGGCATTATTCTGTTTCCCCATTCTTTTCGACTTCTTTCTTGCCGGTGTTCTGAGAGGACCTTCTGTTTCTTCCTTTCGTATTCTGTATATAAGACGTTCAGAACACTCCGTAACATCAGCCGTTGTCTTAACCGCTTTAAAAAGTGATTTAGCATGCACATAACTATTATGCGTTCTTTACCTCAAAGTTTACCAATACTGCGTCTTTTTCCAGGTCCCTTCTCTATCCTTTTATTAAGCAAAATATATAACTTACATGCAATCCACAATTATCACACAGCACAATGCACTTCCTACGAACCGGGGCACCTCGGTGGCACGCAATGAATTTGATATGAGAGACAGGCCACGTAAACAAACTGCGATTGTGCAATATAAAGGTACTGTGGAGTAACAATATATTCTAAAAATAACTTCAAACAATGGTCAACACTTTTCTCGCTTGGTCTGCATGTGTATCGGAACAAACCGAAAAGTTTCTTGCTAACTAACTTTTTGGTGTTACGGTCTGATGATTTATATAAAATATCCAATGTGTATATATAACTGTCCTCATAAGCAAATTAATTAACTCAGGCGAAGAATATCATATCACCATAGATCTCATAGGGAAAAAACTGGCGAAGTTGTTCATGTGGTTTGATATTTATGGCTTTTGAAGTATTTACTACAAAAAATTAAGCGTTTTGCAAAATTGCATAATTATGGAAATTTCAGATCACATTAAATTATGACAGGTTATATAATGCCGTCATTAAATAGAGCATAAAAAGCTCTACAGGATATTGATTTCACTGTTTGAAATTTATGACTTTTACATTTTGAAAATGTTGTAGCATCTGGCAACGCAGTGGTAGTAGAGAAGGACAGAGCTATTGGCAAAACTCGTGTATTAGAGAGAGGGAAGTACTCCATTTACTTCCATAGTGACTTTTAAGGTTGAGACGCTCCATAGTGACTTTTAAGGTTCAGATGCTCTATAGTGAGGTTTAACATTGCAATAAGAAGCTGAATTCCATCAAAAACAAAAGTTCCTGACAATACAGAAATTCAATTCTTTTCTGTCTAACCGAGAAAAAGAACGAAACCTTCATTTTTAACGTTTCATTTTTGTCTACTCATTATTTTGTGAATTGTACTATATTCCTCTTGTGAAATGGAATGATAAATTTTAGATTGGAAGAAATATAATTACAAATAATTATTTATATTGAGCACTGGAATTAGGGAATAGGCAGAAGGCTTTGCCCCAATAATTCCAAGGCAATGATGTGTATGAGTAATATATTAGTTTATAATCTTCTAGGGTAGGTAAGAAAGTAAGTAAGGAAGTCTATAAAGTTGTCAGTTAGTTTTCTTTTTTAATGTTGGAAATTTTATGTTTTCGGTAATAATGTGATATTCCCCGGACACCTATAACTTCTTCGTTTTGTCAATTTTTGACATTTGTACTTACCTATTTCCTTCACGGAATTTTTTTAAAGGTGTATTCACGTTTTTTGTCCCGGAATCGGTGGGAAATTTAAACCAAAAAAATTAATTTTCTTTGAAACTTTTGAGTCCAAATTTTCCACCGATTCCGGGCTCCGCCTCTGGGGTAATTGACCTACCGCCCCCAACTGCTAACGCGGCCCCACCTCCGCTCCGCTCCGGCTCCCCGGCTTTCTCTATAGAGTCCCTGTTAAAGGCATGTTAGAAATTGGCCCGAGTCACCTGCCCCCAAATGAGCCCCAAACTTTTAAATTTGAAGAAATCCGTTACATCACACAAAACACCTTCCAGATGTTAGACAATGCTACAGGAACTTTTTACCGTAAGTAGTTTCTTCTGTAAAAATGAAGAAATCTGTCTGGGGAATATCAGATTCGTACCAGATTTTCTTCTCAGTATAAACTTCATTTAAAAATTTTATGCACTTTCTTGTGTTTTATCATCACATGTGAAAATGTCCATTATTCTGTGTTATACCTAGGTATTAATACTAGATGAAACTGTGGTTTTAAAGTTCTATATATTGTTGACATCATTATGAAAAGAGGTAAAGGTTGACAGTGGGAAAACTTATGTGCAATATTTCAATTTTAAATGCTAAGCAATCTGTTGTGCCACAAAGCACAATACTTACAATTTGCATTTTTGATGTATAGTAATTTTCTTCAATCTGATCACTGGTGACAAGCGCAGTCTGCAATGTTTCAGTTTAAAGTTCTGAATTATAAATGAACCCATTCTTGTGTCTAGATATTCTTCTGGTGTCTTCGTGTGTATTTTTGGATGGTTGCCTGGTAACAAATTCAAACATTTATTGGTTACTCTGAAACAACAGTACCGCATTGTTGTTTTAAAGTTTATAAATAATGTATTATTAGTTTTAGAATTTGAATTAGTGATTACTAGTGTTGGGCGATATGTCGTGTAGATGACATATCATCCAGATGATATATCACAATATTGAAAAAATACTGTCCAGTCAATATCAAGTAGATGATATACCGTCACTATAAGCTGGTGATATATATTGAGTCGGGCAATATATCATTACGATATTTGGCAATATGTATTGTGTTGGTGATATATCATCACAATATTTGGTAATATATATAAATATATTGTGTTGACATAGATCGTCACAATCTTTGGCAATATATATTGTGTTGGTGATATATAATCATGATATTGTAGCAATGTATATCGTGTCAGTGATATATCATCACCATATTTGGTGATATATATCATGGAGATATATCACCAATATTATGATACGGAAAAATTATATTGTATCACTTGTGATGATATTTTCTTGATCATATATCGCGATATCAAACTTCCAATATCGTCCATCCCTAGTCATTAGAAACATTGTAGAGATTCAAAATGGAAAACTAATTAAGTGATCGTTACTAAATTTGAAATATTAAATATATCATGTGCAACGATCCTGCGAGATCGCCACAAGTTACGCATTTGTTCTTTTGTTGAATAGCATTGTATAATCTTATCTATTGTGTTATCGCTTCTGCATAGGGTTTCACTGCTATGCTTGGTAGAGAACGTAGTTCTACCATATCTCACTAGGGAGCGTTATTGTTTATAATAGTTCATTATTAATCTGTATAGATGGCACCTCATGTTAAGCAGCGCTCTCATAGTTCACGAGAATCCACTAGAGGCGCTGGCGCTGCGCTCGGAATTGTATATAAGCAGCGACGCTGCCCCGGCCAGAGAGTTCTGTGTTGACTCTTCGACGACTCATGGTCGAGCTCTGCTCCCGCAAATAGCCCAGCATTGCAAGCACACGGGTGCTTAGGGATACAAGAGGGCTTCTTACAGTGTGGCCTACTCTGGTAGAATATACGAGAGGTAGCAATATTTCTCGGCCTACCGGGTAGAATATACGCATTGTTTCAAGCTCAACCTCCTACAGTGTGGCCTGCCTGTAGAACAGAAACGTACTCCTTGTGCGGCCTACAGGTAGATTATACACATTGTATTGGGTTACAGTTTAGCTTGTGGACATATTTACTGTTGGGAGACGGCCTACTAGTAGATTATACGAAGGGTATCCGTATTCTTTGGCCTACTAGTAGATTATACATTTCACAACAGTCGATGCAGAAATAACGTCATCTTTTGGCCTACTGTGGTAGATTATACGAGCGATAGCAATATTTCTTGGCCTACCAGGTAGAAAATACGAAGGGTGATGTTCATCGTTAGTTAATTTTTCATTAAGGGAAAAACGAGCAGTGTTTTATTACTGCCTACAGCTTAGCATTATTCAAGTAATTAATTAAAGTAAATAAAGATTAACTAAACATTATCCTTTGTAAGCTTATAGTAAATTTCCGTTGCTTTGTTGATATTACTCTTTACTAGGAAAGCAGATTTAAATGTTCCTTGAGTCGTTTAATTAATGCCCTATTGTCCCCAAGTCAGCACAGAGGCGACCCAATGCCATACAAGAAAAATAAGGTCCTTTATTCCCCACTGGAGAAAAATTGAATGGTCCCTGTCCTCCCTCTCCAAGACATCTGCAGAGGAGATTTGAACCTGGACTTCAAGAACAACAAAAGTGCAGTGAAATCTTATCAGGAGATATTGTGACTTTGTTTTGTGCGGATATCTAATTTCACCCCAGTTCAATAAACTGTTTACGTGGACGCTAACTTTCATTATATATACCCGAACCCTGAGTGTATAAGAACATCATATCTCCGGCTAGAAAAGAGCTAACATCATGGGTAAAACTGAATAATGTTCCCCGTCACAACGTCGAACCCAGTACGTTGCAGTCAAGTACTATTCTGAGAAACCGCAACTGCAACGTTGTGCCGAGGGAGTATTGTGTGTGTGTGGTCGAAACCCGAGGGGGCGTTACAGTTATTTGGCGCCCGGCTAGCTCAGTCGGTAGAGCATGAGACTCTTAATCTCAGGGTCGTGGGGCTCGAAGATTGTTGGCGCTCGTTGTGTACGAAAGACTTAGAACATGTGGAACTTGGTGTCCGTACCTGATGTTCACAGAATGGTGAAACTTAGTGTCATTGCCCGAAAAGCTTGATGGCTCGAAGAGTGAGTCTGTGCCCGATCAGTTATTGGTGAAACTTACTGTTTATGGCCCGACTGTAAAGACTGAAACCTGCAAGCCAGTGGGGGCCTATTAGCTGCAAGGACTAGAAGAGGCTCATAAGTGTCAGTGTTAGTGTTCGCCCAAAGAATTCACGAAGGAGAAGATATAGTGTTGGGGAAGAAACCATAGACGGTGTGCCAAAATGGAAAGGGACGTGTCAAGTATGAACTTAAGAAGCAGAGGAAGGAAAACCATAGATGAAGAGACTGGGTTCGGATGCTGTGAGGATGCCGGAGGACAGATGGAGTCTTTCCAGTGTTGCCAATGTCTCCAGAAGTTCCATTGGAGATGTGAAGGGCAAGAAGAGACCTCAGTGTCCACTGCAGAGTCCAGATGCAAGACTTGCTCATCAGTACCCTTGATGGCTTCCGGGCAAGAACAAAGTGCTCCTAGTATGACCCCATCAGACCATTGGTTATTAGAATGGCTGATGAGAGATAAAGAGGAGAGGAAGAAAGAAAAAGCAGAAGACGAAGCTAAAAGAAAACTAGAGACACAAGAATTTAGGTCGCTAATAGAGTCTCTTGAAAAGAAAAGAGAAATTGAAAAACTAGAAGCAAAACGAAAGAGAGAGAAAGAAGATGAAGATAGACTCAAGAAAGAGAAAGATGAAAAGAAAGCGGATGAAGAAAGGAGAAAGAAAAGAAAATTGAAGGATGAAATATTCTGGCTGAAAATAAGAATGCACTTCAGAGAAGACCATCGTGAGTACATGTTAGGATCCGCTGATGGACGAATAAAGAGTAGAGAAGATATAATAAAAATTAAACAAGAAGCCGTCCTCCGTGCAGAAACAGATGTTAGAGAAGCAATAGAAAAAGAGTACAGCGATAAAGTTATCCTTCGGAGAAGGGAAAGTGTAGAAAGTAAAACAAGGGGATATGAAGAAAGCTTACAGGAACTGGAAAGCTGCCATAAGAAGAACAATGAACGATTGCTGCAATATGAAGAAGAGAGAAAACAGGAGAAGGAAGAATTGGCAAAGTTGACTAATGCTTTAATGGGGGAATCCAGAGTTGAAGAAGTAGAAGAGTTAAATGATAAGGAATGTTCTCTTCTGTCTCCTCCAGAACAGGAAACGTTAATTTCCAGCATAGTTGTTGCTTCAGAACCACTCCATGATACTCTCGAGTCATTGCCTCTCGATGGAGAGACGAAAATGCTACCAGAAATGCAGACTGTGACAGAAATGCAGACTGTGACAGAAATGCAGCCAGAAACGCAGCCTGTAACGAAAATGCAACCAGAGATTCAGCCTGTAACAGAGATGCAGCCAGAAATGCACCCTGTAATGTCCTTGCAACCAAGTGTGACTTTTCGCCTACCCGAGATGTTTCCTTGTAAAGAAGAATATTGGAAGCGAAAGAAGAAAAGGAGGATAAAGAGGCTCTTCTACTCTAGCCATCTCTTGAAGAAGGAGAAAAAGAAGAAGAAGAAGGCTTTACAGAGGAAGGGGAGGAGAGCATCTATTTCACCGAAGCAGATGGAAGAGACATGACTGGCATTCTTCGGTTATTAGGATATGTAGAGATGCTATGCTTTCTTGTGAAGTTTACAAGGGCCGAAAAAAAAAGAAGAAGTAATTAAAAGACAAACAAACAAAGTAAATTTTCTCATTCCAGTCTAGTGATGGTAGTCCTGATTGTGTCTGGAGGACTCATACAATTGTGGAGCTGAATAATTAAATAAATGAAGCACTTCATAGATACTAAAAAGTGGGAAGAACACCAGCTGTTCAGCATAATGAAAGGAGGTATGACTCCAGTAAAATGAAGAAATGTAGACATATACAGTTGAAGAAGAAAAAGATGAATGATAAATGAAAGGTTGAATTGAAGCATGTGTTAAGGGTGCCTACTTGAAGTTATTAATTAATGGAAGGAATGGAGCTAGAAAGAGGCCCAGATTAAAGGTAGTTTCCAGAGTCTTAGCTAAATAGTGGCCGAGAGAAAAGACTCCCACGGAAGAGAGAAGACTCGCAGGGAACTTTATTGTGCTTATTTTTAGTTATTGCGCCCATGCCCTCAACCCAAGTCCAACTGTAATGAGAAACATGTCTCAGAGAGCTGGAATAATATTGTCCTGACGATAGCTGAACGCACTTAATAGGAGTGCCTATTTTAACTAAGCAGTGCATATATCTAGCCATTTTTGCTGCTTCTTGATAAGGCTTCTAGAGCTTTTCAGAAATAAGAATGGAAACTAAAGCTACACTGGGATTCTCGGATGTTTGTTTAAAAGAAAGAAAGAATGAAACAGAATATTCGCAACTTTCCTAATAGTACTGATGTAACAATGTGGAAAAGAGATCAGCTATGAAGTAAATTATCAGAGTTGCTGATAACCAATATTCTTATTGTTGGGATTTAAGACTTTAGTATCATTCATCAGCATGGCAGCTAAGCACGCGGATGTCAAGTTGCTACGTCGCCAATTTAAGAAAAAGGAAATGCGAGCAAGGGCGTATCCAGTGTCGCTGGGACTGGCCCCTGCAAGGAAAAAGCTCTAGCTGATTCCCCCACCTGCCTGCAATTTGGAAATAAAGCGTTCCAGTGCAGCCCGTACTCGAGAACAGCGTGTGCGTTCCAAACATTTTTGCTTTGTTTCACCGGTTGTAAGGGAAAGCAGTGCTAACATTCAAGACACCCCCCATGTTTCTGAAGAAGTCCGTTTCTGGCGTGAGAGAGTGAGGCTATTAGAAAGTGAGAAGAGAAAATTGACGGCAGAAGTCAAGGCCCTCGACGACTCGCTGATGGCTTGGGGACCAATAGCCGAGACCAATCAACTGTCCGCGTCCGCTACCCCCAACGTAAACGTTGCAGCTCAGCGCAGTTTTCCCCCTCCTTCAGGGAAATCGGCGGCCAGCTCCTCCTCCGAGACCAGACAAGAATCTTTTGAGAAGACCGTCCTGAACCTGGTTGGCAGGAAGCAAGTGACTCTCCTTGAACTTAGGAAACTTCTGAAGAAGGAAGGAGTGGGAATTCCCTCGAAGTTTCCCTTGATATCCAGGATGAGGAAACTAGGAGTGCTGAAGAGGAAGTGAAGAAGGAAGAGTGAGTGTTCGAAAGGACTGATACGAAGTATATAAGGACTAGTACACTCTTATCTACTAGTGGATTTGTATTATTTAGTGGACTTTCCTTATTTACAGGACTGTGAACTTATATGAAGATGATATTATTTAGTGGACTTTCCTTATTTACAGGACTGTGAACTTATATAAAGATGATATTATTTAGTGGACTTTTAATATTGTTTTAAAGGAATATTGCTAACATATTCTAATATCTATACCTAAAGGACTCTTAAGTGTAGTGGTGAATATATAAAAGTGAAGTAAGTGTATTATTTAGTGGACTATGGAGAAATATTGTTTTGAAAAATTTTTCAAGATTCTCATGTAAATTAAAATTTAGTCGAACTCTCAAAATTTTTCCCCAGGAGAGGGACAATTGCAACGATCCTGCGAGATCGCCACAAGTTACGCATTTGTTCTTTTGTTGAATAGCATTGTATAATCTTATCTATTGTGTTATCGCTTCTGCATAGGGTTTCACTGCTATGCTTGGTAGAGAACGTAGTTCTACCATATCTCACTAGGGAGCGTTATTGTTTATAATAGTTCATTATTAATCTGTATAGATGGCACCTCATGTTAAGCAGCGCTCTCGTAGTTCACGAGAATCCACTAGAGGCGCTGGCGCTGCGCTCGGAATTGTATATAAGCAGCGACGCTGCCCCGGCCAGAGAGTTCTGTGTTGACTCTTCGACGACTCATGGTCGAGCTCTGCTCCCGCAAATAGCCCAGCATTGCAAGCACACGGGTGCTTAGGGATACAAGAGGGCTTCTTACAGTGTGGCCTACTCTGGTAGAATATACGAGAGGTAGCAATATTTCTCGGCCTACCGGGTAGAATATACGCATTGTTTCAAGCTCAACCTCCTACAGTGTGGCCTGCCTGTAGAACAGAAACGTACTCCTTGTGCGGCCTACAGGTAGATTATACACATTGTATTGGGTTACAGTTTAGCTTGTGGACATATTTACTGTTGGGAGACGGCCTACTAGTAGATTATACGAAGGGTATCCGTATTCTTTGGCCTACTAGTAGATTATACATTTCACAACAGTCGATGCAGAAATAACGTCATCTTTTGGCCTACTGTGGTAGATTATACGAGCGATAGCAATATTTCTTGGCCTACCAGGTAGAAAATACGAAGGGTGATGTTAATCGTTAGTTAATTTTTCATTAAGGGAAAAACGAGCAGTGTTTTATTACTGCCTACAGCTTAGCATTATTCAAGTAATTAATTAAAGTAAATAAAGATTAACTAAACATTATCCTTTGTAAGCTTATAGTAAATTTCCGTTGCTTTGTTGATATTACTCTTTACTAGGAAAGCAGATTTAAATGTTCCTTGAGTCGTTTAATTAATGCCCTATTGTCCCCAAGTCAGCACAGAGGCGACCCAATGCCATACAAGAAAAATAAGGTCCTTTATTCCCCACTGGAGAAAAATTGAATGGTCCCTGTCCTCCCTCTCCAAGACATCTGCAGAGGAGATTTGAACCTGGACTTCAAGAACAACAAAAGTGCAGTGAAATCTTATCAGGAGATATTGTGACTTTGTTTTGTGCGGATATCTAATTTCACCCCAGTTCAATAAACTGTTTACGTGGACGCTAACTTTCATTATATATACCCGAACCCTGAGTGTATAAGAACATCATATCTCCGGCTAGAAAAGAGCTAACATCATGGGTAAAACTGAATAATGTTCCCCGTCACAACGTCGAACCCAGTACGTTGCAGTCAAGTACTATTCTGAGAAACCGCAACTGCAACGTTGTGCCGAGGGAGTATTGTGTGTGTGTGGTCGAAACCCGAGGGGGCGTTACAGTTATTTGGCGCCCGGCTAGCTCAGTCGGTAGAGCATGAGACTCTTAATCTCAGGGTCGTGGGGCTCGAAGATTGTTGGCGCTCGTTGTGTACGAAAGACTTAGAACATGTGGAACTTGGTGTCCGTACCTGATGTTCACAGAATGGTGAAACTTAGTGTCTTTGCCAGAAAAGCTTGATGGCTCGAAGAGTGAGTCTGTGCCCGATCAGTTATTGGTGAAACTTACTGTTTATGGCCCGACTGTAAAGACTGAAACCTGCAAGCCAGTGGGGGCCTATTAGCTGCAAGGACTAGAAGAGGCTCATAAGTGTCAGTGTTAGTGTTCGCCCAAAGAATTCACGAAGGAGAAGATATAGTGTTGGGGAAGAAACCATAGACGGTGTGCCAAAATGGAAAGGGACGTGTCAAGTATGAACTTAAGAAGCAGAGGAAGGAAAACCATAGATGAAGAGACTGGGTTCGGATGCTGTGAGGATGCCGGAGGACAGATGGAGTCTTTCCAGTGTTGCCAATGTCTCCAGAAGTTCCATTGGAGATGTGAAGGGCAAGAAGAGACCTCAGTGTCCACTGCAGAGTCCAGATGCAAGACTTGCTCATCAGTACCCTTGATGGCTTCCGGGCAAGAACAAAGTGCTCCTAGTATGACCCCATCAGACCATTGGTTATTAGAATGGCTGATGAGAGATAAAGAGGAGAGGAAGAAAGAAAAAGCAGAAGACGAAGCTAAAAGAAAACTAGAGACACAAGAATTTAGGTCGCTAATAGAGTCTCTTGAAAAGAAAAGAGAAATTGAAAAACTAGAAGCAAAACGAAAGAGAGAGAAAGAAGATGAAGATAGACTCAAGAAAGAGAAAGATGAAAAGAAAGCGGATGAAGAAAGGAGAAAGAAAAGAAAATTGAAGGATGAAATATTCTGGCTGAAAATAAGAATGCACTTCAGAGAAGACCATCGTGAGTACATGTTAGGATCCGCTGATGGACGAATAAAGAGTAGAGAAGATATAATAAAAATTAAACAAGAAGCCGTCCTCCGTGCAGAAACAGATGTTAGAGAAGCAATAGAAAAAGAGTACAGCGATAAAGTTATCCTTCGGAGAAGGGAAAGTGTAGAAAGTAAAACAAGGGGATATGAAGAAAGCTTACAGGAACTGGAAAGCTGCCATAAGAAGAACAATGAACGATTGCTGCAATATGAAGAAGAGAGAAAACAGGAGAAGGAAGAATTGGCAAAGTTGACTAATGCTTTAATGGGGGAATCCAGAGTTGAAGAAGTAGAAGAGTTAAATGATAAGGAATGTTCTCTTCTGTCTCCTCCAGAACAGGAAACGTTAATTTCCAGCATAGTTGTTGCTTCAGAACCACTCCATGATACTCTCGAGTCATTGCCTCTCGATGGAGAGACGAAAATGCTACCAGAAATGCAGACTGTGACAGAAATGCAGACTGTGACAGAAATGCAGCCAGAAACGCAGCCTGTAACGAAAATGCAACCAGAGATTCAGCCTGTAACAGAGATGCAGCCAGAATTGCACCCTGTAATGCCCTTGCAACCAAGTGTGACTTTCCGCCTACCCGAGATGTTTCCTTGTAAAGAAGAATATTGGAAGCGAAAGAAGAAAAGGAGGATAAAGAGGCTCTTCTACTCTAGCCATCTCTTGAAGAAGGAGAAAAAGAAGAAGAAGAAGAAGGCTTTACAGAGGAAGGGGAGGAGAGCATCTATTTCACCGAAGCAGATGGAAGAGACATGACTGGCATTCTTCGGTTATTAGGATATGTAGAGATGCTATGCTTTCTTGTGAAGTTTACAAGGGCCGAAAAAAAAAGAAGAAGTAATTAAAAGACAAACAAACAAAGTAAATTTTCTCATTCCAGTCTAGTGATGGTAGTCCTGATTGTGTCTGGAGGACTCATACAATTGTGGAGCTGAATAATTAAATAAATGAAGCACTTCATAGATACTAAAAAGTGGGAAGAACACCAGCTGTTCAGCATAATGAAAGGAGGTATGACTCCAGTAAAATGAAGAAATGTAGACATATACAGTTGAAGAAGAAAAAGATGAATGATAAATGAAAGGTTGAATTGAAGCATGTGTTAAGGGTGCCTACTTGAAGTTATTAATTAATGGAAGGAATGGAGCTAGAAAGAGGCCCAGATTAAAGGTAGTTTCCAGAGTCTTAGCTAAATAGTGGCCGAGAGAAAAGACTCCCACGGAAGAGAGAAGACTCGCAGGGAACTTTATTGTGCTTATTTTTAGTTATTGCGCCCATGCCCTCAACCCAAGTCCAACTGTAATGAGAAACATGTCTCAGAGAGCTGGAATAATATTGTCCTGACGATAGCTGAACGCACTTAATAGGAGTGCCTATTTTAACTAAGCAGTGCATATATCTAGCCATTTTTGCTGCTTCTTGATAAGGCTTCTAGAGCTTTTCAGAAATAAGAATGGAAACTAAAGCTACACTGGGATTCTCGGATGTTTGTTTAAAAGAAAGAAAGAATGAAACAGAATATTCGCAACTTTCCTAATAGTACTGATGTAACAATGGGGAAAAGAGATCAGCTATGAAGTAAATTATCAGAGTTGCTGATAACCAATATTCTTATTGTTGGGATTTAAGACTTTAGTATCATTCATCAGCATGGCAGCTAAGCACGCGGATGTCAAGTTGCTACGTCGCCAATTTAAGAAAAAGGAAATGCGAGCAAGGGCGTATCCAGTGTCGCTGGGACTGGCCCCTGCAAGGAAAAAGCTCTAGCTGATTCCCCCACCTGCCTGCAATTTGGAAATAAAGCGTTCCAGTGCAGCCCGTACTCGAGAACAGCGTGTGCGTTCCAAACATTTTTGCTTTGTTTCACCGGTTGTAAGGGAAAGCAGTGCTAACATTCAAGACACCCCCCATGTTTCTGAAGAAGTCCGTTTCTGGCGTGAGAGAGTGAGGCTATTAGAAAGTGAGAAGAGAAAATTGACGGCAGAAGTCAAGGCCCTCGACGACTCGCTGATGGCTTGGGGACCAATAGCCGAGACCAATCAACTGTCCGCGTCCGCTACCCCCAACGTAAACGTTGCAGCTCAGCGCAGTTTTCCCCCTCCTTCAGGGAAATCGGCGGCCAGCTCCTCCTCCGAGACCAGACAAGAATCTTTTGAGAAGACCGTCCTGAACCTGGTTGGCAGGAAGCAAGTGACTCTCCTTGAACTTAGGAAACTTCTGAAGAAGGAAGGAGTGGGAATTCCCTCGAAGTTTCCCTTGATATCCAGGATGAGGAAACTAGGAGTGCTGAAGAGGAAGTGAAGAAGGAAGAGTGAGTGTTCGAAAGGACTGATACGAAGTATATAAGGACTAGTACACTCTTATCTACTAGTGGATTTGTATTATTTAGTGGACTTTCCTTATTTACAGGACTGTGAACTTATATGAAGATGATATTATTTAGTGGACTTTCCTTATTTACAGGACTGTGAACTTATATAAAGATGATATTATTTAGTGGACTTTTAATATTGTTTTAAAGGAATATTGCTAACATATTCTAATATCTATACCTAAAGGACTCTTAAGTGTAGTGGTGAATATATAAAAGTGAAGTAAGTGTATTATTTAGTGGACTATGGAGAAATATTGTTTTGAAAAATTTTTCAAGATTCTCATGTAAATTAAAATTTAGTCGAACTCTCAAAATTTTTCCCCAGGAGAGGGACAATTGCAACGATCCTGCGAGATCGCCACAAGTTACGCATTTGTTCTTTTGTTGAATAGCATTGTATAATCTTATCTATTGTGTTATCGCTTCTGCATAGGGTTTCACTGCTATGCTTGGTAGAGAACGTAGTTCTACCATATCTCACTAGGGAGCGTTATTGTTTATAATAGTTCATTATTAATCTGTATAGATGGCACCTCATGTTAAGCAGCGCTCTCGTAGTTCATGAGAATCCACTAGAGGCGCTGGCGCTGCGCTCGGAATTGTATATAAGCAGCGACGCTGCCCCGGCCAGAGAGTTCTGTGTTGACTCTTCGACGACTCATGGTCGAGCTCTGCTCCCGCAAATAGCCCAGCATTGCAAGCACACGGGTGCTTAGGGATACAAGAGGGCTTCTTACAGTGTGGCCTACTCTGGTAGAATATACGAGAGGTAGCAATATTTCTCGGCCTACCGGGTAGAATATACGCATTGTTTCAAGCTCAACCTCCTACAGTGTGGCCTGCCTGTAGAACAGAAACGTACTCCTTGTGCGGCCTACAGGTAGATTATACACATTGTATTGGGTTACAGTTTAGCTTGTGGACATATTTACTGTTGGGAGACGGCCTACTAGTAGATTATACGAAGGGTATCCGTATTCTTTGGCCTACTAGTAGATTATACATTTCACAACAGTCGATGCAGAAATAACGTCATCTTTTGGCCTACTGTGGTAGATTATACGAGCGATAGCAATATTTCTTGGCCTACCAGGTAGAAAATACGAAGGGTGATGTTCATCGTTAGTTAATTTTTCATTAAGGGAAAAACGAGCAGTGTTTTATTACTGCCTACAGCTTAGCATTATTCAAGTAATTAATTAAAGTAAATAAAGATTAACTAAACATTATCCTTTGTAAGCTTATAGTAAATTTCCGTTGCTTTGTTGATATTACTCTTTACTAGGAAAGCAGATTTAAATGTTCCTTGAGTCGTTTAATTAATGCCCTATTGTCCCCAAGTCAGCACAGAGGCGACCCAATGCCATACAAGAAAAATAAGGTCCTTTATTCCCCACTGGAGAAAAATTGAATGGTCCCTGTCCTCCCTCTCCAAGACATCTGCAGAGGAGATTTGAACCTGGACTTCAAGAACGACAAAAGTGCAGTGAAATCTTATCAGGAGATATTGTGACTTTGTTTTGTGCGGATATCTAATTTCACCCCAGTTCAATAAACTGTTTACGTGGACGCTAACTTTCATTATATATACCCGAACCCTGAGTGTATAAGAACATCATATCTCCGGCTAGAAAAGAGCTAACATCATGGGTAAAACTGAATAATGTTCCCCGTCACAACGTCGAACCCAGTACGTTGCAGTCAAGTACTATTCTGAGAAACCGCAACTGCAACGTTGTGCCGAGGGAGTATTGTGTGTGTGTGGTCGAAACCCGAGGGGGCGTTACACATGTGACAATTAATCTTGTCTGTAAGGAGTGACCTTTGCTGAAGGAACTCAAATGTTAATAACCTACTTCCATACAGTACACCCTGGTAAACTGCGTTTGTGCAAGCCAGCCATCAGTGTAATCCTGTGTTTTGTCCTTATATGAGAGGTTATCGTAAAGTTTGATTATCATTCGGAAGTTATTGAGGTATGCAAATGAAATTTTTCCAGTGTAATCTTTCATCATTGTATGCATGATGATGTAAAAATATTCATAGTATGTCGTTTACTTTTTTGACACGTGGCTCTGCTGCTGTGGAAGCAAGGCATTGCTGCTATGAAATCTTGTCGCATCCACCCTATTCTCCCAATTATGTGCCAAGTGACTCTTCTTGTTCCCTGAAATAAGAAATCCACTGCAGGGTCGGCAATTCGACAACACAAAATGTCATGGAACAGGTTGAATACTGATTTTTGATGCAATCTGATGACTTCTGCAAATGACAGCCTCCGGAAGTTCAAGAAACGCTGGGAGAAATGGGTACATCTGCACGGTGACTAGACTATGTAGAGAAGTCTTAAAATAAAGTTTCTGTTTCATTTGGTTCATGGCGATAATTAAAACTTTGCGATACTCCCTCGTATATGCTGAGTGCTCGTTTACGGCCTGAGATTTTACCCTAGGTAAGGAGATGTTAGGCTTTCAGAGATGTGTGTCAATTTTAGTTATCAGGAGGTTGACTCTGTATAATGCGACAGGCACAAATAATCCAAATGCTGATGCAACTGAAGCTTTCACTTCAATCAATCATCTTGTATCCAATGGTAACTTCTCAAGCTAATGCATATTTTACCCTAAGTAATGAACTACAACGTAATGTTTAATTTTCCTCGTTATGAAAACCAGTGGTATATGCTGAGTTCATGATATGGATTATCTCAACATACTGCAATGTTCAATTTTTAAAAGGCAGGCCTCCATGGCAGAGTGGTTAGCATATCATGCTATGACGCTAGGGGTCCCGGGTTCAAATCGTGGCCTGGCCATGGATGTTTATGAGTGTCCATTCATCAATTTAATCATATCATCATTCATCCCCATCTTTGCAAATTAGCCAAAAGTAGCACAAAAGCATTGTAAAATAAAGCAAATCAATCAACCAACCAATCAAATTTTTAAAAATTTGCTGGGAGGAGAGCTTGAATTTATTACTTTTTTTTTATTTAAAGTGGAATTCAGCAAGCATAAAATAATAAGCTTTATTAGTACTTTTATTATTTCTACTCACCTATGTTTACAAAGTTAGACACATCATTCAACTGTATGAATGAGTTCGAGTTTTTGTTTCAAGTCCACTTTATGCACAGATAAAGTAAGCTAAACTGGACATACAGTTTAAAGTGGCATCTGACCCACTATGTGCCTCCACTGGGTATTAAACCTAGGACCCTTTGATTGCAATAAACTATATGAATGAATCATATATTTAGTGAAATGAGTTAATAACTTAACATAAAAAAGACATATTATTATTTCTGTTCATAAAGATGGAAACATCATTGAACTGCACAAATTGAACTGACATGAAATTGTCATCGTAGTAGAAACAATATAGAATATGAAAACCCTGCTGGAAATTTCTACTGTTTTCAGTAGACAGATTATTAATTTTCTTCCGCACCCCCTATCCAAAACCCATATTCTGCTGAAAATATTACCTCTTGTCGTCGTCATATTGAGGGCCAAATATTAGGTACTGAAGTGAGACTGCTGTTATTATTTACAACAGGCAAGCATTGATCCTAACTCAATGAAACTACGCATTTGGCAGTCTATAATGATCAGCGCCCCTTGCCTTTATTTCTTCAGAATTGTTGTTAACAATTGTTTCTTCTTGTGTTTCAAGTAGTCTGTTTTTGTTCTTTGATAAATGTATATAGCTCAGTGTCAGTTGTTGTATGTTTCTATTTGAACTGTTTATACATGGTTTTGTTGTCTGCCTACTTGTTCTTCCTCTTTAAAATCGCACTGGATCAAATTATCATGACAGTAGTTTCCTTGTTAATTTGTTGTATTTGTTCTAGTAAATGTACCATTTCAGACGTTTTCAAAGACTGGTACGAAGAGGACAGAAATTTGCGAAGAAATGGTACAGTTTGTTGTCGGGGACAGTGCGGTCCAAGGGATTTTAACTAAGTCGCTGTGCACTTAACATTTTGTCCTGACACCACAGTATCTGGGCGGACGGAAGAAAGTCTTATGAAAAGAGAGGTAACAAAGCAACGAAAAATTTTCAGAAAAGTGAAGCAGTCCAATAAAAGTGAATTGGTAATTACATGAAAGTAGTGTTGCCCACGGGACGAGACGGGACAGGCTTTTAAAAATTCGAGACGAGACGAGATTGATCATGTGTCCCTTTGACAAACGAATATTTTCGAGACGAGACAGCATTTCACAGCATTTCCACGAGACGAGACAGGCCAAAGTCTCGTCTCGTGGGCAACACTACATGAAAGTCACTGCATGGTTTCATATTTATTGTCTTATTTTCTTTTTCAAATTGCAGAACTTTATGTTGTACAGTAGCGATTTCTTTCTTTTACCTAACGTACAGAAACTGAACACTCAGCAGTTGTTGTCACCTATACAACGTATTTAACATTTGATTAATAACTAGAGTTGGAAGTGGTCGGATACAGGAATTGGCAGTATTTTCCTGTTCCATGGTTATCGTTTATCTCCCTACTGTAAAATAGACACTTATTTCTAAATATAAAATACAATTTACAGTATGAAATTCATAGCTAGATGTAAACAGTGTCTTGCAAAAGTTGGGTTTTTTGAATGGGTGGTTCTTTCCATGTGTTGTCTTCATATTTCAATAGGCTATTAAATATATCATGTAGTATAAACATATTCACATAACTAGAGTTCTTTTGTATGTGTTTTTAATAGAACCTAATAGTATGATATGATTTTCAATGTTTGAATTTGTTATGCTAACATGTGAAGCTATATGATTTCAATACCAAAACCTAATTTCTATAACCTTGCAGCAAAAGCAAAATTGTTACAAAGGCAATGTTTCATTTGTGAATAAAGACTAAACCTAAATAATTCGTCATTGTAATTTCGACCTTATTGACTTCATTGAACGAGAGATAATAAACGAATGGATTTCGTTGTCCTTAGTAAGATCTGTGACAATAACATTTTCATTGAAAAAAGAGAACCATATTAATATTCCAATTTAGTTCATTTGGAAAATTAACATTTGGAATATTTCCTTACACTGTTATACACACTGAATATAATCGTGAAGGATGTTAGTGAATTTTGAAACACAATAAACATTATCACTGATTTAATGTATCAAAATTTCGAACATCAAAACTTCGCAATAATAGAAAAAAAAAACAGTTTACATAAAACAATCTCATAAAATTTACTACATGTTTAGTTCATATTAACATAACTCGGTACAAAAATGCTTTTTGTGTGAAAACGTTTGTATTGAAACATAAACAATATATTCGTGGATAATTTAGACACGAATATTTCATTGAAGTTCTTGTTACACATCGTACCCTTGTATTTGAATGCAAAACATGTCTTCCATTAGCCTCCGATTAGCCTAAAGAAACATAAAATCAGAATGTAAATGTACTCATGTATCAATTTGGGCCAGTTGTATAGCCTTCTTTTAATAAGCATATTTTGAAACTGAAAATTTGTGTAAATTGTATAGATATGTTATCGAATGCTTGCATACAATTTACACTAAAAAACTGCTTTGGTAGATGTGACGGTAATATTTTTAACATTGACTATATTTTGAAACAAATTATTTTGCAACCATAAACAACAACACATCTTAACGTTAACCAAAGTTTGTAATTGAAGGTAAATTATTTGATATTTCTAAAATGTTGACAAAACAGAAAAATATGACCAAATCTAAGAGTAAGTTAGATGCCTATTCTGGACACATGGAACCTTTACATCATGAACTAAACTGTTTATATTATTTCTTTATGAATGTTAAACCTTTGTTATTTATCCTGTATCTTTTAGTAGGGATTGAATCACGTGGAAATGCCTTATACATTTCTCATTTTCGGCAACATCTTGAAGGTATGTGAACGTTAACTTTTTCGTCATTATTACCTTTGTAATGTTGACACGAACTGTCACTCTGTTGACAAGAAATGACGTCTCACGTATTTCTCTTTATGTACAACCTTTATTTACACCGCTGCCCTTCCATTACAGATTCAATATCAACTGCTCCCGGTTGCCTTTTGCCTCATAACACAGGGAATTGCACTTCCCAGGACTTTTCTCTACGAACACACTATTTACCATAGCGCTAACCCGCCCCTGCAGTTTATCACTCAGGGGTCCCTAAACTACGCGCTCACTCTGTGTATATTTCTATACATCAATAAAGACGGCCTCACTCCATCGGGCCTTGTATCGAAATATCTGCGAGCCTGGGATTCTGAGATATGAGAGACCGTAACAACTCTGAAACTGTATTTATACCTCCGACAAACGACCTGCCCCCCAACCACCGGGGCAAAGTCCTATTGTTACCTTTCAAGACAGGGAAGCCGTTTGAGAAAACCCAACCGTTGGCTTCCCGGACTACCGAGCAAAAAGCAACCTAGGCAGAGCATGTACACCGAAATACACTTTTACAAACATATTTCCCATTCTGCAGCTGTGTGCGTAAAAGCCACACAGCAGTAATTGAGAACACAACACTTTACACCATACCTTTTGTACATTTACGCATACTTACGCTTCATATAAACTCGATTACAGTTCTTAAAATTTCTTTGCAATTCCATATTCACTAAAAAAGGTCCAACATTGATTCCAAAGAAGCAAATCAAACATGGCGGCTATCTCGCTTCCAGTTGCTGACGTTTAGTCACGTGACCGGAGCAAGCCATTAGGCTTTCAAGGTAATGGTACAACCAAAGGTATGTAGTTTACTTAAAATACCATGGCTTTTCAAAATTTAATGGTAGAAAACTGATAAAATAAAAACATTAAACTAAGTAATTCATATAATAATAATTACGAAACACCTAATGTACTCTTCTCTCATGCATTGACTTTCACTAAAACAATAACCAGCCAATATTTAATGCTCACATTCACTCAGTGTGTATGCATGTGTTTAATTACAAAAACGTCTATGGTTATGTAAAATATACACATGGTTACATGAATTTTACAAATGTAGAAATTGTCTTCGATACCTAAGAAAACAAAAACTGAGGTGAGGAATTAATAAATTCTCATTGTTCGATGTTGATTGAAGCACTACTTATGATAACATAGAAGGTTTGGTTGATTGATTTAATTTATTTTACTTCGATTTTCTGCCACTTGAGGCTAATCGCGAAGATGAGGATGAATGATGGTAGGATGAAATTGATGAAGGGGTAAGGACAAACATAGAAACGACACAACAGGAGCCCCGCAGTAGATTATCCTGACTGAGTGCAGACGCCAGAGACTCGTTAGTCTGCAAAGAGTAGTCCAGGGTGCACTGCGTATGCAAGAGATTAACATTAGGCTGTCTTCACTGAGGATCATCCTTTACAAGGCAGTAACTCATTTGACAGAACATTGTACATTTACTTGCACATTCGGACAGTAATATAAAGTAATAAGGCTAAGTGGTGCTGACCACATCATCTCCGATTTGCCTGAGTTCGAGAATGTGTGAGGCTGTACCTCCACACTCATTATGTGTATTCATGACACGGCACACTGTTCAGAAGATCACTACCTTTTTAAATCATTCAATATGCATGTAAACACTATTTTACCTGCGTTATACAATCATAAAAATCTAAGATTGAATCAGATTCAATTGAACTAAATATCGTAACGTTCCTGAAGGGAACTGAGTAGTGTAATTGGCTATATTATTGGCGCGATAAAGTATGAACCCCCCTCAAGCAGATTTGCCCACACTTAAAACTAGCTCAACATGCCCATATGAGCTTTTTGCTCAAGTGTGGAACCCTGTCTAATCCAAGATTTTTGTAAAAATGCCCTCAAAAATTTTCTGAGAAAGTATGACCCCCCTCAGATTGATTTGCCTACACTTACAAAAGGCACTTCTGTGAGATTGTTGTCCATAAATTTGTTAAAAATATGCTCCTCTTGATATTTTTTTTGGCCACACTTAAAACTAGGCCAAGATACACCCACCTACACACATATATACACATACATACATACTCATCCACACCCACACCCACCCACACTCACCCACACATATTTACTTCCGGTCCACTTCCGGTTTGCCTACTTCCGGTCCACTTGTGGCCTATTTCTGGTTTATTTATATTGCATCATGCTGTGCAACAAATTATTATCCAGTATAGAGTTTTGATTTGAACCCCAAGAAATTTTATATAAATACCAAAGCCAAAAATATTAACACACATACACACATACACATACACACACACATACACACATACACATACACACACAAATCACACTGCTGAACCCAACTGATATTTTTTATTAAGTATAGAGTTTTGATTTGAACCCCAAGAAATTTTATATAAATACCAAAGCCAAAAATATTAACACACATACACACATACACATACACACACACATACACACACAAATCACACTGCTGAACCCAACTGATATTTTTTATTAAGTATAGAGTTTTGATTTGAACCCCAAGAAATTTTATATAAATACCAAAGCCAAAAATATTAACACACATACACACATACACATACACACACACACACACAAATCACACTGCTGAACCCAACTGATATTTTTTATTAAGCATAGAATTTTGATTTGAATCCCAAGAAATTGTATATAATAAACTAATAATAAAAATGCCAAATCAAAAACATTGTAATCAATGCAAAAAAAATATATCCAGCCCCAATTGGGCTAAGCATCAAAAGATTTGTAATCCAGACAAATCCAGAACTCCCACAAAAATATGCCCTAAATGCCATAGAAAATATAGCATGGAATATTTCACATATAAACATAAAGATACTTGCTCTGCACAGTCATCAATATTGCCCCCACAACCATCTACATCTGGTCTGAAAAGGAAGCATGAAACACCTGTTAATGCTGGACCGGCAAAACAGCCACGCTATGAACCCATCCATAGCAGTTTTAATAGCCAATTAAGGGATTACCGGTTTGTATCAGAGCCAAGATGTGGTATTAAGAATTTTTTGAACAATATAAATCCTGATCTGCAGGCAATTCTAAATGCACAAAATGGCTCTTATAAGCTGTCCCTCAAATTGTTTACACAATATAAAAAACCAAATGGCACAAAATTTACACAGCCCCACATAACAGAAACTGTACCTGTATATTCAAATGCAAATTCAGACAAAATAATAAGCAGTTTGATAGATCAATTAAATATTAAACACTCTGAATTTGCAGCAAAAGAGTCTGGATGGAGCCTATGCGGATCTCCACACAAGTTATATGTTAATATTTCTGAATTCAGCCCATTGCAAGGATCTACATATCTGCCATTACCTGCCAATATTAAAAACAAAAGAGCCGTGGTTAATATTGAAAATAATGATGATAAATGCTTTTTGTGGTGTATTTTAGCTGCTTTGTATCCAGTTTTAAGGGATCCAGAAAGAATAAGTTATTATAAACAGCATGAACATGATTTTGATGAAGCAATGGAGGGTTTAGAATATCCAATGTCTATTCAGAATATTGATAAATTTGAAAAAAAGGCCAGGAATATCAATGATAAACAATTATCTATTAATGTATTTATTTGTTCCACTGGCCGTGGCAATTGCTTGATAGAACCTCTCAGAATCAGTACATTTGTTGATGATTCTGCTATTCCGATTGATTTGCTCTTAATTGAAGAGGATGGTACATATCATTACACTCTGATACATAATCTTGAAGCTTTAGTGAGAACACAACTAGACAAATCCAATACAATATTCAAGTTGTGCAGAAGATGTTTAAGTGTATTTGATGGCAGGAAAATGGTGAATGGGGTTCGGGAAGTAAATGCAGAAATTGCCAAAAACAAGTTAATTGAACATTTAAAATACTGTGGCAACTATAAACCTGTTCATATGGTGATGCCTAATCCAAGTGAAAATGCAAAATTCAAAAAGTTTGAAGCCTTGTTGGAACACCCAGCATATATAGTCTGTGATTTTGAATCAAATCTCAAACCTCTTGCATTCTGCAATCCAGATCCTGAAGAATCTTCAATTACACCATACCAGCTACATGAACCTTCCAGCTTTTATTATGTGATTGTACAGGATGGTGTTGTTAGTAAAGAATATTCATACATGGGACCAGATGCCATCAAAAAATTTGCACATAGAATAGAAAATGAGTGCTATGACATAGCATCTAATATCTTATTAAAATCAAAACCCATGTTGACTTTAACAGAGAAACAGATTGAAGATTTCAACAATGCAGAAAAATGCCCGGTATGTGATTCTGAATTTTCAGATACAAAAATCAAGGTGAAACACCATTCTCATACAGATGGTAAATTCAAAATGGCCCTGTGTAATAGCTGTAATATTAAGATCCAGAGACCAAAATTTGTCCCAATATTTTGCCATGGAGCATCCAATTATGATTTCCATCATTTGATCAGATATGAGGGGTTTGACAAGCAGAATTTAAATATTTTAGCAGAAAATGATGAGAAATATATTGCTATTAGCAAAATAATTAAAGTTAATGGTGTTCCTATTCACATAAGATTTCTTGATTCCTACAGAATTTTATCTGCTAGCCTGGCTACACTGGCCACTCAATTATCTGATGATCAATTCAAAATCACATGTGCTTTGTTTCCAAATCAGGACCTGAAATTAATTAGGCGGAAGGGTGTATATCCATATGACTATGTTACAGATTTTTCTAAATTTGATGAGTGTTCTCTGCCACCACAACAAGAGTTTTACAGCAAAATCAGAGGATCTGGAATCACTGATGATGATTATCACCATGCCCAGTTGATGTGGAACAATTTAAAATGCCAGACATTTGGTGATTATCACATGGCATATTTGAAACTTGATGTGACCCTCTTAGCTGATATACTTCAAGCATTCAGAAAATCTTCCATGCAAAATTATAGACTGGATCCAATATATTTTTACAGTGCGCCGGGCCTAGCATGGTCTTCAATGTTTTTGAACACTAAAATGCAATTGGATCTGATCCAAGATCAGGACATGTATCTGTTTATGGAGCAATGTATAAGAGGAGGGATGGTGCAATGCTCTCAGAGATATGCCAGAGCAAATAACAAATATATTTCCGATTATGATCCAGAATTGCCATCAAATTATATATTGTATGTGGATGCAAACAGCCTATATGGCTATGCTATGATGCAAAAACTGCCATATGCAGGGCTTGAATGGGTTGAAGATTTCAATATTGAAGATCTTAAGGATTTTGATGGCAGTGACTATGGCCTCTTCTTAGAGGTTGATTTGACAATTCCTGATGATTTGCACAACAAATTTTCTGATCTGCCCCCAATTCCCGAGGTTAAGTGCTCACCTGGCTCTAAACAGAAGAAATTGATGATGACTCTGGAGCCAAAACAGGGTTATGTCATATATTACAAAAACCTCCAGTTCCTGATGCATCATGGTGTTCAAGTGACCAAAGTTGGAAAAGTTTTGAGGTTCAGGCACTTAAAATGGTTGAAGCCATATATTAATACAAATACAGAGCTTCGAACATCTGCAAAAAGCCAATTTGATAAGGCCTTGTTTAAATTGATGGTCAATTCTGTGTATGGCAAAACTATTGAAAATGTCAGAAAACATACCGATGTTAAAATAATTACTGACCCCAGCCTGAGCAAAAAATTGGTTGCAAAGCCTAATTTCAATTATAGAAGAATTTATGATGAAAATATGGCACTTTTCAACATGAAAAAAACAAAGATTAAGTTTGATAAACCTATTTATGTAGGGGCTGTGATATTGGAATTGGCCAAATTACATATGTTAAAATTGTATTATGATGTGCTGAAGCCTTTTTATAAGGATCGTGTAAAATTGATGTACATGGACACGGATAGTTTTGTTCTTGATATTAAAACAGAAGATGTTTATCAAGATATAGCACAGCCTGAATTGTTTCAATACTTTGATACCAGTGAACATAAAAAGATTCAACACCACAACAAAAAGGTGCCTGGCAAGTTAAAAGATGAGACACTTGGTGATGTTATTGTGGCATTTGCTGGGTTAAGAGCCAAGATGTACAGTTTTGAAACACGTAGTGGTGTTGTTGCCAAAAAGGCCAAGGGCATTGGCAGAGTGACTGTGAAAAAAGAGCTCCAATTTGAAGATTATAAAAATTGTCTCAAATCATGTAGCACAATCAAAACATCAGAATCCAGAATTCAGAATTCAGAGTGTGGATCACTTATTGACTAGCAATATTGTAAGAAAAGTGGCTCTGGACCCACATGATGATAAGAGATGCATTTTATCATGTGGCATACATACTCTACCATGGGGTCATTGTGATTTGAAAAATGGCAATCAATGCCCAAACACAGAGCATGATTTGAAATAAATAAACATGCCTATGAACTTATTTGGGTTCAAAAAACAGGCTATTATGGAGCTGCCAACACCACAACCCTCTTCTGATATGATATCTAAACTAAGTGGCTTGTTAATTATTCATCTGAACAGCATACTTACAGATGTTGATGATGAAACAGGCAAAACATTGTACATATTTAACAATAATTTAAATCATTACCAATTACCTGTAGGTGGGCAATTACAATTTATTACAACCCCTGAGGGTGATGTTAAAATTTCAGTAGGGAGAAATATTTATAGAATTAAGCACTCAAACATGGTTTCTGGCACTGTTTATACTGTTTCTGCTGGTGACTGCTTATATATTGAGGTCCCGGGATCATATGACAAGCTTATACCCTTTTTTATAGAATTAAGAATCAGATACTCTATAATAAATAACCATTAAAACAAAAATGCCTAATGATATATTTGGCCATACAAGGCATGAAGATCACAGTGATGAGATTTTGATGCTTGATGTCAGAGTCAAGAAATTAAGAAGTGATTTACAAGCTTTACAAACAACACTCAATGCCAGTCTTCAATTAGAAATTACAAATTTGCAATCACAATGCATGGACCCTCTTCTTAAAATTGATTCTGAACTCAAATTGCTGCTTCAGAAATATACTGATTTGGCCACATTGGATAATTTTCAAAGTTTAGAAGAAGCTGTAGCAGCTCTTCAAGCCAAATTTAAGACCCAGGCCACCAATTCTGAGCAATTGAAACAACAATTGGAAGAGCAAATAAATAATGTCCAGGCACAGCTCCAAACAATTGTCAAAAGCATAAAATCACAAGACGATTTTGATCTAGTGATTTCCACTCTAAAAGAACAGATTCAGTCACTCCAAATACCTAATCTGGACCCCTTGAACAATGCCATAGCCGAGGTTAAAGAAAAAATTGAGACACTTGAAAATTTTATGAACAACTTGCCATCTTCTGATGCTTTGAATGCAATAACTCGGAGTGTGGCCAATATTAAGCTGCAACTTGAAACATATGAAGATTTTGGAAAAATTCAAAGTACCATAACCCATCTTGAAGGTACAATAGCAGCAGTGCAAAGTGATTTGGCAAATGTACAAGAAACTCTAGAATCCCGCCTGCCTGGGATTGTAGATACACTTGTCAGTGTCCAGCAACAAATCACAAAACTTGAAAACCTCAACACTGAATCTGAACTATCTCATTTTCATCACTTGATTGATGATATCCAAACAAAACTTGAAATTTTACAACAATCAACACCCTCTCAGGCAGATATAGCCCTGCTCCAAAATGCTATGCAAAATGTGGCTGATGCTTCTGAATTAAACAATGTGAAATTGGCACTTGAATTTTTACAAAATACAGTATCAAATCTGCCCACATCACAGGAACTAAAAAATTTTAAGAGAGCAGTGAATCGCATATTGAAATCAGAAGATATCAAGAATATCCAGGCAGAGATCAAACATCTCACTCAGACAGTGGCCACTCTACCAACAAATCAACATATTAATGAACTGCATGCCCTGTTTGAGGATATCAGAAGACAGGTCCATGATCTTACAGCTCAAAATTCAAAATTGGCAATTGTTGAAAATTTGCAACAAATTGTAGCTAATATCAAGCAACAGCTAGGGACCATGGAATCCAATCAAGCAAATGCTCTGTCTGTTTTTGCCACCCAGCTTCAAGAAATTGTGCAACAATACAAGAAACTTGCTGTGGACATAAGAATCAAGCCGGGGCACGATGAGGTTGTTAGGACCATCAATGAGCACCTTGAATCTGTAACAAGCAGATTGCTCACAGCAGAAAAGGAAATAACAGGCATAATCGAGAATCCAAAACATTCAGTAATTTTTGAATTGTACAGTATCCCCAACAAAGAATATGATTCACCATTTACACCAGGAGGCAAAATATATATGCTGTCCCCTGCACAATTTTATTACCAGTTTTTTGTTGGGGGCACATTGAGACCAATCAAAATCAAATATTGGCTTCAGCCACAGGCACACCACTACCCTACTTTATCAATAACAAATGCTGATAACAAAGTGAAAATCACCAGTGTAGAATTGGAGGATTTTACAGATCCCAATACATTAGAAACAGCCTATGCTGAAGATGATGGCTCTCTGGAATTTAAAATACAAATAGGGGACAAATTATATTTAGAAAATCCTGCAGTCTCAGCTGCTGAACACCCCATAGTTGCAATATTCTTGTTTACATATTATGTCTAGACAAATTATTGTTGATGAATTACACAGACAGGCCAGACATAATTTTAAGAGACTCCCAGTAGTCACAAAGGGCATAGATGATTTATGGCAAAGCGACTTGATTGAAATGGCAAGTGGACAGCTGAAAAACTTAGACAAAATCAACAAGGGCTACAAGTATCTACTCACTGTAATAGATACATTTTCAAAATTTGCCTGGGATGTGCCACTCAAATCCAAGACTGGAAAATGTGTTACAGAAGCCTTCAGGACAATCATCAATCAGAGTGGAAGATCACCGCGCTATTTGCAAACAGATAATGGCAAAGAATTTTATAATTCTGTGTTTCAACAATTTATTAAAAGCCAGGCAATACAACATTACTCGAGTTACAGTGATCTCAAGGCCTCAATTGTAGAGAGATTCAACAGAACCTTAAAAAATCTTATGTATAAACAATTTACACTTCAAGGTAATTATAAATGGATTAATATTCTTCCAGAACTTCTACATAAATATAACAACTCGGTCCATTCCACAATCAACATGAAACCCTCTGAAGTAACTTCATCTGATGAGCAAAAATTGATCAGCACTGTTTATTATCCTAGATACCAGCCAACAACAAGAAAAGCCAAATACAGGGTGGGTGATCAAGTAAGAATCAGCAAATATAAGCACTTATTCAAAAGAGGCTTTACAAGAAACTGGAGCACTGAATTATTTACAGTGGTTCAAGTTAAACCCGGGATCCTTAACACATATATAATAAAGGATCACCGATGAGAAATTCTCAAAGGCAGGTTCTATGAACAAGAGCTCAACAAAACTAAACAGCCTGACACATATCTCATAGAAAAAATCATCCGCAGAAAAGGCAACAAGTTATTTGTCAAATGGCTAGGACTTCCAGAACACAGCTGGATCGATGCAAACAAAATAATAATATGAGCACCTGGGATGTTATAAAGAGGCTGCCAGAACCTGAACAGCAGAATAAGAGAAATGGCAACTTGCTGCCTGATAATATTAGGTGTCTTATTGTTGGGCCATCTGCTTGTGGTAAAACTACACTAATGGTTGATAATTTTTTATTGGCACCCAACTGGTTAGACTGGAAAAACAGGCACTTGTATATCTTCTCTAAGAGCTTGGAACAATTAAAATATCAGCAGCTGATGAAGCTATATGATGGATTGGATATTGCCACTTTTGAACCAGATGTTAAGCCACTTCATGAATGTCTCGATAATTCTGTTGTTGTGTTTGATGATATTATATTGGATAATCAAAACAAGGTTAGAAATTTCTTTACACAGGGCCGACACAAAAATATAGATTGTTTCTACCTGGCACAGACTTTTTCAAAAATACCCAAGCAGCTGATCCGAGACAACAGCAATTTTATATGTGTGTTTCATCAAGACCATACCAACCTCAAACACATACATGAAGAATATGTAGGTGGGGACTTGAGCTACAATGATTTTTCCAAGTTTTGCAGCAGGTGCTGGAACCAGGACAGTTATGGGTTTGTCACAATTGATATGATAAGAACACCCAATACTGGCAAATACAGAAATAAAATCAACAATTTTCTAGACATTGAAACATAAATAAATAACCATGAAAAGGCCAATCATTGATGATCTTAAATTAAGAGATTATCTTGTAAAAAGATTTAAGGGATGGAAATCAGAGAACCGAGGAATTTATGAAAAACACAAACAAACAGAACAGCCCATAATTGATGCTATTAGTGAATTAGGTAAGAATATCAAAACTGTTACAGAGCAAAATCAAAATTTGATCACAGAGCTTGTACCTGTAGCTGCTAGGAACATATTAGATTATCCATTCACCCCACTTTCCAGTATTCATACACCTAGTCCTGTTGGTGCTAGAAGAATTGAAGCTACTCAGGATCCTATTGAATTGGGTCTTCTTGCTCAAAAATATTTAACCACACCTAAAGACAACAAAGATGAGGTTTTTGGCTTATATGCTGACACAGAGCGTGATGGTAGCATCATACATAGAATTGGCAATTTCAGAGTAACATTTATGGGGGATGATCTGATTGTATATTCAGAATCTCGTCTCGGAGAAAAAGGTGCTTTTGTTAAGTACCCCGGCACACCTGGATTGTGGGAACTGATGACTAGAAAAAGGCCTGGCAGCTATACAGATCAAGATTATGAATATTACAAAGAAATATTAATAAAATCAGATGCTCTATACCAGAACAATGATCCCACACAAAAAAGAGTCAAGTCTAGCAGTGGAGCAAAATACAACAATTTAATCAAGCCCATATGGTCACAGATCAAGACTGGCAGTGGAATAAAACAATACAACACCCTGCCCAAAGAATTTGTGTGGGTTGATGATGTCAGGAAACTTGTAGATAGGTTATTGGTGATAGCTGGGGAGGAAAATGCTGGCAACCACAATTTTTACAATGAAAAGGTTGGAATTATGGACATGATAAGCACCAAATTGTCTAATTTTATAGTGAATGACACTAAGGGGATTGGATATCTTATAAAGATTATTAATACTCTACCCCCTAAATTTTGGAATATTTCTGAGGGTCGGGGCCTTGTTAATGACATTATAAACAAGCTGCCATTTGAATTACATATTCCAGGTTATCAGTATTGTGGTCCAGGCACAAAATTGGACCATAGATTAAACAGAGGTGATCCTGGTGTTAATCCCCTAGATGCTGCTTGTAGAGACCATGACATAGCATACAACACACATTCTGATCTTGACAAGAGACATGTTGCAGACAAGAAATTAGAAGAGGCTGCATTTGGTAGATTTGTAAGCAAAGATGCTTCTTTAAGTGAAAAAATAGCAGCATTGGGAACCACCATAGCTATGAACACCAAACAAAAACTGGTGTGGGGGTTGTGAATATGTATATAATAAACCTACAATGAAGGACAAGGGTGTTATGTATCAAATACCTTATGCAGGTCTTAAATCTCTTAAAACTATTGATAGCCTTTTGACCAAAAAGCAGCGCAAGAAAAAAAATTCTTGTATTGCAAAGGGGCATGGTATGAAATTGTTACTTAGTACCCCCAATTAAAAAAAATTACAGCAATCAAGAAAAAAATCACATGTGGGGGGATTTATATTTACCATCCCTGCCATCTTAGCAGCACTTGGGGCTGTTGGGAGCTTGGCTGGGGGATCAGCTGCCATAGCAAAAACAGTAATAGATGCCAAGAAGAATAGGGCAGAATTAGATGAGCAGAGGCGCCATAACCTGGCCATTGAGAAACAAGGCAAAGGTGTTAAGAGAGCCATGAATAAGTTTAAAAAAAACAAGAGCCGCTTACAAACCAAGATATTGAAGCTTTAATCAAGCCACTGGGCATCAAAAATTTTAGAGGTGTGTACATGTCTGATTCTTTACCAGAACAACCACTCAACAAAGAGTGTGGCATTGTTAATTTGGATAAGTACAAAAATCAGGGCACTCACTGGATTTGTTATCTTAAATATTTAAAAAATGAGGCATTTGTGTTTGATTCATTTGGAGGTGTTCCACCTGAAAATTTAATAAAATATCTAAATTCAGCTAATCTTTATTACAATAATGCCCGTGTTCAAAATTTCAAAGATGTTAATTGCGGACATTTGTGTTTATCTGTTCTTAGATATATGTCTCAAATAAATAAACCATCAATTGAAGATTTTCAAAAAGCCTTGTGGTATCTGAAACATCATGGGGTTATTCCATCTCACCAGCCAAAATTCAATATTGAAACTCAAATTGCATGATGACATAGTGTATCCCAAAACAATAGCTCTCAGAGCATTTTATGGCATGTACTTGATCCCTAATATTACACACCACAACAACACAATTGCAGTTGGGGATCAAACAATTGTCATCACTCCAGGGCAGTATAATCTGTCCACTCTAAATGCTCAATTACCCAGAGGTATAGTGTTAAGTCAAAATTCTCACTCACAGAGTAGAAATTGTATCTGCCACAGAAACAGTGGATCTGGGTACTATAGGAGAGCTGTTAGGATTTGAGAACAACACAAAACTTGAACCGGGCATCAAACACACTGCTATTAATATACCTAAATTCTTAGCCATAGAGACTCTGAATATTCACTGTAATATAGCTGAGGGTATGATCACCAAATCAAATGGCATAGGCACTCACAAACAAACTGGCATCATTGCAACATTCAAACCTAATTCTGAATTTATGGAGCCCATCATCTACAATCCATCCCCAACATTATATTTTCCTGTGTGCCATAATAGAATAGATTATATTGAATTGATGGTCACTAATGAAAAAGAAGAATTAGTTGATTTTGCTGGAGCCACAACAACTGCTATCATAGAGATTACTATTTAAATAAAAATACATACAAGAAAAAAAATGGAAAATATTGAGAGTTATGAGCTACAATCATTCCCCCCAAACAGGAGGACATTTGCAAATTTAAATCAACCCAACACAGAGATTGAGGTTGATCTTGATGTAGGGGATGGCTTTATACACCCCCACAGAGCAGATCTATACATCAAATTTGATGTTGTAAAGCTCGATGGAACAGATTATCCGGCAAATTCAAATATAAGATTGGTGGACAATTTTGTGCCGCATCTATTCTCTGAAATTGAGATCAGAAAGCATGGCGTTGTTATAAACAGAGTGGATTATCCCGGCATTACCTCCACAGCTTTGGCCACACTAAAATTATCCAAAACCGAGGCTTCTTACTACAAAATAGGTGGATTTGAGGCTGGTGATAAGATATTATCTAAAAACCACACAGTGCTGTTCCCCATGCGCCTATTGCCAGGATTCTTCTCAGATTATAAAGATATTATGTGGAAGGGTGGTTTAAGAATCACATTTAGAAGAGCTGCCAATGATAATAATGCTTTGATGAGGTACAGCACATTAAACCCTACAGGGGAAGCTCTGCCTAATACCCTACCTGATGAGGGCAAATGCATTATTCAGACTATGGAGCTAAGAATCCCTGTTGTTGAATATGAGGCCAGTTATGCTCTTAAATACAAAGCTGATATAATAAAAAATCCACAGATTCCTCTACAATTTTATACATATCAATGTGTACAGAAGCCCGCATCTGGTACCTATTATGAGTTTGATGCTACAAATTCATTCTCCAGTATACAATATGACATGCCTGATTTTGTAGTGGTACTGTTTCAGACTGGAAGACACAATAATCAGGAAAAAAATTCAAGTAAATTTGATAACTGCAACATCAAGAACATTTATCTTAAAAATGGCAGAAATGAGGTATTTCCTAGAGAAAATTATAATTTAGACATGTCCAAGGATGATTTCCTCAAATTATATGAAGCATTTACAGCATTCAAAAGAGTCACTACTGGCAATACTGACATGTATTACACACCAGATGAATTCAAAGCACAGAGACCCATGTTTGTCATCAACACTTCAAAAAGGAAACAAGTTGTGGTTAATGACAGGACAAACATTAAAATTATCTGTGAATTCCATGAGGCATTACCTGATGACACCATATGTAGTGTTATTCTCATAGGTGAAAAATCATATGTTTATGATGTAAGAAATGAGAGAGTCACAGAGCAATTCTAGAGGGTCTCTGCATATTACATTGTTTTAATATTAGATAAACAAATTGAACCTGGTATCCAATTGAACTTAAACCAGAAGTAAATATGTGTGTGTGGGTGGGTGTGGGTGTGTGTGTGGGTGGGTGTGGGTGGGTGTATCTTGGCCTAGTTTTAAGTGTGGCCAAAAAAAATATCAAGAGGAGCATATTTTTAACAAATTTATGGACAACAATCTCACAGAAGTGCCTTTTGTAAGTGTAGGCAAATCAATCTGAGGGGGGTCATACTTTCTCAGAAAATTTTTGAGGGCATTTTTACAAAAATCTTGGATTAGACAGGGTTCCACACTTGAGCAAAAAGCTCATATGGGCATGTTGAGCTAGTTTTAAGTGTGGGCAAATCTGCTTGAGGGGGGTTCATACTTTATCGCGCCAATAATATAGCCAATTACACTACTGAACTGGGATCGAACCTGGGTAGTGTAGCTCATTCATCACTCATCCTCAATAAGGCGTACTCCAGGCGCGTCGCGTGATAATGTTCGCACGAGCACGTGAACACTCATGTATGTGTCTTAAATTACGTACATATTAAATGCACATACACACAGACATACATATATTTATTCGAAAGAACACTATGTTTGATGTACGAGTATATACACACAATTTAGTCTGACACGACTTCTTTCAAGTGTGATAACTTTTCTAGATAGTTGGTAACACTGACTCCCACGGTGTTCCACAGAGGGCGTTGAACACAATTGCTGTGCGTGTTGCATAGAGCTGACAGCTAAGGGGCTGTTGGCCATTATACCCCGAAGATGTTCACTTCGCTGTGCGAACACTGATTAAAGCGGCAATACTTCTTACATTCGGCACCAGAGTGCAGCTTATACAAGGCATGTCTGAGGGGACTCGAAAAGGTCTGTGCTACATAGTTGCAAACTCTAGCGAGAATTCGCTAAACCTGGCAGATTTTGAGGGAAGAAGAACAATTTCCCCATGATCCTTCTTGTATTACTTCAAATATAGCGTGATTTGGGGGGGGGGATTGTTGAAAATAAATTGAACTGTTATTCTCACTTTTTTTCAAATGAAGATGAAGTTACAAGAGAGAGGAGTAAATCTCAGTACAAAAACATTATTGTGAACACTCGTATGCGAATCGCGCGCGACGCCACTGGCGTACTCGTTATTCCTGGAGAGCATAATGGTAAAGTTCGAGAGGTGATAAATACACATGCGAATGGCAAAACATAACACTTGAGTTCTATGCCCTCAAAGAGTGGACCAGCATGATGAGTAGGTATACCTATTTCTGTCTGCTAGATGAGAAGCTCTACAATGAGGAGTTGTACTTGAGACCGTAAAATACGTAGAGAGTCTGACTTGCGACTCACCCAATCGTCTGACTGACAATCCTCTCACCGGCTCATACTGCCCAAAGCTCATGGATTGATCTCCCACACCTCCCGTTGTTCCACATATTTATTGCAATCGAATTTGCCTAAGCAATGCCGAGTCAGTAACCTGTAGCTTCTTCCTCGATTACATCTGTTTACATGTTTACACCGTTGGTGACGTGGTAAGCTTAGGTAATGTCTGACAAGGCATTCCTTAGATGTTTCCTGTCTGAATACAACGGCTAGTGTCTGGGTTTTGGAGTTTTTTCATACTGATATTTTTCTATTATTTATGGATTGTTACGATGTTGTTATATGCAGCAGTTTTATGAAGGGAAAACTAACATCTCATAAAATTACAAATAATGCAATCATATGTTTTTACAAATACGTCATTTCAGTAACGGTTCTTCTATTAGAGTCGACATCGGTATTACCACAGATAAGTGTTGGAATTTAGCAGTGCCATCTCTTGTCTTTTTGTGGCAAAGAAGTGGAAGCAAGATTTCGAATAGTGCCTCTCAGCGCCCTCAACGTCTTATTTCGAAACTTCTTGCGAAGGGCCGTTCCCAGCAGGAGGTCAGTGCACCGGTTTCCTGCCTTGCTGCCAGATCTGCTTATATACACTTATCTGTGGTATCACATTATTTTTTCAATGAACGTTCGGGATTTCGAGAGTAGCTTGATGCATGAATAGTAGAAAGTTATTATTTTGGTCAAAGTGCATGAATGCAAGACGGAAATCGTCACAGGCGACGTTCCGAAAATTGCCTTTTTGAGCTCAACGCCCATTGAGACGCGGAGAAACACCGGAACAGAAAGCAACAGAACTTCTGTTGTCTGCTTCTATTGAGATCAAACGGTGTAACGCCCACTACAGGGAAAGGCGCGGAACCATAGCGGGAATTTCCGTGCCAGAAGTCTGCGGGTTATCTTAAAGGTCATCGGCCACTTAGACGCCGGAAACGAGTCTGTTTAGTTCCGTTGCAGCGTTTAAATGGGCGTCAAGCTTTTCACTTCCTGTGTAGTTGCAATGGGACAATTCGATACCCGGTGGAGGTACATACGTAGTGGTTCGGATTCCACTTTAAACTGTAGGTCCAGTCCCGATTAGCCTTACTGTGCATAAAGTGGACTTAAAATACCAAATCAATCAATCAATCAAAGCAATGGGACAATAAATTACAAACTGTGCTTAAAGGGGTTTTATTCAATAGCCGGAACGCCAACCACAAATGAATGGTTACAAGTACGCTACTAGCTATTAAAAATAATAATAAATACATATTTAAATAACAATGACATTTATTATTATTAGTATTCCATTTTCTGGGAAGATATGTTTCGGAACTCTTCATGTTCGTTTGCTGTTATTATTATTTGTTATTGTGTTCATTAAAAGTACTACTGTAAAAGACATGATACGAGTATGTTCATAAACAATCGTGCATCCATGTAAACACACTCACACAGACCCTTGTTTCGTTAAAATAAAATGCTTTTAGTTTTATTTTCACGTACAAAAAATGCCGGTACTGTTGCCAGGGAAGAGCACTAAATATTATTATTATTTCATCCAAATTAAATATATAAGCACAAGATCTATCACGTCTGTCCTTTCAGAAAATCGGGTTCTCATTTACATCTTAAAAGATTGGATTGGATTGATTTGGTGTTTTAAGTCCACTTTATGCACAGTGAGGCTAATCAGGACTGAACCTACAGTTTAAAGTGGGATCCGAACCACTATGTACCTCCACCGGGTACATCTTAAAAGAATAGAACTGACCGACATATGTGAATTAGATTTTCTATATTTCTATATCCCCAGAGACAGGAGACAAAATTATTACAAGGACTTTCTTGTTTTCTCTTCACCTATTGTTTACAAAAATTAACGTAACAAAGGATGAGCTTTTGTATAGTGTATTAAATAAGGAGGTCGAGGGGCGACCCAGGGTAAGGTGAAGTGAACATATAACCTCTTCCTTGCCAAGACCGCAGTGCGTGTTCGATTAACACATCCTTCTCAAGGTGACCCTGGTTTCGCTAAACACTGTGGATCTAGACTGAGAAGTCGATAAAAATCCCTGATTAGGGGGCAGCAGCCTCTTCAGTACTGGCCTCGAGTCGAAGAGGACATCAGTCCAAAAGAGTCTAGAACCAGACAGTGAAAGGCGGAGTTGGAGCAACGGAATGGCTGTGACACTGCTAGGGAGTAAACCCTCCAAACTGGCAGGCCGGAAAGCCATAAGAAGACAGCCCCTTCATTCGGCTAGACTCACCGTAGGGCTAATAACCCACGTGGCGTCGAAATTCATTTTATTCAGAGAAGACATAAGGTAGATGCCGGACAGATGAAATGGAAACGACAAGGCAAGAAAAGGAAAATGATTATTGGAACATGGAATATAACCTCTCTGACAAGAAAAGAATGTGAGATAATAGAAGAAATGGAAAAATACAAGATTAAAATCTTAGGCATAAGCGAGACCAAAAGGAAAGGATCAGGAGAAATGCTGATGAATAAGGGATATACCTTAATATTCTCAGGAGTAGATAGGAAAGCAAGAGCAAAAGAAGGTGTAGGTATAATATTTGAGGAAGAATGTACAAAGAAAATAATAAATTGGGAACCAATTACATGAAGAATATTAAGAGTAGATATGGAAATGGAGGGGAAGATATCATTTATTCAGATCTATGCACCTACAGAGGATGCAAACGAATGTGAAAAAGATATTTTCTATGTCAACCTACAGGATACTACAAATAACGCTAAGGACTTTGCTAGACATGTGATCATCATGGGAGACTGGAATGCCAGAATTGGAAATGAATCAGAGAAGGGGAACGAGTATATGGGAAAGCATACAGCAGAAACAGTGAAAAATAGCAATGGAGAGAGAATGATTGATATTGTATAGACAATAATTTACATATAGGAAATACATTTTTTCTACATAAAACAATACATAAAATAACATTTGTAGCAGAAAGGAGAAGAGCAAGAAGTGCAATAGATTATTTCACTTACACAGAAAATACAAGATGTCAGAGTGTACAGAAGTGCAGAACTAAGCTCCGAGCATAAATTACTAATAATGAAAACAAGATTTCAGGAACCTAAACAAATACAAAAAGTAAAGTACACAAAAATTAAAATAGGAGAACTAAGGACAGAATGCAAGCAAAAGGAATTAAAAAGGCAAGTGAAGGAAGAGTTGAACAAAAGAGAGAGAGAGCTAAGTATCCAGAACCAAGATAAAGAAGAATTAGAAGAAAAATGGAATATTCTAAAAAGAGTATTGATTAAAACAGCTACAGAAGTTTGTGGCTTAACAACTGTAGGAGATCAAAAGAAAAGATCAAGATGGTGGAATAACTTGGTTAAAGAAATCGTTAAAAGGAAGAAACAAGCATGGAAGAGGTACATGGAAAATAAAAAAAAGAGGAGAAATGGAATGAGTATGTTTAGAGGAGAAATGAAGCAAAAGAAGCAGTCCGACAAGGAAAGAAAGAATCACGGGAAGAGTTTGGGTTAGAAATAGAGAAAAACTATGAAGGGAATAGTCGAAAGTTCTGGCAGACAGTAAAAGCAATGAAAGGAAAATATGGGAAGAGAATAAGAAACATATAAGATGAACCAGGAAAGATCCAAACAGAAACTTCAGATATATTAGACATGGAGTAAGTATTACGAAAACATATTTAGAGATAAAAATGGGAAGATGAATGATGAAGATGCAATAAAGAGTGCAAATGTAGAAGAGGATGGAAGAGATGAAATAAAAATGCAAGAAGTAGAGGATGCAATAAAGAAAGTGAAATTAGAAATAGCAGAAGGAGCAGACGGAGTATACCCAGAAATAATATAGATAGAAGGAAAGAAAGTTGTGCAATGGTTGTGGAAGATTTGTAATGAAGCATGGAAGAGAATTAAAATACCCAAACATTGGGAAAGAAACATTATCATACCTATCCACAAAAAGGGTAGCGCAGTAAAATGTGAAAACTATAACACTCGGCGTGACTACTGCGAAAGCTATTGTGGCCCGTTACACACAACAGGCTCTCCTTGCGAGACATTCACCCACAAAAACCACCAGGAGAAGGGCTGCAAGCAAAGTGTCACGTAGTGCTAAGGGGGATCCGTTAATTGGCGTGCCAAGAAAATCCGCCGACTCAACGTGATATGGCCCACAGATTTCACCTCGCACCGTCAACTGTGAACAAAACAATTCGCAAGCGCCTCAGGTTGAAGTGTGTGCGGAAGGCCCGTGTACACCACCTTCTACCGCGTCACAATTGCCGAACGTAAGACGAACTGCAGGAAACTGTATGAAAAGTACCTGGCGGGTTCCAAATGGAAGAAAGTTGTCACAATGGATGAATCATATGTCCATCTCACTGCTGATGGTCACATTCGGGCGATTACATACCGTGACATTGACGGCAAGGGGTGCATCAACTTTGTTCGTCAGTGCAGGGAAAGTTTCCCTCGTGGCTTTATGGTTGTGAGGGGATTCGGATGTGAGGGTAAGTTGATGATACGCAAGGTGGACAAAAACGTGAAGGTGAATGGCAGATACTTCCAAGACTCCATTCTGACACCTATCTATCGGAGAGACACTCCACAATTGTATGGAATGGACGCGAACCAGGTGATGATCCATATGGACAATGCTTCGAGTCATAGGTACCGCCAGAACATCACTACGTTTTTATCAGGAAATGGCTGAGGAATTAGGAATTCGTGTCATTCCGTTTGAAGACATTCCTGTGAAAAGCCCAGATGCCAGTCCAATGGATTTTTGCCCATTTGGACTGTTGAAACGACGTCTTAAACATCATCACCCGCGCACCCTGGATGGTCTATGAAAAGCTTGCAGGGAGGATTGGGACAGAATTCCCATGCCTCTCCTGCGCCGGAGCTTGCTTCAATGAAAACTGCGATGCCGGGCAATAGTCCACAATGCTGGGGGTCCAATAGAACATGATCGGTGGTGGCGGCGCGGTATCTCTTAATGCGAGTACCCGTCAAACATGGTGGGATATTAAGCGAACTACCTTCTGTAATAACAGCCGATGGAAAAGTAGAAGAAGAAATAAATAGCAGGATTCAAAGAAAATAAATAAAATATATTACCAAATAAGTAATACAATAGTAGGGAAAAGGAAGTACAAGAAAATACTAAATTAAGGATTTACAAAACCATAATTATACCAACAATGCTCTATGGCATAGAAAGCTTAAAGCTCTAAAATAAGCATAAAAGTAGATTAACAGCAACTGAGATGAAATACCTCAGAAGAGTCGTAGGAAAATCCAGACGAGATAGAGTCAGGAACACAAAAATTAGGGAACAGCTACAAGTAGAATCAATTGAAGAGATAATAGAGAGAGCACTGGGCTGGTATGGCAGTAGGAGAGATCCGAGATACCGTCATTTTTTAGATTTTCTGTCATTTTTAATTATGATTAATGTTTTTTTAATTCAGTATTGAGGGTGACGCTATTGTTAATTAATCTAGCGCCACGTGTTGGGAGTGGAGGAGGAGATGAGTCATCGATGACTCATGCACACGTGTGAGTTTGAAATTAATGGTTTTCCATTAGTAGACAAAAGATGCTATTGTTAGGGGCATGCATATTTCGTTTTTGACGAAAAAACTAAATGTGAAAAAACACATTGTAGTGTTAATTTTTCATGTTTTTGAAAGGTGTGAGATGCATTTTGTGACCATGTTTTGTCACGAAATAATGCGAAATGAACTGCAAAAAGCGAAATTAACTCTTAAACACGAAATTTACCGTTTATATACCGACGCGACACTTTCTGAAGTCTGAAGTATCCTGTGAGTTATGCAATTCACGGAAAATTGATTAATTCTGCTGTAAATATTTGAGAAGCAAAAATAAACCCCTTTACACAGGAATAAACTTAATACTCTGGTAACTTCATAAATGTGCTATTAGAAGGGATAAGTTTATTTTGTGTAATAAGTGCAGTTTTTAAATCAAACTTAGGATTATATTCACAATTTTAAAACCAAAATGTCATTTTATATAGCACTTTTCATTTTTTTTTTACACGCGGGTATTGATTTTCTTTGAGGTTCCAATTTTATTTTGTGGAAGTAATTTACGCGTTCTTTTTTCTTCTGCCTTCTGTAACATTGCAAAGACTATTTGACCTAAGGCGTAAGGAATTTGGCTGAACTAGGAACAGTCAGTTCCAGTATCTACAGGTTAAAGTGGATGCCCTTATTTCTAGGTTGCGAACCACGGACCCTTTCATTATTGACTTATAAACATCAGGATTCATGTAAAATTGACCAGATGTTTTTACTGTTAGGGCCAATATTTCGCATTTTTTTGTGTATTTTTACTCAGAAAACGCTATTTGAACGATTCAAGCAAGAGTTTGCATGGCAATTTAGACACACAAACTGTGTTTCTTCAACTTTAGCTGAAGTTTAGGTTTATTTTTACTCTAATATCACAATTTCATCTATTTTGGGAGGAGTGTTTATTCCAGTTTAGACTTGCAAAGATAATTCTTTCAACTTCTTTTATTAATTTTTCTATTTATTGCCTTTTGTATCTTATATTTTTTAATTCTTAACTTTGAGTTTTGTTCTTTATTTTAAAAAATTCTCTAATCACTAAGGAAGAAGTACTTTTAAGTAAAACTGTACCCACAAACTTTATTATTATTATTATTGTTATTATTATTATTGTTGTTTTTGTTTTGATGTAGTTGTTGAATCTTGTTGTTGTTGTTAGGGTTTATTGACTTCCACTACGCTATTTTTGGTTTGCTTCGTAGGAAAGTTTGTTTATTTTAGAGTTTCCTCGGTATTTTCTTACTGCTGCGGTAGGTAAAGTTTCCTAAATATATGAGTATAAATATATATTCTTGTTCTTGCATGTTTTTCATATGATGTGATCATCACAACTCTCCAAGTGCTTTTACTGCATGTTTCCATTTTATTGAGGCTTAGTGATTCCCCATACAGCACAACATGGTTTCAGATACGTTAGCAACACATAAGTGGTGAAACATTGTAACATTGCGGCAATGTTGCAGAACATTACAAAAATGTTTCGGGTAAGTTTCAGTAATGTGGAAATGTCCGCGAACATAACACAACATTGATAATGTTACAGAAACATGTAACTGTTTCTTATTTCGATAAAAAAGCAGGCTTTTTTTAAGAAAAACAACAGAAATTTTGGCTTTTTACCAATTGCAGCTAACCTATTTCACTTGAAGTTATCGTTATGAGTTTACAGGTTTGTAGTCACATATTTTACAACTAGCTACAAAAATTTACATGATGCAGCAGCCAAGAGACATATATTGGCCAATCTCAGTGGGCACATATTGCATAGTGGTTCAGCTACAATTTTAATCCTAGCATACCGAGGAAGAGGGGGAGGGGGCTTGCAATCCAACCACCTTTTATTATTTAGATTTTTCAACTGTTTGAAAATAAATTACATGGTTCCCTGTAATGTCCCCCATATTTCTGTATTACTTCTGCTCATAAAAACATAAATGTAATATAATTAGGAGGCAAAATGCACTTTGTGGACATATCATGCACAATCTTTGAATGCGTCTCATTCGAGATACTCATGCCAGTGACAGTGTACAATTAGTTGGTAATGATGGTAATTATTGTAATAATTATATTTAATAAACAACTGCACTTCTACAAACAAAAAATCATTAATAAAAATGTCATGGGTTTTGAGAGTTTTAGGGAATGATAAAATATATGACACACTCATGTAATAATTGGTTATTATTTTTTATTCATGATAGTAATTTCTGTAATTATTATAATTAATAAATAACTAGCCATATATAATCAGCAAAGGAAGCAGTGATTCAATAATAAAATGGTTTCAATGTGACACCCCCACTACCATTCGTTGCTTCGGTCTGAATGTTCTTTCTCTATACTTAACAAGATTATTAGCTATTTCATCCGAGATTAAGTTTTAGTTTAGCCTGCAAATCAGAGAGAACAATTTGCAAGTACTGTTGTTGGAAAAAGGCCAGCTTTTTATATAAGGTACCTTTCATAATAATAAATGGACCTCTGGAGTGGAATAAAGTAAATGCTCTTGCCTTGTAATAACCTCAATGGAGGCAGAGTGCTTCAGATCTAATTTCAAACTGTAGGTCCAGTCCCTATCTCTTAAATAATTTTTTGCCATTTGCAGTCAGTCTTATTTGCTTCTGCTTCAGTTTTAATGCCAGTGCATTTCAACAAAAGGTCCGTTGCACCCAGGGGTTGACAACTAATTTAAATCTAATTTCATATTTGACAGCAAGCCTATACATAATTGAACTATTTATTACTCTTTATGATTATGCAATAGTTTATATATTAATATTTAATATTCATTGAGAGTGCATGTTAATTTACACAAACTTTAAAGATCAGAAATGTATTTATGAATGAAATTCTTGGGATCAGGGCATCGACTTATAAGAAATAAATTTAGTGGGCTGTGATCTCAAAGGTGAGAACCACTGCAACAAGTAGCAAAATTACATCACTAGTTGCTCCGTGTCCAGGTTTAGCCGCCATTTAACCAAATTATACATTATGTACTGGAAAGCCAGAATACAAATGTATTTTACTGAACACAAACTTTAATGTAAAAGATTTCATACTAGATTCTCAAAAGATAGAGCAGTATATTATTTTTTGCTTCATGTAAATGATCCTATAACAAATTCAAGCATTGAAAATCATATCATACTATTAGGTTATATTAAAAACACATACAAAACTACTCTAGTTATGTGAATATTTTTATACTACATAGATATATTTAATAAGCCTACCGAAATATGAAGATGACACACTGAAAGAGCAGCCCATTCAAAAAAGCCAGCTTTTTTCAAAACACTGTTTATATCTAGCTACGAATTTCATATTGTAAATTGTATTTTATATTTAGAAATGAGTGCCTATTTTACAGTAGGGAGATATACGAAAACCATGCAACAGGAAAAGTACTGCCAACTCCTGTATTTTCACTGATTTGAGACACTTTTGTGAAAAAGCTTATTATAACCAAAAGAAGCTACGGAGAAAAAAACAACTTGTTTTTTCCCCAAAAAGCCAGTTTTTCCAACCACTTCCAAACATGGAATGACAGTTATTCTTTACATTTATATCAAAACTTTTACAGCAATTCCTTCAATCAAACATCTCAAACTCTCTGTGCCACATCTAAGGGAAGGGATAGATGTGCCAAAATTAGACTTCATTTCTAATGTCTGTGCTTTAAGAATACAATAGGCACAATTTTGGAAAGGGAAAAAATAAATTAATTATGAGCTCTGTATGTTTGTACAATTTCTCAAAGAACCAAAACCATTGTTGGAAAAAATTCTGCATCTCACATAAAAAAATGATATCATGAACACTTTATTGCCTCCCTGATGGCATAGTGGTAATGTCGTTGCCTTGTAATTAAGGGGTCCCAGGTTCAATTTCCGGTGGAGGCACTTAGCAGTTCGGTTCCCACTTTAAACTGTAGGTCTAGACCCAATTAGCTTATCTGTGCATAAAGTGAACTTAAACAAAAAAACACTACAAACCGCAACAAACACTTTCTTATGCTGTGCGAAAGTCACACAAAAGCACAAACAGGAATGATCATAGGTGAATATATGTCTGCTATGTAATTTAACCAACATTTTCAAGGCTGATTTGGAAAATAAATTTGCATTTGATTGTCTCTGGATTCTGAGTTTGAAGTGGAAAATTTTCTCTGGGGGATGTTTGATAGAGCCTTGGAGTTAGTTGGGGGGATGCTCATGTAGTTCAACATGGTGACAATGAGACAACTAGGGCGTAGGGGTGCTTGCGAAAATGTTTTTTTTATGGATTTTTATTCTTGCCATATGGAGGGAAAAAGTTTCACCAAGTTTTCTTGCTATATATGCCTTTAGCAAGCTGTCTCGTGGGAGGAACAATGGCTGATGGGAGCAATGGCAGATATCTATATCTTGCTGATGCCAATGTTCTCACTGTAAATCGAGGAGAATGTGATGGTAGATTACACTTTAAAACTAGCACAACCACAAGCCCGGCAAATATCTAATTCGTGGTTAGGTTTCTGTAACTGCAGTGTAAATATGTTAATCTGAATCAGTGTATTGCTTTCATGACTTTTGTGAGTAAAAAATGCAAATTACCACAGTTTCCATTACATCATTATAACTTACTTGTTTTGTTTGTTGTTTCTGAGTTTGACCCGCACACGCCACTTCTGCCATATTAGACACCTCTTGCTCTAGCATTTGGCCAGTGTTGGTGAACAGTTCCTAAAAGAAGAAATTTTATGAATTAAATCAGTAGTAATTTATTTCTATTTAAATTCGATTTCTGATGTGGATGAGTAGTCAAATAAATTACTTATGAATTAACATGTGAAATGCTCGGTAGTGCATAGAAGACAAATTGCAGAAACAATAGCGCAACCTTGGACATTGGGTATATTCTACCCCAGCCCGAACATAATCATTACATGCAACAGTCAACGGTCAGTAATGAACTGAAAGGATTATTTTGATGGGCGACTGATAGTGGAATTAATGTAGAGTATGAAAACGGTAGTGGTGGAACCTACCCCACATCCAAGGTTGGAGTTAATGTTTCATTTCCCCCATAGCATTGCAATTGAACATTCATCCCCCCGCCAACCGTGGGACCATTATTACCATTACAGCAAATCACTTTTCCCCCACAATTTTATAATGGAAAATTATTCATCCTTGTAGCATTTTAAAATAGTAGGATTCAATTGTCTGGAATGGCACAGCAGCATTTATCAATCGTAGCACCCTTTTGATGGACTTTCAATTCATCCAGCACTAAAATTGTTGCTTGAGAATAAGAACTATATTAGGTGTATTTTTTAATTATTTTTTATAAGAGGCATGTTCCTGGCTATGATGTTTACATAACTACATATTAACCATTCAGTACCACGAAGGTCCACCTAACTAGCAGACTCACATTTTCATTTGGTTGATAACCCCCAACCCCTCTAATAGAAAAATTACTGCGTGCACCTACGCTTTCACATATGTTTAAAACAAATAAAACTTGATTGATTTTTTTCATATTTTCCTCTCCTCGATTGCTGACCTTCCTTGGAACAATTTGGTTTCATTTTAACCACATGCCTATGTATGCAGGGCATCTCAAGCCTCACCAGAAAATAAGTCAGACCTCCATCCTCAAAAGACTGGAGATTAAGACAAAAAATTAGTCAAGAACATACTTTTTTTTAAACAGTTGTTGTTTGGCTCTCAAAATGTATATCACAACATTTAAAAACCGGTACTGCCAGATACAATGAAAGGAAAACATGCATTCTCTGCTTACAAGTGATAAGCCTAACTGAGTAATTTAACGACTGGTGCAAGGGAACAACTGAAGATGACCGGACCCCTCTCAGATTTTCTTCATATTTGGCATACTCACTAATTGAGGCCTCCTAATCACGAATCTGAAGTTAAAAGTTGTCGGAAATGTCTAGAAATTGCAAAATAAGCTCAGATAAGGCGTTAGTTTTCGGAATGGAAACCGTCGATTTAAAAAATTTTGTTTCACAAGCAAATATATATATTCCTGATACTACCACGACACGAAATATTAAATATTTTTGCCTAACCTAACCACACATCAATTGTTCGTGGGGCTAGCGTGAATGGTTCGCAATTATTTTGCAATTTCTAGATCCTGATACTACCACGACACGAAATTTTAACTATGTTTGCCTAACCTAACCACACGTCAATGGTTTGTGGGGCTAGTGTCAATGTTTCGCAATTATTTTCCGACAAATTTTAACTTCAGATTCGTCATTAGCAGGCCTCAATTAGTAAGTATGCCAAATATGAAGAAAATCGGAGAGGGGTCCGGTCATCTTCAGTCATACCCTGTAATAATATACATGTAACCAGTCACAGCATTGTGACACTACTGCAAGTCATGGCATGCTGTATCTTTCAGAGGGCTGTGGTAGCCAGTACCATGTCTGTTTTGTCTATAATTGTATACTTAAATGTAAACAGAATTTTGATTAAGAGTCATGTACATTTTGTGTTATCAACGGCTAATTTTATTATTGTCACCAAAGGATAGCTGAAGTAACAAGAATCGAGATTCAAAAATAATTTACAATTTTACTTCGTGCATGTTGTAGATCCCATCCATATTTAAAACAAAGTCTGATTGCATAAGTTTGCAAGAATGTGAATTATTTTTTTGCAAGCAATGTAATCAAAAATAGAGTTGGGGAAAACAGCTTGGAGACTTGTGTGAACATGTAACAAAAAAATATTTTTGTATAAACCTGACCTGCCTAACCTACTGACGTATGCATCTAATAGAAGAAATAACCTAAACTTGACTTACCTATAATATTCACATATCTATTTCTGCTATAGATAGCATGCACACGTGAGTAGGTTAGGCAGCTCAGGTTTATGCATACAAAAGGGCAAAAAAGGTTTTTTGTTACATGTCAGCACATATCTCGAAGCTGGCATAGCTGTTGCTAAAAACTGCATGACAATGGTGCTGCCCTCAATTTACACATTGTAACAATATCGCAGAATGAATTAGTTGAAACGTGAATATTTTTAGATAGAGGCTGGGAACGTAACCACGTACAAGGTATTCTACACCTCTTCACTATACACAGGTGAGATAGAATATTTTCTTTTTCAAAGAAGAGGGTAAGTTTTGTGCAAAATTTAGGGGGGGGGGGGGTGGTTATACTGTAAATGCAAAAGGTGTATATTTAGGCCACAGCTACTTCACCAGGTGGTGAGTAGCATATGGAATTACTATCACAACAGCCCTAATGTAATACCCCTTCATACCAACATCACGGGCATTGAAAAGTATATACGGAAGGAATTTTAATGGTAACAGCCCTAAATTTGAGCTGCCTAACCTAACAATGAAAGCATTTAAGTCTCTAATAATTATTCATACCAACGTCAAGTGACATTAGCAGCAGTCCACAACATTTTGCAGTATTCTTCCACGTTATTTTATTTGTGTGTGCTGGAAATGTTCACTGCAATAGTGGTACCCTTGGCCCTCTGTACACCCAAAAGAAATTGAAATATCTTGCATTGTTTATGAACGTTTTCAGTTGAATTTAGCTCTCGGAAATGTGTTATTGTGAAGTAAAGTACGTTTGTTACCTTAACATGTTACTTTACTGTGAAGCAGAACAGGCCGAAGGCTTCACGCAAGTGAATATAGCACCCAAAACGACTTTCCACAAAAGCAGCTATAATTTTACGTAGTTAGGTTTGGTACTGCTAGTCATTTTCGGCGTGTTCTTTCGCTATTTTACTGTACATACAATCAATTTTTACCAACAAAAGGCGGCGAAAATACTTAGAAATTTAAGGTTTTAACTTACGTGTGCCATTTTTTGGTATCAAATATATCCGTTATTTGTGCTTTCCTAACGCTGGAACCACTTTTACATTACATAAAACATTGAAATCTGTCGATTAAAAAAATGTCGACGTAATTCTCGAGGGGTACAGTCGGTAAACGGTCTCGCAATAGTCAGCCACGTTCGGCAGAACGCTACATGCTTGATTACGTTGCACGTAGAAATAGGAAATAAATTACACGGTACGTGAGTAGTTCTGTTGTGTGTGTGTGTATATTATATATATATATATTAATATATGTATGTGCACACACCACTTTCATTTCACAAAAAAAGTAACATACTTTTCGCACTAATCTGAAACTGACTGTTTCTAATCATGGAGGAAACAGAATTCATTATAGTATATTTAATGTTCGGAATTCTGTATTTTCGTCGTCAAAAAGACTACTGTTAAAAAAGTAAATATTAATACACTTACCTCTGCCTTTACAAACACGATGACGATGGTCTTTCCATTTGAAACGAAGCTCAAACCATCTATTTGAAACGAAGCTCAAACCACGAAACCACGCTACTCATTGGCTTCGTCGGTGTGCAGTGTCGTTCAACTTCTTTAGCGCGGTGGATGATGGGAAATGCGAACCAACCAACGAGGCAGATATCGCACGTAACTAGGCTGAAACATCCCTGAGCAAGAAGTAAGCAGCGGCAGAAATGAAAGCACCACGCAACGTTAAAGCAACCACGACAGGGAAACTTTGAAGTATGTTATGTAAATGAAACTTCGTAACCTTTCAGAAACATGATTCTGACTTCGTGTGCTGTATGGGTCCTAGAGCCACTTTATGCATGAGAGAAAGCTTGAAAATTTCGATCTCAGATAACCGTCAACCTTATGTCAGAGTATTTTCGAGTATATTTTAGACTTATTATGGGCCACTAGAATACCACGGCTTGCTTAATTTTTAAGTATGTTGCGCAGTTATTGTATTTTTGCTTTTGCTTTCTAGATAAACTGTATGAAATGTTTAATATTTGTACTTTTTTGCACTTATAAGAGGCCCAACTTTTACTGTAACTAAAATTATTATGTCTCTAAGCACTGAAACCCCTTTACCAAGAGTACTATAACTGAATGTTTATTAATATTGTTTCTTTCATCCCTTAAATATAACAATTTAACAATATAATGACAAATCACAGGACAAGTCGATGTTAGCAGATGACTACGTGGCTCTTAAGTCCACCTGCCAAACTTTTCTTACCATGCTATTTACCCTTATAGTCTTTTATTCGGGGTACGTTTTAAGTACTATTGACTTTTTTGAGTGTTTGATTAATACCAGGGGTTATTTGTAGCTGTTATGCTGTATTATTCGAGGCTTCTATTTTTTATTCTACAATCACTATATGTCCCTGAGAACTAAATTCCACTGACTGAAGCTTAAAGCTTAGGCTCTACAGCATGTTGAATGGTTAAGCACTGATCAATATGAATTTTACAGAGGCTAGTAGGAGGCATAGGAACACACGCCAGAGCCTTATTAGCGTGCAAGAAGCACTTTCAGGGAGTACTACGAGGAAACGAAGTTGATTTTTTGAGTGCTTTACCAGTTACACAGCCAATATTTGCTATTTCAAGTAACTACATGTACCAGAACATTTTACAGCCCAACAATAACTAGACTTCAGTTTATATTTTATTAGGTGCTAAATGTAGCAAGAACACTGATCGTACATACTTTTGAGAATCCAACTATATCAGGATTTTTTCTGTGTAAGTATATTTTTATTCATTTCTAACTTTAACAGAGCAATCAGGAAGACGACAAAATTCACTAAACTTAGTACTATAGTGTAGGTGATTGCATGAAAAGTAGAAATTATAACAACCACAAGATTTCGCTTTTTTGCTTTTGTGACTAATCGTGACGCTGAGGATGAATGGATGGCCAAAAATCTTAAGGACTGGATGTATTTTATCACTACAGACGCCTATGTAGAAACACTAGAGTACTGTTAGCTTTCAAAATTGAGGTTATACTGTACTGTTTCTTAAATATTTTGTATTTGGCACGTTACACAATTTTAGTTACAGTAAAAGTTTGGCCTCTTATAAGTGCAAAAAAGTACGAATATTAAACATTTCATACAGTTTATCTAGAAAGCAAAAGCAAAAATACAATAACTGCGCAACATACTTAAAAATTAAGCAAGCCGTGATATTCTAGTGGCCCATACTAAGTCTAAAATATACTCGAAAATACTCTGACATAAGGTTGACGGTTATCTGAGATCGAAATTTTCAAGCTTTCTCTCATGCATAAGGTGGCTCTAGGAATCACTAAGCCTCAATAAAATGGAAACATGCAGTAAAAGCACTTGGAGAGTTGTGATGATCACATCATATGAAAAACATGCAAGAACAAGAATATATATTTATACTCATATATTTAGGAAACTTTACCTACCGTAGCAGTAGGAAAATACCGAGGAAACTCTAAAATAAACAAACTTTCCTACGAAGCAAACCAAAAATAGCGTAGTGGAAGTCAATAAACCCTAACAACAACAACAAGATTCAACAACTACATCAAAACAAAAACAATAATAATAATAATAATAAAGTTTGTGGGTACAGTTTTACTTAAAAGTACTTCTTCTTTAGTGATTAGAGAATTTTTTTAAATAAAGAACAAAACTCAAAGTTAAGAATTAAAAAATATAAGATACAAAAGGCAATAAATAGAAAAATTAATAAAAGAAGTTGAAAAAATTATCTTTGCAAGTCTAAACTGGAATATACACTCCTGCCAGAATAGATGAAATTTTGATATTAGAGTAAAAAATGGAAATAAACTTTTAAAATAGCAAGTTAAAATTTCAAAAAATGTCTTTGCAAGTCCAAAATTTAATAAAAAATGTTGCCTGAATAGAAGAAATTGTGATATTAGAGTAAAAAATAAACCTAAACTTCAGCTAAAGTTGAAGAAACACAGTTTGTGTGTCTAAATTGCCATGAAAACTCTTGCTTGAATCGTTCAAATAGCGTTTTCTGAGTAAAAATACACAAAAAAATGCAAAATATTGGCCCTAACAGTAAAAACATCTGGTCAATTTTACGTGAATCCTGATGTTTATAAGTCAATAATCAAAGGGTCCGTGGTTCGCAACCTAGAAATAAGGGCATCCACTTTAACCTGTAGATACTGGAACTGATTGTTCCTAGTTCAGCCAAATTCCTTACGCCTTAGGTCAAATAGTCTTTGCAATGTTACAAAAGGCAGAAGAAAAAAGAACGCGTAAATTACTTCCACAAAATAAAATTGGAACCTCAAAGAAAATCAATACCCGCGTGTAAAAAAAAAAATTGGCGGCACCTGCTTGCCGTTCAACTCCGGAAGAAGACCGATGGGGGACATAACAATAGAGTCGTTTCTCCCCTCGTGCGTCAATGATCGCTCGCGGTTTGGGGTGACGATGAATGCAACCACATAACAGGTTCTTGCGGTATTGTTCCCTTTCTTTTAAGAGCAATTATTATTAATAACATGCATTCTGCCCGAATACTTCGTTTTCATATAGGCTACATCGTTCAATTTCTTCGCCTTTAAAGCGAACATAGAATAACGCCATATATTGTGTTATAATATCTTCTACCTCCGATCGCATCGGCACCGGTTGAATTCGGGTAAATCCAGATCCTTAATTATAGCTAATATAATCCAGCACCGTCGCCACATGACGTCATCGACGCCTGGAAACCTTGCCTGACGGCATCAAATGGCTTGTACATTAATGGAAAAACCATTAACTTCAAGTACCCCGACTGTATAAATCATCTGTGACTCATATCCGGCAGAAACGCATATATAAAATACAACAATAGGGTTAGAATAGTCCGAAAACGAACTCCATAATAGTGTTTTTTGTACATTAATGGAAAAAACATTAATTCCAAACTCCAACGTCAGTATAAATCATCTGTGACTCACCACCGACGCCAAAATGGCCGGAACTGCGTTCCTTGGGTTAGAATAGGCCGAAAACGAACTCCATAATAGTGTCTTTTGTACATTAATGGAAAAACCATTAATTCCAAACTCCAACGTCTGTATAAATCATGTGTGACTCATATCCGGCAGAAACGCATATATAAAATACAACAATAGGGTTAGGTTTGGGTAAAAAACGGAATACACAATAGTATCTTTTGTGCACTAATGGAAAACCATTAATTTCAAACTCACACGTGTGCATGAGTCATCGATGACTCATCTCCTCCTCCACCCCCGACACGTGGCGCTAGATTAATTAACAATAGCGTCACCCTCGATACTGAATTAAAAAAAACATTAATCATAATTAAAAATGACAGAAAAAAATGACGGTATCTCGGATCTCTCCTACTTATGGCCATGTCATGAGAATGGGAGAAGAAAGAAAACCGAAACAAGTAATGGAAGCGAGACCAGAAGGAAGGATAGGAAGAGGAAGACCTCGGATAGAATGGGAGCAATACCTGTCAGAGATGGTTACTAAAGAGGAAAGACACTAATGGAAGTTACGAGAATGGCACAAGATAGGAAGAGTTTTAGCAGATGGCTGAACGACCCCGACGCCTAACAGCACGAAGGGGAAGAAGAAGTAAGTAAGTATTAAATAAGTAAAAATGGATGTCCAATGTCGCAGGAGGATCTGAATTACAGCACCAAACTGATTTGCCAGAATGGAGTTTCGGTGCGTTCCAAGTTCTGATAAAATACACCTTATAAGGTAATGGTTACCCTGAGAACCATCGCGCGAGACTTGAAAATTTTTAGTTGGTTGAAAAGATTGTTATTCAAATGAACGTTTCTTGACGATTTTAGCACGCGCGAATGCGTTATAAGCGAGTAATTATTTTATGAGTTATGATTTATGACGTCATGCACACGAGGAATGCCTAGGTTGTTAGGTTTGACCTGTTACGTTTGGTTCTCTTAGCATAAATATCGCTGAAGTGAACGTCGCGAGTGGAAAGTGTGCTACCAAACATGCCACGTGGTTCTGCGACATTTCAAATTTAGGATTTCCTCAATAGAGAGCCCCTGCGTGTACATTCGTGAGTTGCCAAGAACATAGAAACGGAATTCGCCTTGCTTCCTTTCCACAAACAACTATGGATTTGATGATGATGTGTTCTTTGTCTCTTTGTACTTGTTCACAAAGCACAGATATTAAACAGAGACCATTTCATTTACTGTCCTTCATGGTACGTAATGACGGGATGTTAATTATCAAGGTCAGATCTCGACTTTTCATAATCCCGAATAACTGAGAAATTACAAAGAATCTTATTTAAGATCTTAATTCTTGATATTTTCTACTGTATAAGAGTGTGAAATATCTTGAAATTTACAGTTTTTATTCCACCGAAAAACAATCACTTGAAGGGGAAATAGTGTGCACAATTCGAGATTTTCACCGCATCGGCAAATTTTGAAAATTGTGATTCTAATGTCTCTTGTGAAAACGTTCTCTCGTTGTTGGATATGGCAGTTAATTGCCGTAACTCACAGCTTGTAAAACAGGCAGAAAACAATATTATTTGCAGTATAATATCGCTACAAATTCACCATTCGAATTACCTGAACTTTCTTCAAAAAATACAGGTGAGCAAGTGCCCCTGCAGGAGCCCTTGACCCTGATAAGAGCTATTTTCAGGAATAGTAATATCGTAGATGTTTCGCCAGTACTGGTAATCGGAAGTACATCTGATCAAATCGCCGTTTTAATGTTTACGGTTGACAAACATTTAGAGGTTCGATTTGCACATTACGTTTTCAAATTTCTAGGCGAGCGAAGCATGCAAAGATTTGATCGTTCGAAACTAGTGTAATCGGTTCAAGAGCAAAAATTTGTAACGAATACATGAATGACATAATTTCCAGAGTTCAACAACAACAAAAGATCATCGTACTAACCTAAAATCCACATGTTCAACCGGGGTCGTGGTAGAATTTTCCTCCATTGTTAGAGGAGCGTCCTGGTCAAGTAAGATTACCGAGTAAAAGGTGTGTTCGGAAGTGCCGTGGCTATCTACAGGTCTATAGATCGTACTACAACGGGAAAACAATCTTTCGTTCTGACGTCAGAAGAGGAAAGCCTACGTTGTTAGGTTAGGTCCGTTAGGTTTGGTTCTCTTAGTATAAATACAGTGTAAATGTATTATTTATGCTACGAGAACTAAACATAGCTAGCCTAATCTAACAATAAAATCATTCCCCGGTTACGTCAGAACGAAAGGTTGTCCTTGCGTTGTGCGATAAGGGCGACTCGGCTATCTACGGTCAAGGCAGTCTTGCCTCGTTTTGAGCAGTAAGCTCACAGTACAAATACTAGCTCCGTCCAGTTCGCCACACTTTTTGACACAAAGTGTCGTTCAGGTTGGTGCGAAGAAACAATGTTCACGCAAGAGACGTCTGCTGCTTTCCAAGTTCATTTGATTGGTTAACATATACGTACCACATGACCATACACCACACTGCACACGGCTCCAGAACGTAGTGCATACGGTTCAGACACCAGTGGCGCAACCGCAAGGGGGGGGGGGGGCATGCCTCATCCAACCTTAGACGGAAACCAATTCTGTTGGGGCAAGGGGCAAACATTGAAGTAAAGAAAAGAAAGGCTAGCAGAATCTAAGAGTAGCAGGACAAAATGATGCTCAAGATGAAATGAGTTTTCATATATTTCTTGCATTTTTCTTCCAGACTTTGATTAATTGATTGATTTGCTTTATTTTACTTCGCTTCTTGTGCCACTTTTGGCTAATTTGCGAAGATGGAGATGAGTGATGAAATTGATGAATGGACACACACGAATATTCATGTCCATGCCGGGATTCGAACCCGGGACCACTGGTGTCGTAGTGCGTTGTGCAAACCTGGCACAGTTCGCGCCAAACCATAGATTTCCTTCTGCTAGCAGACTTCCCCGGGCGTCACGTGAGTGTTTTCAACCAATGGCAGAAGCCTTAGAGACAGCACGTGCTTTGTCCTCTGCCTCCGCCGCTTCCTGCGCTTGTCCTTTGTTGCCACGCGTTCTGGTGGTGGAGACATCTGTGCTTGCACCCCCAAATTACCGCTCGCAGCGCAGCCTGTCGCTACATTTGCTCGCTTGCGCTGAAATCAGTGGCAACAACGTCCTGCAGACGACAGAGAAGGTTTTGGCGGGAGCCATGCCAGGTTATGCCTTTTGCACTGTAGTGTGCTTGGTCGGTTAGTTTTAGCAGACATTCGTGGACATGTTTTTCGGGTCGTTAAGTTTCTGGCGATAAAAAGCCAAGTTCGCGAGTGATCAGCAGAAGTGAAAAACTCCATTGGGCTTTCGCGAAGTGAGACGGCAAAAACTGAAAATGTGAACAGAACTTGTGTTTCCTGACTCGTTATCGTAGCAACTGTGGAAAACGGCTCAGCCAGTGCGATCCTAGATTGACATTCTAAATTCTATCAGCGAAGCACCCCGGGGTTGATCGTGAAGCCGAGGTTGTAAAGAGGGAATTTCTTCAGCTTCAAGACACCGAGGAACCATCAGGAAAAGAAGATGGAACATACAGTGAACAACGAAGATTTTTAAAGAAGGAATCACTAGTGTATAGAGCTCTCGTGTGTTAAACTTAATGTTGCCCACGGGACGAGACGGGACAGGCTTTTAAAAATTCGAGGCGAGACGAGATTGATCATGTGTCCCGAGACAAACGAATATTTTCGAGACGAGACAGCATTTCACAGCATTTCCACGAGACGAGAGAGGCCAAAGTCTCGTCTCGTGGGCAACACTAGTTAAACTCCACAGGGCCTCCCCGATGGCGCAGTGTAATCAAGGGGTCCCGGGTGAAGGCACATAGTGGTTTGGATCCCACTTTAAACTGTAGGTCCAGTCCCGATTAGCCTTACTGTGCATAAAGTGGACTTAAAACACCAAATCATCAATCAATGTTAAACCCCACAAGCCTAGTTCTGATAGAAAATCCCCAGTTAAGTTTGAAGAGTATAGCGCTAATCCGATTTAAAAGCCGGCGAGGTGTCCGTAAGTAGGCCTACTTGTTAATCTGTTTACTATTTTTATAAACAAATTAACTTTAGATTTTTCCTTGTTTTCCTTTCGCCAAAATAATTCAAAGTACTGGTGTTGATTTTCTGTATTGGGTTTTCTCATGTTAATCAAGAACCACTTGCGTATCAGGGAAAACCTTTGTTTTTTAGTGAAATTGTTTCTTAGCTTTCTACCGTAATTAAAAGTAAGAAAAGATAACCTGTTATTGTTTTCTTTCATATATTAAAATTATAATAATACTAGATATTAGTTTCTCTTGATCAAACTGTAATTAGAAGCAAAGCTAAGAATAACAAAACAAAATCGCGTCAAGTCGTTATATGTATACCTCCACAAGGTATCGAACCCGGGACTCCTTGATTACAAGGCAAATATGTTACCACTACGACATGGGGGAGGCACACCTCCAGAAGAAATCGCCTTTGTTAATGTGTAGTGTCCCAAATATTCTCAACCCACCCTAATGTATGCTGCCTCCACACACCTCCACACAAATTCCATGGCATGTGCATGCAGTAGCTTCATATATTTATATTAGTTCGTTTCCAAATTTCTGAGATAGTTCGATCAAAAAGAAGAGAAGAGTTTAGCTCTCTAGTCTCATTTATCTTGTGTTGACAAGAATGACGTTTCACGCAGTTATCTCTTTATGTACAACATTTATTTACACTTCTACCCTTCGCCGTATATACATATTTTCATAACAAGTCCAATATCAACTGCTCCCGGTTGCCTTTTGCCCCATAATACAGAGAATTGCACTTATCAAGACTTCTCTCTACGAGCGCACTATTTACCATAGCGCTTACTCGCCCTCGCAGTTTATCACGCAGATGTCCCTAAATATTCGGCGCTCACTCTGTACATCTCTAGGCATCTATAAAAACGGCCTCACTCCATCGGGCCTTGTATCGAAGTCTCTGCGAGCCTTGGATTCTGAGATATGAGAGACCGTAATAAGTCGGAACCCGGTATTTATACTCCGACAAACGACCCGCCACCCAACCATCGAGGCAAGGTCCTGTTGTTACCTTTCAAACGGGGAAGCCGTTGAGGGAACCTAACCGTTGGTTTCACCGGCTACCGGGCAAGAAGCAACCTAGGCCAGAGCATTTACAAAGAAATAAATTCGTACATATATAAATACTTTCCAGTTTCCAGCTGTGTGCGTAAAAACCACACAGCAGTTTTTATAGATTTTTATATCGTCGGAGCATTAAATACACATATTAGATATAAAACTAATAATAATAATACTGGTAAACTTTCCTTTGCCAGAAAATTAATATGTAAGTCGACGGTTCACTGCAACCACATACTCCCTGAAATAGGATGTTCCTGCTACTTCTTGCACATCATAGATTCCACATGCCTTTGTCTGAAGCCAAAAATCCTCGCAAATTAAATCATGCATTATACGTCTTCTCGCGCGGTGGATGGAAATAAGCGCCCCAAAATAGGGATAAAATCTTATTACTCCCCCCCCCCCCCCCGCAGGAGAAGAGTTGGACGTTTGACAGGGGAAATCTGCGTAGGAGAGCAGAAATTGTCTTTCATCTTTCGCACAGGAATTGATTTATGCCTGTTCTCCAGCCAGAAATTGCGTCTGGATAAACGGGAAAAGTATGAAGGGAACAGAACAAAAGAACAGCGTTAATCGCGGGAGACGCTTGTGGGAAAGTGTGGTTGAGAATATGGCGGTTTTCGAGAGGTTGGTTGGTGGTAAAATTAGAAGAAAGTGGAAGATGTGATGTGACTTGTTTCGTGAGGGGAGTGCATGTTGGGAAAATTTGTGTTGGAAACAGAAAAGTACGGGTGTGTGGGATCCAAAAAAAGTCGGATATGGGGAAAGAATCCTAGTCCCAATCCCGATTTCGGGATTCCAAATGGTTACTTTAAAAAGTAGACAATTCGTGATGTTTTCTGCATTGTAAGTGTCTGGCACTTCTCGATTTTTTCCCAGAAATGCAGTTAAAAATCACTTATTGGAAAATGGCGTGTAGAATTCAAGATTTTCACAGTGTTTGGAATTTTTTAAGATTGCCCATCCCGAAAATTTTCTGACATTTTCCCCATCCCGAACGTTGGGATTTAAGAAAATTCCCGTCACCACTAAAAAGGTTTTGTCTCGTACACCCCTAGAGAACAGCGTTAGGTGAGCAACACCCTGTCTTGGGAATGTATGGAGCAAGCCCGCGCATAATGGTAGAGAAGAGGAGGAAGCGAGTGGGATGAACTAATCTGTGTGCGCTGCTGCAAACGTCTTGTAGCTGCAGCCGCGTTTACCCCTCCATGCACTCATTTCCCCTCTCAGGCGTTCATTGGTCGAGCACTCTCGAATCAGTACACTTTGCCTCGGGAATATGTGGAGCAACGCCGCGCATGACGGCAGTTAAGTGGAGAAAGCGAGTGGGCGAAGTGAAACGATGCGTGCTGCTATTACGGCTGGTAGCTGCAACCGCGGTTTCCCCTCCTTCTACTCACTTCTCCTCTAGCGCGTTCATTGTTCGAGTCCTCTTGGGTCCTACATGAACAGTCCTGTTTCCGTTCGCTTGCTCCAGAGATTCCCTGAACCGAGAGTAGTATCACTGGCGAGCTAAACGTGGGTGTAGATAAATAACCTGCTACAAGGCTAGGACGGAAATTACACGTTAGTAGCGTTAAAAATTCTCCCTTTCGGTAATCATTGTTAACACAAATAAAGTAAAACTACCACCATTTCACAAAGATGTACTAGTTCTGGTTTCGTTTTGTGGTGGAGATACCTTAGGCAGTGGTTCTGGAACACTTTGAAGGACCAGTCCCGTTTAGTTTATCTGACCAAAATATAATATACAACAAACCCTTCATATTGTCTGGATGTGAATATACACACAAACACACGCCCCATACGTTTACGTTTTTTTTAATATATCGAAACATCTGCACATTATACAGAGTGTCCCCAAATAATGTCAGCGCTTTTCACGTTAATGACTGAGAAACTAGATGACTGGATTTCTTGTATTTGAAGCGACAATGTCTAGGTTGAGTGCGTGTAGGAGCAGGTAGGCATTCTGTTGTTTTTAGTTTCGTCGCGGCCCGCCAGGCGGTAGGCATTAGTGTACTCAGAATGGCAGCGATGAGCAAGAAGGGTCGAACATCCATCCAGATCTCCCGATTTAACACCTCTAAATTTCTACCTGTGCAGAACTGTAAAAAACGATGTGTACGCTACAAAGCCATGGATACTGGACGACGTGTGACATGCTTTGTTTGTTTCAGTTGTGTCTTAAGTCCACTTTATTCACAGATAGGCTAATAGGGACTGGACCTACAGTTTCAAGTGGGGTCCGAACCACTGTGCAATGTGCTTCCACCGGGTATTGAACCCGGGACCTCTTGATTACAAGACAACGACGTTTCAAATGCGCCATCGGAGAGGCCACAAACATGAGACATGTGATTGAGACTGCCCGTGCTTCTCTTCCCTCGGAAACCATTTTTGCTGTTGGTCGATTTGTTCAGCGTTGCAGACGATGTGTTGCTGTCAATGGCGGTTGTTTTGAACATATGTGTGTGACACCCCCAAAAGTTCATACTTTCTCTTATTAGTCTTCCTGTTATTAACTTTCAAAGAATGTAAACATTATATTGGGAGATTATGCATTAAGTGGAGTATTTATTAAATATTATTATTGAACAACAGGTTTACACCAATTTACAGAGTTCATCTTATAGTAGTACAATTTCTTGTACTAAACATAGAATAACAATTCTGTAGAGTTTCATAACATATTTCCATCTGTTTTTCTAGCCAATGTATTCATAACTGTTTTCTTGAATTGTGAATATGACATTGCGACAAATCGATGCTTTTATTCTCAATCTCTAAAGCATTGTAGAACGCACTCATTCCCCAAATAGGTGACCTTTTCATGATATTTGTTCGTTCTTTGCTCACATAGAAGGTTCCATGCTTGGGTCGTGTTTCAATGTTCGAAATACTTATTGTGAATTGTGAAAGCCACAGAGATCGGACTTTATCGTTGAAAGTTTTCCAAAGTAGCATAAGGTCTCGGGCCGTCCTTCTGTGGCCACGCCTGTCCATATGGAATTGCTCTATTAGGATATTATATGATTCTAACCTGGAGTATTCTCCTTCCAGTTTGAATTTCATGCATCGCAATAATTTGACTGCGCATGTTCTAAATTTGCGGTATGTTTTTGAACTTCTGTGTTCCATATGACAGAGCCAAATTAGAGTTTTGTACGCACTAGAGAATAATATAATATTTTTAGTGCTTGTGTACTTCTGATACCCCTGCCCGTGTGAATAATAAATACAACAAGCTTGTAGGCGTCGCTTATTACTGTGTCCAGATGATAGGCGAACGTTAATTTGGAATCAAAAAGTATTCCTATAGAATTCTTGCCTTTTGCGCATTTTTAAGGTTAACACTATTTATTTTATACTCATAATCTATATGCGTCTGTTGCTTGGTGTATGTAACAGAGAAGCATTTTTTAACATTTAGGGAAAGTTTGTTATATGAACACCACGGACTCAACCTATTTATGTCGCGTTGTAAGGACACTGTTATTGTTATTCTTTTGTAAACTTTAAATCGTCTGCAGACAAGAGTTTGCGAGAATCAATCAGATGTTTGGGTAAATCATTAATTAATAACACACATATAGAAGAGTACTAGGCCCTACTACATCTTGTATACGTGTTCTGTGACACTCCAAGGAAAAAAATTCTACATCCGCCTATGGAAGTTGTCACACAAATGTTTTGCTTTTAAAATACAGTGGCGGAAGGTCATAATCCTTCTCGGAAATATGCAACATTTCTGCAGATATATGAGAGTTTCTTTTAGAGCTATTCCGGATGCCAACTCTGCAACTCAAACCATCCTCTGCAACACAGTTCGTTTTATGAGCGCCATCTTCATAAATTGTTCGCAACACGATTCTTTACTTTAGCAGGTCTGTATCGCAGGCAGAGGAGCTGTGGTTGGGAGTTTTTACTGAAAGAACTAGGATGACAAATTAGCAATAAACGCTGGGGCAAACAGCACTTTGAATCAGAACCCGCTCACATAATGAGTATTAACTGAAAATTCAACCGATAGATGGCTGTACAGGAGGCTCTGAGGGAATCATGAACACAACACAAAGAAATTGAGAAGCAGTGTTAACCACTGTCGTAAGTTATCTCAATTTAATTTTTGCTATTACTTTTATATAAATGTATTGTTCTGTTTAACAAAGTTAATGTTTAAAGTTTAGTCCAATACTGATATGCACAGTAACTTGACGTGAAATTCTCTGAAAAGAAGAACAAAGAAAATTGAGAAACTAAAAGCATGTAAAATGAGAAGTTGAAGAGATAAAAGAAGAGAAACCATACAAGTAGTTGTATTGGTACTATTATAAACCCAATTTTAAGTGTAGAAAAGGCGAGGCTATTTGATTGAACAATCAGATTTGCTTACACTTAAAACAATGCCAAGATGGGGCCTATACCCCAATTCTTCAGGTGTGATATGCTCTGATTTTTAAGAAATTCAGAATTTCTAGTGTAGAAAAGGCGAGGGCTCAACAGATAGATTTACCCATACTTAAAACAATGGCAAGAGGGGCTTAAACCCTAATTCTTCAGGTATGGAGGTTCGGGTTTAAGTCCTCATAAAATGTGAAGCCTCCCCTGATGGCAAAATGATAATATTGTTGCCTTGTAAACAAAAGGCTCGGGGTTCGAGTCCTGATAAAATATTTAAGATTGAAATACATGTGGCAAAATAATATCTCCACAAGTGAGATTTTGAGAATAATTACTGCTAGTTGATAGCCCCCAGATCTGAAAACCTGGTAAAAAATGTTTTACAACAATATATTGTACAAAAACTGAATTTCTCAATTTTCTTATTTTCTCATGTTTTATAACCCCTTGTTCAACACAATAGAAGAAGAGCGGGTAGGCATAATTAATTGCCTCCATGCCTTGCCGGCACGCAAAAGATAAAATCTACACGCTAGAACGGAGCATTAATGGATTTTTCTGTGCGATTCACTGAAGGGGCCATTAATCTTTCTATGCGACATGCAACAGGGGAAAATGTAACAAGGAAATGTAACAAAGATTGAGACAAAGATACATATTTTCTGACCCAGTGGCAATGAACTGCTTTCAGCATGAAAAGCAATTCTATTTTGATAATATGAACCTAGGCAAAGACTTGGAGAATAATTCATTGTACAGACAAAATCCTGTATTAGCTTCTGGGTTCTGAGACCCCAGTAAAATGTAGGCATATTCTATTGCTGCATTGTAATCAGGGGCTTTGGGTTTGAGTTCTGATAAAATGTGTGAAATACATACAACTGCCCACACATAAGATATTCACTGCTAGCTGATATACAGTTGAGATTTGTATGTTGTACAACATGATAATAGAGCAAATATCTTCTAGAATTGCTCTGTGACCCTCTCATTTCTTACATCATAAACATATGATTTTTCACCTATGAGAATAACACTACATATGGTGTCATCAGGTAATGCCTCATGGAATTCACAGATAATTTTAATGTTTGTTCTGTCATTCACCACAACCTGTTTCCTTTTTGAAGTGTTAATTACAAACATGGGTCTCTGTGCTTTGAATTCATCTGGTGTGTAATACATGTCAGTATTGCCTGTAGTGACCCTCTTGAAAGCCGAAAAGGCCTCATATAATTTGAGGAAATCATTCTTGGACATGTCTAAATTGTAATTTTCTCTGGGAAAGACCTCATTTCTGCCATTTTTAAGATATATGTTCTTGATGTTGCAGTTATCAAATTTACTTGAATTTTTTTCCTGATTATTGTGTCTCCCAGTCTGAAACAGTACTACTACAAAATCAGGCATGTCATATTGAATACTGGAGAATGAATTTGTGGCATCAAATGCATAATAAGAACCAGATGCGGGCTTCTGTACACATTGATATGTATAAAATTGCAGAGGAACCTGTGGATTTTTTAGGATATCAGCTTTGTATTTAAGAGCGTAACTGGCCTCATACTCAACAACAGGGATTCTTAACTCCATAGTCTGAATAATGCATTTGCCTGCATCTGGTAGGGTATTGGGCAGAGCTTCCCCTGTAGAGTTTATTGCACTGTACCTCATCAAAGCATTATTATCATTGGCAGCTCTTCTAAATGTAATTCTTAACCCACCCTTCCACATAATATCTTTGAAATCTGAGAAGAATCCTGGCAATAGGCGCATGGGGAACAGCACAGTGTGGTTTTTAGATAATATCTTATCACCAGCTTCAAATCCACCGATTTTGTAGTATGAAGCCTCGGTTTTGGATAATTTTAATGTGGCCAAAGCTGTGGAGGTAATGCCGGGATAATCCACTCTGTTTATAACAACGCCATGCTTTCTGATCTCAATTTCAGAGAATAGATGTGGCACAAAATTGTCTACCAATCTTATATTTGAATTTGCCGGATAATATGTACCATCGAGCTTTACAACATCAAATTTGATGTATAGATCTGCTCTGTGGGGGTGTATAAATCCATCCCCTACATCAAGATCAACCTCAATTTCTGTGTTGGGTTGATTTAAATTTGCAAATGTCCTCCTGTTTGGAGGGAATGATTGTAGCTCATAACTCTCAATATTTTCCATTTTCTTCTTGTATGTATTTTTATTTAAATATTAATCTCTATGATAGCAGTTGTTGTGGCTCCAGCAAAATCAACTAATTCTTCTTTTTCATTAGTGACCATCAATTCAATATTATCTATTCTATTATGGCACACAGGAAAATATAATGTTGGGGATGGATTGTAGATGATGGGCTCCATAAATTCAGAATTAGGCTTGAATGTTGCAATGATGCCAGTTTGTTTGTGAGTGCCTATGCCATTTGATTTGGTGATCATACCCTCAGCTACATTACAGTGAATATTTAGAGTCTCTATGGCTAAGAATTTAGGTATATTCATAGCAGTGTGTTTGATGCCTGGTTCAAGTTTTGTGTTGTTCTCAAAGCCTAACAGCTCTCCTATAGTGTCCAGATCCACTGTTTCTGTAGCAGATACAATCTCTACTCTGTGAGTGACAGAATTTTGACTTAACACTACACCTCTGGGTAATTGAGCATTTAGAGTGGATAGATTATATTGCCCTGGAGTAATGACAATTTTTTCATCCCCTACTGCAATTGTATTGTTGTGGTGTGTAATATTAGGGATTAGGTACATGCCATAAAATGCTCTGAGAGCTATTGTTTTGGGATATACAATGTCATCATGTAATTTGAGTTTCAATATTGAATTTTGGCTGGTGAGATGGAATACCCCCATGATGTTTCAGATACCACAAGGCTTTTTGAAAATCTTCAATTGATGGTTTATTTATTTGAGACATGTATCTAAGAACAGATAAGCACAAATGTCCACAATTAACATCTTTGAAGTTTTGAACACGGGCATTATTGTAATAAAGATTAGCTGAATTTAGATATTTTATTAAATTTTCAGGTGGAGCACCTCCAAATGAATCAAACACAAATGCCTTATTTTTTAAATATTTAAGATAACAGATCCAGTGAGTGCCCTGATTTTTGTACTCATCCAAATTAACAATGCCACACTCTTTGTTGAGTGGTTGTTCTGGTAGAGAATCAGACATGTACACACCTCTAAAATTTTTGATGCCCAGTGGCTTGATTAAAGCTTCAATATCTTGGTTTGTAAGCGGCTCTTGTTTTTTTTAAACTTATTCATGGCTCTTTTAACACCTTTGCCCTGTTTCTCCATTGCCAGGTTATGGCGCCTCTGCTCATCTAATTCTGCCCTATTTTTCTTGGCATCTATTACTGTTTTTGCTATGGCAGCTGATCCCCCCGCCAAGCTCCCCACAGCCCCGAGAGCAGCTAAGATGGCAGGGATGGTAAATATAAATCCCCCCACATGTGATTTTTTCCTGGATTGCTGTAATTTTTTTAATTGGGGGGTACTAAGTAACAATTTCATACCATGACCCCTTGCAATACAAGAATTTTTTTTCTTGCGCTGCTTTTTTGTTAAAAGGCTGTCAATAGTTTTAAGAGATTTGAGACCTGCATAAGGTATTTGATACATAACACCCTTGGCCTTCATTGTAGGTTTATTATATACATATTTACAACCCCCACCCCAGTTTTTGTTTGGTGCTCATAGCTATGGTGGTTCCCAATGCTGCTATTTTTTCACTCAAAGATGCATCTTTGCTTACAAATCTACCAAATGCAGCCTCTTCTAATTTCTTGTCTGCAACATGTCTCTTGTCAAGATCAGAATGTGTGTTGTATGCAATATCATGGTCTCTACAAGCAGCATCTAAGGGATTAACACCAGGATCCCCTCTGTTTAATCTATGATCCAGTTTTGTGCCTGGACCACAATACTGATAGCCTGGAATATGTAGTTCAAATGGCAGCTTGTTTATAATGTCATTAACAAGGCCCCGACCCTCAGAAATATTCCAAAATTTAGGTGGTAGAGTATTAATAATTTTTATAAGATATCCAATCCCCTTAGTGTCATTCACTATAAAATTAGACAATTTGGTGCTTATCATGTCCATAATTCCAACCTTTTCATTGTAAAAATTGTGGTTGCCAGCATTTTCCTCCCCAGCTATCACCAATAACCTATCTACAAGTTTCCTGACATCATCAACCCACACAAATTCTTTGGGCAGGGTGTTGTATTGTTTGATTCCACTGCCAGTCTTGATCTGTGACCATATGGGCTTGATCAAATTGTTGTATTTTGCTCCACTGCTCGACTTAACCCTTTTTTGTGTGGGATCATTGTTCTGGTATAGAGCATCTGATTTTATTAATATTTCTTTGTAATCCTCATAATCCTGATCTGTATAGCTGCCAGGCCTTTTCCTAGTCATCAGTTCCCACAATCCAGGTGTGCCGGTGTACTTAACAAAAGCACCTTTTTCTCCAAGTCGAGATTCTGAATATACAATTATATCATCTCCCATAAATGTTACTCTGAAATTGCCAATTCTATGTATGATGCTGCCATCAAGCTCTGTGTCAGCATATAAGCCAAACACCTCATCTTTATTGTCTTTAGGTGTGGTTAAATATTTTTGAGCAAGAAGACCCAATTCAATAGGATCCTGACTAGCCTCAATTCTTCTAGGAGCAATAGGACTAGGTGTATGAATACTGGAAAGTAGGGTGATTGGATAATCTAATATGTTCCTTGCAGCTACAGGTACAAGCTCTGTGATCAAATTTTGATTTTGCTCTGTAACAGTTTTGATATTTTTACCTAATTCACTAATAGCATCAATAACAGGCTGTTCTGTTTGTTTGTGTTTTTCATAAATTCCTCGGTTCTCTGATTTCCATCCCTTAAATCTTTTTACAAGATAATCTCTTAACTTAAGATCATCAATGATTGGCCTTTTCATGGTTATTTATTTATGTTTCAATGTCTAAAAAATTGTTGATTTTATTTCTGTATTTGCCAGTATTGGGTGTTCTTATCATATCAATTGTGACAAACCCATAACTGTCCTGGTTCCAGCACTTGCTGCAAAATTTAGAAAAATCATTGTAGCTCAGGTCCCCACCTACATATTCATCATGTATGTGTTTGAGGTTGGTATGGTCTTGATGAAACACACATATAAAATTGCTGTTGTCTCGGATCAGCTGCTTGGGTATTTTTGAAAAAGTCTGTGCCAGGTAGAAGCAATCAATGTTTTTGTGTCGGCCCTGTGTAAAGAAATTTCTAACCTTGTTTTGATTATCCAGTATAATGTCATCAAACACAACAACAGAATTATCGAGACATTCATGGAGTGGCTTAACATCTGGTTCAAAAGTGGCTATATCCAGTCCATCATATAGCTTCATCAGCTGCTGATATTTTAATTGTTCCAAGCTCTTAGAGAAGATATACAAGTGCCTGTTTTTCCAGTCTAACCAGTTGGGTGCCAATAAAAAATTATCAATCATTAGTGTAGTTTTACCACAAGCCGATGGCCCAACAATAAGACACCTAATATTATCAGGCAGCAACTTGCCATTTCTCTTATTCTGCTGTTCAGGTTCTGGCAGCCTCTTTATAACATCCCAGGTGTTCATATTATCACTTTGTTTGCATCGATCCAGCTGTGTTCTGGAAGTCCTAGCCATTTGACAAGTAACTTGTTGCCTTTTTTGCGGATGATTTTTTCTATGAGATATGTGTCAGGCTGTTTAGTTTTGTTGAGTTCTTCTTCATAGAACCTGCCTTTGAGAATTTCTCCTCGGTGATCCTTTATTATATATGTGTTAAGGGTCCCGGGTTTAACCTGAACCACTGTAAATAATTCAGTGCTCCAGTTTCTTGTAAAGCCTCTCTTGAATAAGTGCTTATATTTGCTTATTCTTACTTGATCCCCCACCCTGTATTTGGCCTTTCTTATTGTTGGCTGGTATCTAGGATAATAAACAGTGCTGATCAATTTTTGCTCATCAGATGAAGTTACTTCAGAGGGTTTCATGTTGATTGTGGAATGGACAGAATTGTTATATTTATGTAGAAGTTCTGGAAGAATATTAATCCATTTATAATTACCTTTGAGTGTAAATTGTTTATACATAAGATTTTTTAAGGTTCTGTTGAATCTCTCTACAATTGAGGCCTTGAGGTCACTGTAACTCGAATAATGTTGTATTGCCTGGCTTTTAATAAATTGTTGAAACACTGAATTATAAAATTCTTTGCCATTATCTGTTTGCAAATAGCGCGGGGATCTTCCACTCTGATTGATGATTGTTCTGATGGCTTCTGTAACACATTTTTCAGTCTTGGATTTGAGTGGCACAGCCCAGGCAAATTTTGAAAATGTGTCTATTACAGTGAGTAGATACTTGTAGCCCTTGTTGATTTTGTCTAAGTTTTTCAACTGCCCACTTGCCATTTCAATCAAGTCGCTTTGCCATAAATCATCTATGCTCTTTGTGACTACTGGGAGTCTCTTAAAATTATGTCGGGCCTGTCTGTGTAATTCATCAACAATAATTTTTCTAGACATAATATGTAAACAAGAATATTGCAACTATGGGGTGTTCAGCAGCTGAGACTGCAGGATTTTCTAAATATAATTTGTCTCCAATTTGTATTTTAAATTCCAAAGAGCCATCATCTTCCGCATAGGCTGTTTCTAATGTATTGGGATCTGTAAAATCCTCCAATTCTACACTGGTGATTTTCACTTTGTTATCAGCATTTGTTATTGATAAGGTGGGGTAGTGGTGTGCCTGTGGCTGTAGCCAATATTTGATCTTGATTGGTCTCAATGTGCCCCCAACAAAGAACTGGTAATAAAATTGTGCAGGGGACAGCATATATATTTTGCCACCTGGTGTAAATGGAGAATCATATTCTTTGTTGGGGATGCTGTACAATTCAAGAATTACTGAATGTTTTGGATTCTCGATTATGCCTGTTATTTCCTTTTCTGCTGTGAGCAATCTGCTTGTTACAGATTCAAGGTGCTAATTGATGGTTCTAACAACATCATCATGGCCTGGCTTGATTTTTATGTCCACAGCAAGTCTCTTGTATTGTTGCACAATATCTTGAAGCTGGGTGGCAAAAACAGACAGAGCATTTGCTTGATTGGATTCCATGGTCCCTAGCTGTTGCTTGATATTAGCTACAATTTGTTGCAAATTTTCAACAACTGCCAATTTTGAATTTTGAGCTGTAAGATCATGGACCTGCCTTCTGATATCCTCAAACAGGGCATGCAATTCATTAATATGTTAATTAGTTGGAAGAGTGGCCACTGTCTGGGTGAGATGTTTGATCTCTGCTTGGATATTCTTGATATCTTCTGATTTCAATATGCGATTCACTGCTCTCTTAATATTTTTAAGTTCCTGTGATGTAGGCAAATTTGATACTGTATTTTGCAAAGATTCAAGTGCCAATTTCACATTGTGTAATTCAGAAGCATCAGCCACATTTTGCATAGCATTTTGGAGCAGGGCTATATCTGCCTGAGAGGGTGTGGATTGTTGTAAAATTTCAAGTTTTGTTTGAATATCATCTATCAAGTGATGAAAATGAGACAGTTCAGATTCAGTGTTGAGGTTTTCAAGCTTTGTGATTTGTTGCTGGACACTGACAAGGGTATCTACAATCCCGGGCAATCTGGATTCTAGTACATTTGCCAAATCACTTTGCACTGCTGCTATTGTACCTTCAAGATGAGTTATGGAACTTTGAATTTTTCCAAAATCTTCATATGTTTCAAGTTGCAGCTTAATATTGGCAACACTCCGAGTTATTGCATTCAAAGCATCAGAAGATGGCAAATTGTTCATAAAATTTTCAAGTGTCTCAATTTTTTCTTTAACCTCGGCTATGGCAATGTTCAGAGGGTCCAGATTAGGTATTTGGAGTGACTGAATCTGTTCCTTTAGAGTGGAAATCACTAGATCAAAATCATCTTGTGATTTTATGCTTTTGACAATTGTTTGGAGCTGTGCCTGGACATTATTTATTTGCTCTTCCAATTGCTGTTTCAATTGCTCAGAGTTGTTAGCCTGGGTCTTAAATTTGGCTTGAAGAGCTGCTACAGCTTCTTCCAAACTTTGAAAATTATCTAATGTGGCCAAATCAGTATATTTCTGAAGCAATAATTTGAGTTCAGAATCAATTTTAAGAAGAGGGTCCATGCATTGTGATTGTAAATTTGTAATTTCTAATTGAAGACTGGCATTAAGTGTGGTTTGTAAAGCTTGTAAATCACTTCTTAATTTCTTGACTCTGACATCAAGCATCAGAATCTCATCACTGTGATCTTCATGACTTGTATGGCCAAAAATATCATTAGGCATTTTGTTTAGTAGTTATTTATTATAGAGTATCTGATTCTTAATTCTATAAAAAAGGGTATAAGCTTGTCATAAGATCCAGGGACTTCAATATATAAGCAGTCACCAGCAGAAACAGTATAAACAGTGCCAGAAACCATGTTTGAGTGCTTAATTCTGTAAATATTTCTCCCTACTGAAATTTTAACATCACCCTCAGGGGTTGTAATAAATTGCAATTGCCCACCAACAGGTAACACTGGTCAACAAATTTTAATTTTTTTTTTGCGACATGGATGAAAATTCACTTTTTTATATCAATCCATGATGCTGAACACGAAACTGACAATGAAAATGCCACTCGACTTCCGGTTTAAGAATTATACGAGGTATTGTCGAAAAGTCGGGTTTCCCAATGTTCTAACGTAGTGGAATGACGTATGCTTGGTGTGCATGTGACTTTTACGCTTGAACTGTATTATGCGAACAGTACAAAACGTGAGTACATTTCCATTTGCCTTTCCAAGTAAATTCATGAATCAAAGTTTTTACATTAATCACAAAATAAATATTTTCTACTATACTACTGTATGGTGTGTTCTTTACTACTTACGTGGGGTTATATACGCTTCCTCTTTGCTTCCCTCTTGTAGTGAAGTTCAGGATCATCCCTGGTTACTGTCAAGCAATAGTCGGCAAGCATTCCTGTACTCCATTTCCCTTGGTATCTTTTCTCCATTACAGATATTTGTTGGTGGAAATGCTCACCGTGTTCCCCACAACTTTTCGGGAAGAAATTGAGATGAGAGTAGAAAATGCAATTTAAGGGACATATTGCAACCCATTTTTTGATACGATGAAACCAAATTATTTACAAGTTTTTCATAGTCTTCAGCACGTTTGTTTCCCAAAATATTGTTGTGGACTTCTCCGAAAGAACTCCATGCACCTTTCTCAACATCACTTAGCAGGTGTTCGAAGATCTCGTCCTGGTGAAGTTGACGAATTTGAGGGCCCACACAAATTCCTTCCTTGATCTTCTGTTCACTGATTTTTGGAAATTTGTTAAGTAGATATTTGAATAGCAAAGAATTTCGATCCAACTTTTTGACAAAGTTTTTGATCAGTCCAAGCTTTATATGAAGTGCAGGAAGTATAATATTTTCAGATTCAACGAGAGGTTCATTATGTACATTCATATTTCCAGTTTCCATACTTTGACGTAATGGCCAATCCTTTTTAATAAAATGAGAAGCTCTGTCTCTGCTATTCCATTCGGAGAGGAAACAGCAATATTTGGTATAACCTTGTTGGAGTTCAGTTAAAATAGCAATGACTTTCAAATATGCACATATTTTCCATAGGTATGTACCTAGTTGTTGTATTTAATTGATTGAAGGAGGAATTTTAGGCTATCATACGATTCTTTCTTTTACACAGAATAACCAATAAGGATTGACGTCAATTGATTGCTGTTATGAAACAGTACAGCTTTTAGACTTTATACCGATGCATCTATGAACAACCGCCACTCTTCGCAGATGTGCTTAATGCCCACAGCCCCCAATAAACCATCAATATCACTGCAGTATATCAGATCTCCTTCGGTAGAAAAGTATTCTTCCAACATTTTTTGACCGTCACGATAAAATGACACCTTCACATTACTAGCCAGAAAATTCCATTAATAGCTCTGCCTTGGCTAACCTTGTGCTGTTCTGTAAGTTTAACATCACCTGCAAAGTCCGGATCTGTAGATGTGGAAGGTTGTGGATCGTACGGTTCGTCTTGTGAGTCTACGGAATAAGATTCAGGGGGTGTTGGAACAGGTAGTTCATTACTATGCGCCACAGGACGAGAAGCAGAACGAATATTTGGAAATACAATTGTCTTCTTTTTAGTATTGGACATACGTTGTATTGATGGGACCATACAAAAAAATAAACAATCGTCTGTATGATTAGTGGGCTCCAGCCAAATCATGGGAATAGCAAATGGCATCAATGGTCTTCTGTGATTCATCCAGTCCAGCAGATTCGTGTAGCAGGTCTTACAACGGAAATGTGGAGCCCAAGTCTTATCTTCATCTCCGAATTTGCAGTATTTACCGAAATATAGATTGTAGGCTGTTCTAACAGCAGGAGTAATATTTCTCCGCTGTCCAGAAAATAAATGTCAACCTTACCAGAAACGGACCACGTAATACGCAAACATGATCTTCGATAAATGCACACAATCAACCTAGTTTTATAAAGCCACAATCACGTCTGCACAAATTAACACCTCACAAAACAATGAATAAAGAGGTTTTGTGGCTGATCTTGAACAGTTCCCCCTTTTCTTACAACAAATAAAAAAATAAGATAAGAAAAGAAAAACTCAACATTTACTTCTTACAGCTAAGCAATACCATATATAAAATAGGGAACTTCTCCAAATCAACAATGCCCTGTAACTCAATTATAATTAGTCAATTGCGATTTTTATCTACAGTTTCGTATTTAGGAGACCAATATTGACTAGAAATTGTATATATCACTCATGTCGCATTTTGGCTGTTGACCAGTGTAATTGGTAATGATTTAAATTATTGTTAAATATGTACAATATTTTGCCTGTTTCATCATCAATATCTGTAAGTATGCTGTTCAGATGAATAATTAAGAAACCATTTAGTTTAGACAGTATAGACTGTATATCAGAAGAGGGTTGTGGTGTTGGCAGGTCCATAATACCTTGTTTTTTGAACCCAAATAAGTTCATAGGCATGTTTATTTATTTCAAATCATGCTCTGTGCTTGTGCATTGTTTGCCATTTTTCAAATCACAATGACCCCATGGTAAAGTATGTATGCCACATGATAAAATGCATCTCTTATCATCATGTGGGTCCAGAGCCACTTTTCTTACAACATTTGAAGTCAATAAGTGATCCACACTCTGAATTCTGGATTCTGATGTTCTGATTAAACTCTGGGATTTGAGGCAATTTTTATAATCTTCAAATTGGAGCTCTTTTTCAACAGTTACTCTGCCAATGCCCTTGGCCTTTTTGACAACAGCACTACATGTTTTAAAACTGTACATCTTGGCACTTAACCCAGCAAATTCCACAATAACATCACCAAGTGTCTCATCTTTTAACTTGCCGGGCACTTTTTTGTTGTGGTGGTGTTGAATCCTTGTATGTTCACTGGTATCGAAGTATTTAATCAATTCAGGCTGTGCAATATCTTGATAAACATCTTCTGTTTGAATATCAAGAATAAAACTATCCGTGTCCATGTACATCAATTTTATATTATCACCATAAAAAGGTTTCAACACATCATAATACAATGTTAACATATGTGATTTGGCCAATTCCAATATTGCAGCCCCTACATAAATAGGTTTATCAAACTTAATTTTTGTTATTTTCATGTTGAAAAGTACCATATTTTCATCATAAATTCTTCTATAATTGAAATTGGGCTTTGCAACCAATTTTTTGCTCAGGCTGGGGTCAGTAATTATTTTAACATCGGTATGTTTTCTGACATTTTCAATAGTTTTGCCATATACAGAATTTACCATCAATTTAAACAAGGCCTTATCAAATTGGCTCTTTGCAGATGTTCGAAGCTCCGTGTTTGTATCAATATATGGCTTCAACCATTCTGAGTGCCTGAACCTCAAAACTTTGCCAAGTTTGGTCACTTGGACACCATGTTTCATCAGGAACTGGAGGTTTTTGTAATATGTGACATAGCCTTGTTTTGGCTCCAGTGTCATCATGAGCTTCTTCTGTTTAGAGCCAGGTGAGCACTGAACCTCGGGAATTGGGGGCAGATCAGAAAATTTGTTATGTAAATGATCTGGAATTGTCAAATCAACCTCTAAGAATAGGCCATATTCACGGTCATCAAAGTCCTGAAGATCTTCAATATTAAAATCTTCAACCCATTCAAGCCCTGCATATGGCAGTTTTTGCATCATTGCGTGACCATAGAGGCTATTTGCATCCACATACAATATATAATTTGATGGCAATTCTGGATCATAACCATGAATATATTTGTTATTTGCTCTGGCATATCTCTGAGAACATTGTACCATGCCTCCTTTTATATTTTCCTCCACAAACAGATACATATCTTGATCCTGGATCAGATCCAATTGCTTTTTGGTGTTTAAAAACATTGCAGCCCATGCTAGGCCCGGGGCACTGTAAAAATACACTGGGTCCAGTCCATAATTTTGCATAGAAGATTTTCTGAATGTCTGCATTATATCTGTTAAGATGGTCACATCAAGTTTCAAATATGCCATGTGATAATCACCAAATGTCCGGCATTTTAAATTGTTCCACACCAATTGGGCATGGTGATAATCCTCATCTGTGATTCCAGAACCTCTGATTTTGCTGTAAAACTCTTCTTGTGGAGGCAGGGAACACTCATCAAATTTAGAAAAATCTGTAGCATAATCATATGGATATACACCCTTCCGCCTAATTAATTTCAGGTCCTGATTTGGAAACAATGCACGTGTGATTTTGAATTGATCATCAGATAATTGAGTGGCCAGTGTATCCAGGCTAGCAGGTAAAAATCTGTAAGAATCAAGAAATCTCATGTGAATAGGAACTCCATTAACTTTAATTGTTTTGCTAATAGATATATATTTCTCATCATTTTCAGCTAAAATATTTAAATTCTGCTTCTCAAACCCCTCATATCTGATCAAATGATGAAAATCATAATTGGATGCTCCATGGCAAAATATGGGGACAAATCTTGGTCTCTTGATCTGAATATTACAGCTATTACACAGGGCCATTTTGAATTTACCATCTGTATGAGAATGGTGTTTCATCTTGATATTTGTATCTGAAAATTCAGAATCACATACCGGGCATTTTTCTGCATTGTTGAAATCTTCAATTTGTTTCTCTGTTAAAGGCAACATAGGCTTTGATTTTAATAAAATATTAGATGCTATGTCACGGCACTCATTTTCTATTTTATGTGCAAATATTTTGATGGCATCTGGTCCCATGTATGAATATTCTTTACTAACAACACCATCCTGTACAACCACATAACAAAAGCTGGAAGGTTCATGTAGCTGGTATGGTGTAATTGAAGATTCTTCAGGATCTGGATTGCAGGATGCAAGAGATTTGAGAATTGATTCAAAATCACAGACAATATATGCTGGGTGTTCCAACAAGGCTTCAAACTTTTTGAATTTGCAATTCTCACTTGGCATTGGCATCACCATATGAACAGGTTTATGGTTGCCACAGTATTTCAGATGCTCAATTAACTTGTTTTTGGCAATTTCTGCATTTACTTCCCGAACCCCCTTCACTATTTTCCTGCCATCAAATACAGCTAAGCATCTTCTGCACAACTTGAATATTATATTGGATTTGTCTAGTTGTGTTCTCACTAAAGCTTCAAGATTATGTATCAGAGTGTAATAATATGTGCCATCCCCTTCAATTAAGAGCAGATCAATCGGGATAGCAGATTCATCATCAATTGTACTGATTCTGAGAGGTTCTATCAAGCAATTATCACGACCAGTGGAACAAATAAATACATTAATAGATAATTGTTTGCCATTGATATGCCTGGCCTTTTTTTCAAATTTATCAATATTCTGAACAGACATTGGATATTCTAAACCCTTCATTGCATCGTCAAAAAAGTGTTCATGTTGTTTATAACAACTTATTCTCTCAGGATGCCTTGAAACTAGAAACAAAGCAGCTAATATACACCACAAAAAGCATTTCTGGTCGGTATTTTCTATATTAACCACGGCTCTTCTGTTTTTAATATTATCAGGTAATGGCAGATATGTAGATCCTTGTAATGGAGTGAATTCAGAAATATTAACATATAACCTGTGTGGAGAACCGCATAGGCTCCATCCAGACTCTTTTGCTGCAAATTCAGAGTGTTTAATATTTAATTGATCCATCAAACTGCTTATTACTGTGTCTGAATTTGCATTTGAATATACCGGTACAGTTTCTGTTATGTGGGGCTGTATAAATTTTGTGCCATTTGGTTTCTTATATTGTGCAAACAATTTGAGGGACAGCTTATAAGAGCCATTTTGTGCATTTAGAATTGCCTGCACATCAGGTTTTTTACTGTTCAAAAAATTCTTAATACCACATCTTGGCTCTGATACAAACCGATAATCTCTTAATTGGCCATTAAAACTGCTATGGATAGGTGGTTCATAGCATGGCTGCTTTGCAGGTCCAGCATTAACAGGTGCTTCATGCTTTCTTTTCAGACCAGATGTGGATGGTTGTGGGGGCAATATTGATGACTGTACATAAGAATTACACTTATGCCATTTGTAATATGCCTTGCTTAATATTTTATGGCATCTTGGACACATTTTTGTGGCCTTTCTGCATTTCTTAGAGTTACAAATACGGCAATGCCTAGCCCAATGAGAACTAGATATATTTTTATTACACTGTTTGCAATATTTTTGTTTTGGCATTTTTTCTTGTTGTTTATTATATAAGATTTTCTGGGCCTCAATTCAAAACTTTATACTTAATAAAAATATCAGTTGGGTTCAGCAGTTAATGGCTGAGCTGGTGCTTTTATACCCAAACAACAGCAGTAACTAGGTTTTGGTGATAGTTTTGCTGATGTGCAACACACTTCACCAGGTTTAAAACCTCATCTCTATATCAACTAAATACAATTCAAAATTGGATTTTGAACTGTGCAATAAATATTCTGTAAGTCTCACTTGTGTTTATATTAACAGAACAAGACAAAACCAGAATTGTATTCAGGATTGCATGTTTTCATACAAAAAAGCCATATTTTTGACAAGTTTATAAACAACAATCATACAGATATAACTTTTACACACATGGCCGAATCTGTCTGAGCAGAGGAGAAAGGAGGGTTTCAGATCTGGGGGCTATCAACTAGCAGTAATTATTCTCAAAATCTCACTTGTGGAGATATTATTTTGCCACATGTATTTCAATCTTAAATATTTTATCAGGACTCGAACCCCGAGCCTTTTGTTTACAAGGCAACAATATTATCATTTTGCCATCAGGGGAGGCTTCACATTTTATGAGGACTTAAACCCGAACCTCCATACCTGAAGAATTAGGGTTTAAGCCCCTCTTGCCATTGTTTTAAGTATGGGTAAATCTATCTGTTGAGCCCTCGCCTTTTCTACACTAGAAATTCTGAATTTCTTAAAAATCAGAGCATATCACACCTGAAGAATTGGGGTATAGGCCCCATCTTGGCATTGTTTTAAGTGTAAGCAAATCTGATTGTTCAATCAAATAGCCTCGCCTTTTCTACACTTAAAATTGGGTTTATAATAGTACCAATACATCTACTCATACATTACTTGAAAGTGTTGAAGAATTGTGAGAGACAGAGAGGGGGGGATAGAGAAGGAGGCAAAGCGAAAGAAGAGAGAAGGAAAGAGGATTCAGAGAAAGAGAAATGGAAAATTGAGAAGACGAGAGGAGACAGAGAAAGGGGGAGAAGAGAGAAAGACAGAGAGAGAGAGGAAAATAAAGTGAGGGCGAGAAGAAGAAGTGAGAAGAAAATTAAGAAGGGATAAGGTAGTAGAAAGAGGAAGAAGGCAGAAACGAGACGACAGGTACAAGAGAAATTAAAATCACTAAACTATTCTCACTGCGCAAAACTGAGCAATTAGAGGCTCAGAAGACATAAGTATGAGTTGCAAGGTAGCCCTCAGGGGGAGGCCAGTGGAGCACTTGCCCCCCTGAAATATCTGGAAAAGGTAAGTATAATTCGGATGTTGAAATAGTAGCGATATTTATCAGAAATAATATTGTTTTTGCGATTTAGAGGCTGCTAGTTACAAGAATTACAAAATAAAGAGAGAACGTTTTCACATGAGATATTAGAATCATGTTGACTGCCGAGTGTGCGGGACGAAACATATTTCGTCGTTACGGAATTGGGACTAAAAAATTCTCAATTTCCAAACCACGTCGGGAGAAATTGAAAATTTCTTTTGAGGTGAAAATCTCAAATTGTAAACATTATTTCTCCTTCAAGTGATTGTTTTTTCACTTCTGGAATATAAAAACTGTTAAATTGAAGACATCAGATATTTATAGTGCAGAAAATATCAAGAATTAACCTCCGTTAAATAAGATCCTTTAGAATATCTCAGCTGATCGGGATTACGAAAAGTCGGGAACTGACCATTACAATTCACATCCCGTCATTTAGATTTATTACTAGTTTTACTGTACCCTTCGGCACGTAAAAACATGGATCAGAAGTACCAGGAAGGACTTTAGATTGTACTCTGTTTCTGTTATATCTGGAGCAAGACCGTACATAGCTGCAGCGAAACGGAAGGGGATTGAGTGGGGAGAGCGAAGCAGTACACGCCGCTGCGAGGACTGGTAAGTGCAGTCGCTTTACTTCCTCCACGCTATCCCATTCCCTCTCACGTGTTCATTATTAGAGACGTCTCGCGTCACTATTTGCGCAGAGACTTGTTTTCGTTTGCTTCCTCCAGAGATAACCTGGAACAGAGTACAGGTAGTCTCTGATATCTGTGCTTTGTGAAAAAGTATAAAAACACAAAGAACTGTTCATCAACAAAGTGATGTATGTTCATGGAAAGTAAGCAAGGCGAATCCAGTCTCTATCTAGAGTTTGAACTTGTACATTTTCAATTCAAATTGAATTTTATGATTTGTAAAATAAAGGGTGTTCCGTATAGAACGCCGAATTTAAATGGAGTGCTATTGCTTTGTATCGAGGTTGGCAGACCTGTTCTTACCAATGTTGGTATCTGTTGTCATGCCGATTAATGTACTAGCCTCAATTGTTTTGACTCATTTGTTGTGGTTACGATATGGAAGAGTTTACGATTGAGCAACGTGTTGTTATTGTGAATACATTTTACCAAAGTGGTGACCAGGAATGGCCGGCGAGGCCATGTGATCTTACACCCTGTGATTTCTTCTTATGGGGGTTTGTGAAGTCACAGGTGTACTACGTCAACAAACCACGAAGCCTTTTGGAACTGAAGGCGGAAATCATACGGGTGATTGGAGGCATCGGGACAGAAATCTACTAGAGTGTTATCAATAAGTTTGTGGAGCGTATAAATGCATGCAAAACAGTGGCGTGACTTCAACCTGACAGCAACTTCAACTGCCGTAAGGAGTTCAGAAATAATGATCTTCACAAAATACTACATTAGATGTCCATAAATATCTATAATTAGCCACAGTTACCTGAAAATAAAGTAATAGACTGGAGTGCAAAGTTGTAGCATGTATTTCTGTCGCAATCGCATAAAGATTGAGATGGTGTATTAAGTCCACTTTATGCACGGTAAGGCCAATCGGGACTGGACCTACATGTATGTGCGTCCACCTGGTATCGAACCCGAGACCCCTTGGTTACAAAGTCGCATGAAGAGAATGACAAATGTTACAGTAAAGGTACTTTTTTGGTATGATAAATAAATAAATAAATAAATAAATAAATAAAAGTTTGACAAATGTTCAGTTTGTCGAAATATTGAACACAGTGCTGAAACGCAGAGCGTAATCATTATTTTTTTTTGTATCTTACACGAGAGGTTACAGTTACAGGCCGACTACAATCTATCGACACTGATTAAGATTTGAATAAGTTGAATTTTGCTCTGTAGGAATACGCGCGTGATATACTATTATTCAATTCAATTCAATTTTTCTTTATTAAAGGGCGAGGTTCAGCCTGCGTCTGTTCTACAACCTAACCCCAATGGATACATATACATACGTACTAAATACATTCTACATACTAAATGTTTGTACAAATAACAAAAAAACAAATAAGAAGAAAGAAATAAACATAAAGAAGTCACAAAAAGAACAAATATTTACAAAAGTGAGAACAAAGTATCTTCTACACACTAAAAGAGAAAGGAAAAATAATGAAAAATACACAAATTAATTGACTCAATTGTGCTTGGTGGGATATAGTTAAGAATGATAGAAATTAATATTATGTAAAATCATATAAATGTTCTTAATATACGACAAAGGACAAAATATCGTCAAGGGTTGGCGGCATGTAAGGGGGGGATAATAAACAAACAAAATGAAAATGAAAATACTTGTTTTTAGGAAGTTGGTATAGAAATGATAGCTATTAATCGTGAGTGCTGGAACACAGATATTGTTCATTTAACAATAGAGTTTTTAGTTTGTCATTGAAGTTGTTGCGATTAGTGAGGGAAGGAGGAAGTATTCCACGCTCTTGTAGCTGAATATGTTAATGGTGATTCGAAATTCATTGTTTGTTTCTAAACATTGCTAAACATTGCACTACTCTATTACAATAATGGCATTGTAGAAAACCATCCTGGACTTTTTCTTTGAGCGTAATGGCTGATGTACCCGACACATTTAAAATAATAAACAAAAAAACGTCAATTTGATTTCAGAATGGAACTCAAAGGGCATTGCCCGTGCACTGTTACAAACTTGATGTTGTGCTGCACACCATAAAAAGGTGTATTAATTTTTCTTTTGTTTGTTTAATCATGTCTACACCTGTCTCAAACGGAACACAGCACAGCACCTTGTAACAGTCAACATATCTAACATTAATTAATGAATAACACATCTAATTATTGCAGGAGAATCGTTTCGACAGAAATTATAATCTTCCTTCCCACTTTAAACAGACTTAGGACTGTCAGATTAAACTACAATAGTTAGTTCCTTTTAATGTGGATGGGTGTCTTATTGATAGTAAATACAAGATTCCGAACTATTTTTGAAAGTTTTTGAGGATAGATATTGATGTTGCTATGTTATTTTTAGACTTCAAACGTTGTGCAATACAAAATCTGTGTGCTGTAGCTTCAGCGATTGAGTCTTAAAAATCAGCAACAGTAATAGTTGAAATTGAACTTATGAATGCATTGCTTTGAATTTCAATAAAGCTAAACTCCAAAGCACAACAGCCCATCAAGTGTGGCTTTTCGTTAAGTAAAACATGGTGAGCGTATCGAATTTTAGTCCTACGAATCCAACTATAACTATATTTAGTGAGAGTGGTTGAAATGAGGTCAAAGAATTTGTACAGGCTTGGCACTTTTATCGTCAATAAGACACCTTGCCACAATATTTCTTTTGTAAATAGACTGTAGTTTAATCTGGTGTGGTTAAAAATTATGATTTGCTGCCGTAATAAACACAGCACAAAAGTCAAAAGTAAAAATCGAGAAAAAAGTTATAAAAAAGTACACAATCTGAAAATCTTCGTGGCGTATATTCATTCATTCGTCTGTCACATGGGAGAATTACAAGCCTTACCAAACCCAAAGAGAGAGACAAAAACCTCAAGAAAAATGAATATTAGATAAAGTAAAGAAATATAGACATTAAAGTGAATACACTAAGTAAACTTTAACACTCACCCTCTCCGAAACATAAATGAACCGTTTTAAATTCAACTCTTCCTCATTTGTCATTAAAAATTGACACAAATCGGAAAATTAAGATTCCCCAAAATAGCTTTAAATGATGTTATTAGATTTTAATTCGAACGCCTACAACTTATGAAGAATAATTGTTAATTTATCTATAATTTGATTTCAAATTTCTATTTAAGAACTTTATAAAATTTACTGACATAAGCTGATAAAATATTTCCAATAAGTATTATTAGGAATCATATATTATAACGCCTCCTGATTAGAATAGTCAATAATTACTAGAGCCCGGAAGTTTGGCAAAATGCCTCTTTTTATCTACTGCATATATTGATAAAAATTTTCCGGATATACGTTTCTTATGTTGTTTCGAATCTTTTGGAAGCCTTTTCATTTTGCCTATTTTGCCTATTTGGGACCCCACTGCCTATTTTTAATTATAATGCCTTTTTTTGCCTTTTTCAATGAAATTTGACATTTTTTTTTAAAAAAAATGTGTATATAAATTATTTTTCTCCCAAAAAACATTGTTGGCATTTATTTTTTTTCGTTTATTATGTGAATAATTTTCGCCTTATTTAAGTAATATTGAACTCACGCATGTGTCAACATTGCTGAAGGAGAAAAGTGTGAGAAAAAGTATTTCATGCTGAGTCAGGATATTGCCTTTCGGTTAACATTTCTTGTACATGATTGACTGCTGAAGTGGACAGGTTGATTTCGAACACAAAGAAAATATTTCTGAAATCTCCCTCTCGAACCCGAAAATTTCAGGAAGTTGCGATTGAGCTTAGTTTACCTCCGCAACCAGTCTTGACGAGATAGGGAACCTGGATATCAGCAGCTATATATTAAGCTAACAACCTTCAAAAAATCAGTGAGGTGATCGATGCTCTTCCAGAAAATGAAGCGGCTTCAATTCGTGAAGTGAAAAAAAACTCCTGTGCTATTCAAGTTTACTTTTGCACATTATGGTGCATTACCAGAGACAATTACAATTATAGCATCCATGAAAATCTTCGAGGAATCTATGCAGCAGATGATGGAAGTGCCAGGAGAAAAGGGGTCAGCTGTTGCGGAAAAGTGCTAACGGGTAGTGAGTGCAAATGAGGACTTCAAACAATTGAAAACAATTTGTGATATTCTAAAAGGTGAAAATGCTGTTACCAAAATGAGTCCAGCTACATTAGCTTGTTATATGTATGCTCCAATAACTTCTGTCGAAGTAGAAAGATCATTTTCTATTATGAAAAACATTCTCTCTGACAGACGACTATCAATGAATGTTTAGAACTTAAAAAGCACCTTGTAGTTACGTGCAATCAAGACGGAGAAAATTGAAATGCTCTTCCCAATTTAGATTTTAACATTTTGCCAGAAATTATAGATAAAAGTAAGCGACTTCTAAATGTGCCCTTTTTCGGTTTATTTTGCCTTTTTTTCATTTTTAGTGCCTATTTACCACATTATAAATGCCTTTTTGCCTGCCTATTTTAACGAAAATAAATGCCTGAACTTCCTGGCTCTAATAATTACATTCCATGGAAGTAGTTCAGTGTTGAATATACCTGAGCTCGTACATTGAAAATCAACGGGATCAAATGTAGATACAATGTGAAAAAAATGAAATGAAATAGTAAAAATTACACCCATCAATGTATAAGACATGTTTCAAAATGAAAAAAATATAAAAGTAACATCTTCACTTCCTACATTATTCCATTGATAAAAAGAAATTACATATCCTGAATATTTCAAATAAACAGTAGGTGTCCTACGTTCGCTCTTCATAGTCAGTCTGAATTCACGCAATTCGATAATTCTGATGCGAAAAAGTATTCGGAAATTAGAAACATTTAATTCGATTGGTTGACACTCTCAAATTATTTCCCCATTTGCTCGTGATAATTGTGCCACTATTAATGTGTCCTACATTGATATATTCAGGATACTTCGCAAAATGAGAATGAAAGGCTACTTATTTTCAAAGTGAACAGCCTTTTCTAAAGAAATACAAGTTGGTTTCATTTTGAAACATTTGTGTTGTGCAGCGTGTTTCATGATGTGGAAAAATGAGTATTGTTATTAGAGATGGAAACGTTTGCTATATTTGTTAATATTGTCGCTATTATTACTATCATTATTATTATTATTAGAGTCTAATCTTTATGATAGCACTTGTATTAAACGGCTCTTATCCAAGCATGCACTAAATCAGAACAAGTTACAATTTAATTTTGCTCTCATTTAAAATGTAACATAGTTACATATACATAGTCAAATATGTTATTGGATACGGGTTTCATTTGCCAGATTTTATGTAAAATATTTATTTCATGATAAAATAAAAAAAGAAGATAATACTGCCATTCTAAATTTTCATAGTATTAACCTAACCTAACCTAATCTAATTCCTAGATATAATTTTTATTTGAATTCCAAATACTATGAATTTTAAATTGGTTAGTAATAAAAAATTGAAGGTTGTAATTATTTAATCCATTTGTGACTACTTTGAATATAATAAAAAAAATAACTGAGGATGATTTAATTGGTTTTAAATTTATTGAAATATATTTAATGACAATATATATTGAAGAGTATGGATGAATACACACCTAATTATACTCAAATAAGCACCGGAAAAAAGAAGTGATGCCATCAAGCATGTTCCAGAATGAAAAACATTCATAATAGAAATTGTATTTTCCTTGCATTGATCAATAATGACAACAGAAATTCTGCATCCTGAATATTTCAAAAATACTAAAATAACAGTAGGTGTCTTAATTCGCTCCTCATAGTCAGTCTGAGTTCTCGCAGCTCTTTACTTCTGATGCGGATAAATTTTCGGAAATTATAAATAATAATTATAACTGGTTGACACTCTCAAAATAATTCACCCTCCCCGTTCGCTCGTGACAATTGTGCCACTTGTTTAATCTGCCCTATCTTGATATATTCAGGATACTTCTCTTTAAATTAATTTAAAAATCCAAAGTGTGTATGTCAAATAGAACTGCATGTCACAAGATTTTCATCCTGGAACATAACTCGAATTACTTTACTTTACTTTGGATACTTTGTTTAGTAATTTTACGGTTTTATGTTTTGCACAACTTAATAGTAAATTTGTAAATAGTATTAAGAAAAATGTTTATTATCTAATATTTTATGTAACTTTTTAAATATCTGTAGCAAAAAGAAATTAAAATTGCAAATTTTATTATACTTGTAATTTCAAGTTGTTACTTTGTAATCAACTAATTACAGGTTTCTGTAAAAGTAACTGATAAGTTATTCTTATCATTCGACTTCTTGTAATAAAATTGAGTTTGGTAAGTAAGCTCGCTCGCTCTCTCTCTCTCTCTCTCTCTCTCTCTCTCTCTCTCTCTCTCTCTCTCTCTCTAGCGTGGAATCCAAATTCTGTTAAAATTCCAACAATAGAATCAAATTTTACTTCAATGTCGGCTTGTTTTAAATGTAGAGTAAGTGTAAACATAAAAAATGCAAAATAAAATTCAGAAAACTAAATTGACAGTGAAAGTAAAGTAGCAGTTGAAAATGCATTAATCTCAAGACAATTCCTCATTTTCTAAACTTTCATTGCCTCAAAAAGTGTTGAAAGAAGATTCGTCTAATCTAATTAATGTAAAAAAATACCCTTCAATGACGTGTGAGAAAATACGGCTTTCTGAATGCCAACCTGAAAACGCACATCCTGTAAAATAAAAGAGCATTTTAAAACTGAATAAGGATTAAAGCAAATATAAACTTTCATAAGGAAATAGCTAGCAGAGATAGCACAAAACTACTCTCAGGTAGAAAGAAAGAGTGCACCCTTCATTTCAACGAAGTTTTCAAGTATTCATAGAACAATGAAATAGCTTAACTTTTCGATATTTGAACATCAATTAGTTTACAAGTTAGTTCTTTGATTATAAAACTTGTCAAGATCGGGTTTAAATGAGCTGAAAATGCGTTATCTTATTAACAATGGAATAAACATTGTTAAGTGTTTCATTAAATACAGACGAACACATTTTGAAGAAACTAATTTCAAAAGTAAACACAACTTCGACAGGCTGTAGCTAATGTTCAAATTCTGTGCAATATCTTCCAGATTCATCTTATAATAGAATGTACATAGAACAATTTACTGATTAACACTGTCTACTTTCGTATAGCCAAGTGGTGACAGATTTCATTCCCGGTGAATTTATATTTCAAAGTGATTGAGATCGCATTTAAAACTGTGGTTTACTTAGTTCCGATGAGCATATCTGAGCATGAAGTGTACTGAAAACAATTTTCTTTAAACAATCCAAATATGATTCAAAATCAAATACACTTTCTCTTCAGCTTGGCTGTAATTTGATAGACCAACTAACACCTGTGTTATCATATTATATTAGTTATTATTATATTAATTTCTACAATTTCATATTTTGTATATAATTATTATACATTAGTGCCTCGGTAGCCAGTGGCACACTCAAGATGGGGTCATTGCAGTACCCGATTATTGACTTAGAAATTCATTTGTGAGTCTTCACCAATTTCCTTCTTATCATCATTCATCCTCATCGGAATGATTAGCTAAAAATTGTATAAAAACGTCGTAGAATCAGAAAAATACAATTATGATGCTTAATAGTACTCTTTTGTAAGCCTACTACTCCCACATTTGACAATCAAGAACTCTAAATATTATGTTAGCTTCATCGTTATGTATCAGCATAAAAGTATGGAAGTTGGATAAATGAATTTCATGAAACGCTAGAGGAACTCGTAAAATATCGAAAGACCAGTCTCTGGGTTGATATTTCTTTTTGTTCATTGAAAACTAGTTGATTAGTCATCTGATGCCTTACTGGTAGCGCCAAGTTATATTTCCAGTTCTTTAATGTCGAACCTTTAAGCCATTAAATGCTAGCTTATTAACTTGAACATACCACTATTATCTCGGCTTTCTTTATGTAGTTTAATGTTCTAATAAAAACAAATCCATTCTTACTTACATCTTTTAGCATTTCCTGAACATAATCCTATGTGAACGAATTGGACATGGTAGTTCCTGAAGCCATGGTAATTGTAGCAACAATGGTTGCTAGTACAACAATAACGAAATGGTTCATATAATCATTGTTTTGAGAAAAGCAGGTCCATGACCTAGAGAAAAGAGTAAATGTCGCTTTCAAATTTTCTTGCTCGACTATACCCTGTCCCAGCTAATTGTAGAGCAGGGCCGCGGATATCGAGGAGGAAAATCGAGAAGTGAAAGCGCGAAATTTCATGGCATGTACGGACGTACAGTCCAGACCTTAGTCCGTACGCTAAATGCACGGCTTGTCAAAATATGCTCTTGCAGTTTTATCCCTAATATTTCCCTAAGGAATTCTTAAACCAATCGTACGGACCTGGAGATAAAAATACGGTCCGTTTGCCATGTGCGTTCGGTATTATCCTTTTCCAAAGTTTGCATCGCTTAGAGAGAGAACGGGTAACTCCCGTCGTCCATTACACAATTCCGTTTCTCTCTCTGTTCATTGGTGGAGCCGCCTCGCGTCACTACTTGGGCAGAGACTTGTTCTTGTTCGCTTGGTCTACAGTTAGCTGGTACGGGGTTTAGCTCGCATTCCGACGGTTTGACATAAGTGTCCACTGAGACGATTTTGCCTGGACATAAAACACGGAACAACGAAACTTTACACATTCCAAATTCCAGACTTTCACTCATACAACGTTTCATGAACTACCCAGTTAGTTCAACAACATCTGAAACAAAATACAAGGGTCGTTCAAGGTTGACCGGGATTTTCGTACGTAAAAAATCGATGAATAGCCGGATCATGATGAAACGTGCGGGTGACGTAATGTATTCCTTCGCGAGTAACTAGCGCCCGGCATTTCGCGCATGCGCAGCAGTTGCAGCGAACATGGCGGCAAGCAGTGTGTCTGTGGCTGTGGAGCAGCGGTGTGTAATCAAATTTCTCGTGAAGGAGAAAGTGAAACCAGCTGAGATTTTCAGACGATTGCAAGCACAGTATGGTGAACAAACGATGTGCGGACAAGAGTGTACGAATGGTATGGGCAGTTTTTCGAAGGACGGGAGCTGGTGACAAATGAAGCGCATGGACACATTCGCCCGACTGCAGTCACACCAGTGAATATCGCACGTGTTGAGCAAATGATTCTTGAGAACCGGCGAGTAACAGTGCGGGATATTGCTGCCGAGGTGAATATCAGTGTCGGGAGTGTTGAGACAATCATTTACGACCACTTACGCTTCCGCAAAATCTGTGCAAGGTGGGTTCCCCGCCAGCTGACATTCGATCAGAAGTGGACACGCAGAACGGTCTGTGAACAGCTTCTGAATCGGTTTCGAGCAGAAGGTGATGAATTGTTGCAATCCATCATCACGTGTGATGAAACATGGTTGCACAATTCAACCCCAGAGACCAAAAGACGCAGCATGGAGTGGCGGCATAAAGGTTCCCCGCCCCCCCAAGAAAAGCAAAACGCAGCCGTCCGCTGGAAAGATCATGGCAAGTGTTTTCTGGGACATGAAGGGCATTATCCATGTGGATTTTCTGGACAAAGGGAGCACGATTAATGCCCAGTATTACTCCACATTGTTGAGTGGTGCTGTACGAAAGTCCATTCGCAAGAAAAGACCTGGGATGTTGTCTGGAAATGTCATTCTTCTCCATGACAATGCACGCCCTCACACGGCCAATGTGACAACAACAACTCTGGCCGACATGCGCTGGGAAGTTCTGCCCCATCCCCCCCTACAGTCCGTATTTAGCCCCCAGTGATTATCATTTGTTTGCACCCCTTAAAGACCATCTGGGAGGGAAGAACTGCGGAGCGATGTCCTCCAGTGGCTACGACAACAACCAAGTTCTTTCTACGCCAAAGGAATTCGGGAACTGCCAGAACGATGGCAACGGTGCCTCGGCGCGCACGGAGAATACTTTGAAAAACTGACATAGTTTGGTGTTTCTTCTGCTACCTATTTCCTCTGCAGAAATAAAAGTCCCGGTCAACCTTCATCTATTATTCGTCTTTTATCACCAACCTACAGAAAAAGTGTGTACTTAAGTAACCATAGGATATTGTGAAAATGAGTTCTGTTGATCTTGGTTCGGTTTTGTGTTGTTCTGTACCGTTTTTCTATTGATTTTTAATTGTTTAACTCTTTGATAATACAGGGGTGTTGCACCACCCAAGAGTGATTTTATATTTGTTTTTATGTTGGGTTTTCTGTTAAAATTTTCAAGCACGATTACGTAATGAGTTGGATTGTTATTTTATGTCCACTTTATGTACGTACATAAAGTCCAGCCGGGATTGGACCAACAGTTTCAAGTGGAATCCAAACTACTGCGCCTCCACCGAGTATCGAACTCGGCACGACGTTACCACTACACCATCAGCTTTATTACTAGGTGCAGTCAATTGTTGGAAAGAACATTGTTTGTGCTAATAATAATCGACCCTCTGGGGTGGTTATATGCTTGCAAAAATGTTGTCCTACACTGATGGAAAATGACATTCAAAAAGATGACTGAGAGTGGATTCGCTACTTTTGTGTGTGTGTGTGTCAGATTTTGAAAGAAGAGGATGACCGATGATAATGACTACAGATAATATGAAATTCAGGAAAATGTAGAGAAGTATGTGGAAACTCTCTCTAGAAGTGCATTTGGATCCGGTCGTAACCCGACCTTGTTTAACTTAGCAAATTTATCTAATTTATCTTTCAAAATTGTAAAAAATAAATACGTTACAATAGAATAAAGTAATGCATCATATATTAATGCTTAGGAAAAGAACTGGCATGTATTGTCATATCTACATTACGTACGAAATCTCTGGGGTGACAAATAATCCACGGTATCAACAAAAGGTGTCAAATACAGAGTGTCCGAAAAGTCACGCAACCTGGTGTTTACGACAGTATAACGAAATAGCGAAACGGAATGAGAAGAAACGCTTTCCCTGCATATTGGGAGAATTTAGAGAGACAAACATATGTAAGAACATCCATGTTTTAATAACAAGCAAAGTGTTGCCAAAGACGGATTTTTTTTCAAATCGTGTGTATTGATGCACAGAACTCACTGAGATAAATTATTGCAACATTTCACAATACCAACGAACAATTTGGATGGCCATCTATTGAATTTGACAGAAAAAGAACTTTGACGAAGTTTCAAAAACATTGCACAAGGGAATAAATAGGCTGTTCCAAAAATCGATGTTTTCACAATATTACGAGGGACACTGGCAACACTGTTGCTGTCAAATGTCACTAACAGACGTGTTTCACCTCAGGCTATCACACTAAGGCACTTTTAACGACAATGGAGAAAGTTGGTTATTCTCGAACATATGCAATAAATTACGTACACCTCGCAACCCTGAAATGTGGGTATCCCTACAAATTAAAACAAATGTTCGAAGTGTCCACCATTTTCTTGGATACATAAGTTGGTTCGCTTGATCATGTTCTCAGATACCTTCCTGAGGGTTGCAGCACCGATATTATCTATTTCCTGTGTAATGTTCCGTTTCAGCTCTTCCAATGTTCTGGGTCTTGTTTGGTATACTTTCCCCTTTAAGTAACCCCACAGAAAAAAATCTGCAGATGTTAAATTGGGCGAGCGACTGGGCCATAAATCCTTGGATATTAGACGATCAACAAAAAATTCTCTCAACATACGAAGAGATTCATTAGATGTATGGCAAGTTGCTCCATCTTGTTGTAGCCAAGCATCACGTTCGTCTTCTTCCAGGAGAGCAACGAATTTCATTATGAGATCCCCGTACACAGCGGTATCCACTGTTGTCTCAAAGAATAACGGTCCCACAATACGACGTCGCGATATTCCACAGCATACACCGATTTTCGGAGAGGGCAAGGGTAGTTCATGCAACTGATGTGGTTTTCTGTCGCTCAATACCTGGAATTTTGGCTGTTGAAGTAGTATAAAATACCCTATTATAAACTCGATAAATGATGAACCCCCCTCAGGCAGATTTGCCTACACTTAAAACTAGCTCAACATGCCCATATGAGCTTTTTGCTCAAGTGTGGTACTCTGTCTAATCCAAGATTTTTGTAAAAATGCCCTCGGGATTTTCCCGTGAAATGATGAGCCCCCTCAGATTGATTTGGCTACACTTACAAAAGGCACTTCTGTGAGATTGTTGTCCATAATCCTGTCAAAAATATGCCCCCTCTTGATATTTTTTTGGCTACACCTAAAACTAAGCCAAGATACACCCACACACACACACACACACACACACACACATATTTACTTCCGGTCCACTTCCGGTTTAAGTTCAATTGGACGCCAGGCTCAACTTGTATATCTAGTATTAAGATAATGTAATTCTTCAAGAATTGCTCTGTGACTCTCTCATTTCTTACATCATAAACATATGATTTTTCACCTATAAGAATAACACTACATATGGTGTCATCAGGGAGTGTTTCGTGGAATTCACAGATAATTTTAATGTTTGTCCTGTCATTTACCACAACTTGTTTCCTTTTTGAAGTGTTGATGACAAACATGGGTCTCTGTGCTTTGAATTCATCTGGTGTGTAATACATGTCAGTATTGCCAGTAGTGACCCTTTTGTATGCTGTAAATGCTTCATATAATTTGAGGAAATCGTCCTTGGACATGTCTAAATTATAATTTTCTCTAGGGAATACCTCATTTCTGCCATTTTTAAGATAAATGTTCTTGATGTTGCAGTTATCAAATTTACTTGAATTTTTTTCCTGATTATTGTGTCTTCCAGTCTGAAACAGTACCACCACAAAATCTGGCATGTCATATTGTATACTGGAGAATGAATTTGTAGCATCAAACTCATAATAAGTACCAGTGGCAGGTTTCTGTACACATTGATATGTATAAAATTGTAAAGGAATCTGTGGATTTTTTAGGATATCAGCTTTGTATTTAAGAGCATAACTGGCTTCATATTCAACTACTGGAATTCTTAGCTCCATAGTCTGAATAATGCACTTGCCCTCATCAGGTAGGGTATTAGGCAGAGCTTCCCCTGTAGAGTTTATTGTACTGTACCTCATCAAAGCATTGTTATCATTGGCAGCTCTTCTAAATGTGATTCTTAAACCACCCTTCCACATAATATCTTTGTAATCTGAGAAGAATCCTGGCAATAGGCGCATGGGGAACAGTACAGTGTGGCTTTTAGATATAATTTTATCACCAGCCTCAAATCCACCTATTTTGTAGTAAGAAGCCTCGGGTTTGGATAATTTTAGTGTGGCCAAAGCTGTGGAGGTAATGCCGGGATAATCTACTCTGTTTATAACAACAACATGCTTTCTGATCTCAATTTCAGAGAACAGATGCGGCACAAAATTGTCTACCAATCTTATATTTGAATTTGCCGGATAATCTGTACCATCGAGCTTTACAACATCAAATTTGATGTATAGATCTGCTCTGTGGGGGTGTATAAAGCCATCCCCTACATCAAGATCAACCTCAATTTCTGTGTTGGGTTGATTTAAATTTGCAAATGTCCTTCTGTTTGGGGGGAATGATTGTAGCTCATAACTCTCAATATTTTCCATTTTTTTTGTATGTATTTTTATTTAAATATTAATTTCTATGATTGCAGTTGTTGTGGCTCCAGCAAAATCAACTAATTCTTCTTTTTCATTAGTGACCATCAACTCAATGTAATCTATTCTATTATGGCACACAGGAAAATATAATGTTGGGGATGGAGTGTAGATGATTGGCTCCATAAATTCAGAATTAGGTTTAAATGTTGCAATGATCCCAGTTTTGTTTGTGAGTGCCTATGCTATTTGATTTGGTGATCATACCCTCAGCCACATTACAGTGAATATTCAGAGTCTCTATGGCCAAGAATTTAGGTATATTAATAGCAGTGTGTTTGATGGCCGCTTCAAGTTTTGTGTTGTTCTCAAAGCCTAACAGCTCTTTTATAGTACCCAGATCCACTGTTTCTGTAGCAGATACAATCTCTACTCTGTGAGTGACAGAATTTTGAGTTAATACTATACCTCTGGGTAATTGAGCATTTAGAGTAGATAGATTATATTGCCCTGGAGTGATGACAATTTTTTGATCCCCTACTGCAATTTTGTTGTTGTGGTGTGTAATATTAGGGATCAAGTACATGCCATAAAATGCTCTGAGAGCTATTGTTTTGGGATACACTATATCATCATGTAATCTGAGTTTCAATATTGAATTTTGGCTGGTGAGATGGAATACTCCCATGATGTTTCAGATACCACAGGGCTTTTTGAAAATCTTCAATTGATGGTTTATTTATTTGAGACATATATCTAAGAACAGATAAACACAGATGTCCGCAATTAACATCTTTGAAATTTTGAACACGGGTATTATTGTAATAAAGATTAGCTGATTTTAGATATTTTACTAAATTTTCAGGTGGAACACCTCCAAATGAATCAAACACAAATGCCTCATTTTTTAAATATTTAAGATAACAAATCCAGTGAGTGCCCTGATTTTTGTACTTATCCAAATTAACAATGCCACACTCTTTGTTGAGTGGTTGCTCTGGCAAAGAATCAGACATGTACACACCTCTAAAATTTTTGATGCCCAGTGGCTTGATTAAAGCTTCAATATCTTGGTTTGTAAGCGGCTCTTGTTTTTTTTAAAACTTATTCATGGCTCTCTTAACACCTTTGCCTTGTTTCTCAATGGCCAGGTTATGTCGCTTCAATTCATCTAATTCTGCCTTATTCTTTTTGGCATCTATTACTGTTTTTGCTATAGCAGCTGATCCCCCAGCCAAGCTCCCCACAGCCCCAAGTGCTGCTAAGATGGCCGGGATAGTAAATATGAAGCCACCCGCATGTGATTTTTTCCTGGATTGCTGTAATTTTTTTAATTGTTGGGTACTAAGTAATAATTTCATACCATGGCCCTTGGCAAGACAAGAGCTTTTTTTTCTTGCGCTGCTTTTTGGTTAAAAGACTATCAATAGTTTTAAGAGATTTAAGACCTGCATAAGGTATCTGATACATAACACCCTTGGCCTTCATCCTAGGTTTATTATATACATATATTCATAACCCCCACCCCAGTTTTTGTTTGGTGTTCATAGCTATGGTGGTCCCCAATGCTGCTATTTTTTCACTTAAAGAAGCATCTTTGCTTACAAATCTACCAAATGCAGCCTCTTCTAATTTCTTGTCTGCAACATGTCTCTTGTCAAGATCAGTACGGGTGTTGTATGCTATGTCATGGTCTCTACAAGCAGCATCTAGAGGATTAACACCAGGATCACCTCTGTTTAATCTATGGTCCAATTTTGTGCCTGGACCACAATACTGATAGCCTGGAATGTGTAGTTCAAATGGCAGCTTGTTTATAATGTCATTAACAAGCCCCCGATCCTCAGAAATATTCCAAAATTTAGGTGGTAGGGTATTAATAATTTTTATAAGATATCCAATCCCCTTAGTGTCATTCACTATAAAATTAGACAATTTGGTGCTTATCATGTCCATAATTCCAACCTTTTCATTGTAAAAATTGTGGTTGCCAGCATTTTCCTCCCAGCTATCACCAATAACCTATCTACAAGTTTCCTGACATCATCAACCCACACAAATTCTTTGGGCAGGGTGTTGTATTGTTTGATTCCACTGCCAGTCTTGATCTGTGACCATATGGGCTTGATTAAGTTGTTATATTTTGCTCCACTGCTAGACTTGACACTTTTTTCTGTGGGATCATTGTTCTGGTATAGAGCATCTGATTTTAATAATATTTCTTTGTAATATTCATAATCTTGATCTGTATAGCTGCCAGGCCTTTTCCTAGTCATCAGTTCCCACAATCCAGGTGTGCCGGGATACTTAACAAAAGCACCTCTTTCTCCAAGATGAGATTCTGAATATACAATTAGATCATCTCCCATAAATGTTACTCTGAAATTGCCAATTCTATGTATGATGCTATCATCACGCTCTGTGTCAGCATATAAGCCAAAGACCTCATCTTTGTTGTCTTTAGGTGTGCTTAAATATTTTTGAGCAAGAAGACCCAATTCAATAGGATCCTGAGTAGCTTCAATTCTTCGAGGAGCAACAGGACTGGGTGTATGAATACTAGAAAGTGGGGTGATTGGATAATCTAATATGTTCCTTGCAGCTACAGGTACAAGCTCTGTGATCAAATTTTGATTTTGCTCTGTAACAGTTTTGATATTTTTACCTAATTCACTAATAGCATCAATAATAGGCTGTTCTGTTTGTTTGTGTTTTTCATAGATTCCTCGGTTCTCTGATTTCCATCCCTTAAATCTTTTTACAAGATAATCTCTTAATTTAAGATCATCAATGATTGGCCTTTTCATGTTTATTTATATATGTTTCAATGTCTAGAAAATTGTTAATTTTATTTCTATATTTACCAGTATTAGGTGTTCTTGTCATATCAATTGTGACAAACCCATAACTATCCTGGTTCCAGCACCTACTGCAAAACTTGGAAAAATCATTGTAGCTCAAGTCCCCACCTACATATTCATCATATATGTGTTTGAGGTTGGTATGATCTTGATGAAACACACCTATAAAATTGCTGTTGTCTCGGATCAGCTGCTTGGGTATTTTTGAAAAAGTCTGTGCAAGGTAGAAGCAATCAATGTTTTTGTGTCGGCCCTGTGTAAAGAAATTTCTAACCTTGTTTTGATTATCCAGTATAATGTCATCAAACTCAACAACAGAATTATCGAGACATTCATGGAGTGGCTTAACATCTGATTCAAAAGTGGCTATATCCAATCCATCATATAGCTTCATCAGCTGCTGATATTTTAATTGTTCCAAGCTCTTAGAGAAGACACACAAGTGCCTGTTTTTCCAGTCTAACCAGTTGGGTGCCAATAAAAAATTATCAATCATTAGTGTAGTTTTACCACAAGCCGATGGCCCAACAATAAGACATCTAATATTATCAGGCAGCAATTTGCCATTTCTCTTAATCTGCTGTTCAGGTTCTGGCAGCCTCTTTATAACATCCCAGGTGCTCATATTATCACTTTGTCTGCATCGATCCAGCTGTGTTCTGGAAGTCCTAGCCATTTGACAAATAACTTGTTGCCTTTTCTGCGGATGATTTTTTCTATGAGATATGTGTCGGGCTGTTTAGTTTTGTTGAGTTCTTCTTCATAGAACCTGCCTTTGAGAATTTCTCCTCGGTGGTCTTTTATTATATATGTGTATCGGGTCCCAGGTTTAACTTGAACCACTGTAAATAATTCAGTGCTCCAGTTTCTTGTAAAGCCTCTTTTGAATAAGTGCCTATATTTGCTGATTCTTACTTCATCACCCACCTTGTATTTGGCTTTTCTTGTTGTTGGCTGGTACCTAGGATAATAAACAGTGCTGATCAATTTTTGCTCATCAGATGAAGTTACTTCAGAGGGTTTCATGTTGATTGTGGAATGGACCGAGTTGTTATATTTATGTAGAAGTTCTGGAAGAATATTAAGCCATTTATAATTACCTTGCAGGGTAAATTGTTTATACATATGATTTTTTAGGGTTTTGTTGAATCTCTCTACAATTGAGGCCTTGAGATCACTGTAACTCGAGTAATGTTGTATTGACTGGCTTTTAATAAATTGTTGGAACACAGAATTATAGAATTCTTTGCCATTATCTGTTTGCAAATAGCGCGGTGATCTTCCACTCTGATTGATGATTGTCCTGAAGGCTTCTGTAACACATTTTCCAGTCTTGGATTTGAGAGGCACAGCCCAGGCAAATTTCGAAAATGTATCTATGACAGTGAGTAGATACTTGTAGCCCTTGTTGATTTTGTCTAAGTTTTTCAGCTGTCCACTTGCCATTTCCACCAAGTCGCACTGCCATAAATCATCTATGCCTTTTGTAACCACGGGCAGTCTCTTATAATTATGTCTGGCTTGTCTGTGTAATTCATCAACAATAATTTGTCTAGACATAGTATGTAAACAAGAATATTGCAACTATAGGGTGTGCAGCAGCTGATACTACAGGATTTTCTAAATATAATTTGTCTCCTATTTGTATATTAAATTCCAGAGAGCCATCATCTTCAGCATAAGATGTTTCTAATGTATTGGGATCTGTAAAATCCTCTAACTCTACACTGGTGATTTTTGCTTTGTTGTCAGCATTTGTTATTGATAAGGTAGGGTAGTGGTGTGCCTGTGGTTGAAGCCAATATTTGATCTTGATTGGTCTCAGTGTGCCCCCAACAAAAAATTGGTAATAAAATTGTGCAGGGGACAGCATATATATTTTGCCACCTGGTGTAAATGGTGAATCATATTCTTTGTTGGGGATACTGTACAATTCAAGAATTACTGTATGTTTAGGATTCTCGATTATGCCTGTTATTTCTTTTTCTGCTGTAAGCAATCTACTTGTTACAGATTCAAGGTGCTCATTGATAGTTCTAACAACATCATCATGGCCTGGCTTGATTTTTATGTCCACAACAAGTTTCTTGTATTGTTGCACAATTTCTTGTAGCTGGGTGGCAAAAACAGACAAAGTATTTGCTTGATTGGATTCCATGGTCCCTAGCTGTTGCTTGATATTAGCTACAATTTGCTGTAAATTTTCAACAACTGCCAATTTTGAATTTTGAGCAGTAAGATCATGGACCTGTCTTCTGATATCCTCAAACAGGGCATGCAGTTCATTAATATGTTGATTAGTTGGTAGAGTGGCCACTGTCTGAGTAAGTTGTTAGATCTCTGTCTGGATATTCTTGATATCTTCTGATTTCAATATGCGATTCACAGCTCTCTTAATATTTTTAAGTTCCTGTGATGTAGGCAGATTTGATACAGTATTTTGCAAAGATTCAAGTGCCAATTTCACATCATTTAATTCAGAAGCATCAGCCACACCACGCATAGCATTTTGGAGCAGGGATATATCTGCCTGAGTGGGTGTTGATTGTTGTAAAATTTCAAGCTTTGTTTGGATATCATCGATCAAGTGATGAAAATGAGATAGCTCAGATTCAGTGTTGAGGTTTTCAAGTTTTGTGATCTGTTGCTGGACACTGACAAGGGTATCTACAATACCAGGCAAGCGTGATTCTAGAGATTCTTGTACATTTGTCAAATCACTTTGCACTGCTGCTATTGTACCCTCAAGATGGGTTATGGTACTTTGAATTTTTCCAAAATGTTCATATGTTTCAAGTTGCAGCTTAATGTTGGCAACACTCCGAGTTATTGCACTCAAAGCATCAGAAGATGGCAAGTTGTTCATAAAATTTTCAAGTGTCTCAATGTTTTCTTTAACCTCGGCTATGGCATTCTTCAGTGGGTCCAGATTAGGAATCTCCAGTGATTGAATCTGTTCCTTTAGAGTGGAAATCACTAGATCAAAATCTTCTTGTGATTTTATGCTTTTGATAATTGTTTGGAGCTGTGTCTGGATATTATTTATCTCCTCCTCCCATTGCTGTTTCAATTGCTCAGAGTTGGTGGCCTGGGTCTTAAATTTGGCTTGAAGAGCTGCTACAGCTTCTTCTAAACTTTGAAAATTATCCAATGTGGCCAAATCAGTATATTTCTGAAGCAGCAATTTGAGTTCAGAATCAATTTTAAGAAGAGGGTCCATGCATTGTGATTGTAAATTTGTAATTTCTAATTGAAGACTGGCATTGAGTGTTGTTTGTAAAGCTTGTAAATCACTTCTTAATTTCTTGACTCTGACATCAAGCATCAAAATCTCATCACTGTGATCTTCATGCCTTGTATGGCCAAATATATCATTAGGCATTTTTGTTTTAATGGTTATTTATTATAGAGTATCTGATTCTTAATTCTATAAAAAAGGGTATAAGCTTGTCATATGATCCCGGGACCTCAATATATAAGCAGTCACCAGCAGAAACAGTATAAACAGTGCCAGAAACCATGTTTGAGTGCTTAATTCTATAAATATTTCTCCCTACTGAAATTTTAACATCACCCTCAGGGGTTGTAATAAATTGGAATTGCCCACCTACAGGTAATTGGTAATGATTTAAATTATTGTTAAATATGTATAATGTTTTACCTGTTTCATCATCAACATCTGTAAGTATGCTGTTCAGATGAATAATTAACAAAGCACTTAGTTTAGATATTATATCAGAAGAGGGTTGTGGTGTTGGCAGGTCCATAATAGCCTGTTTTTTGAACCCAAATAAGTTCATAGGCATGTTTATTTATTTCAAATCATGCTCTGTAATTGGGCATTGATTGCTATTTTTCAAATCACAATGACCCCATGGTAAAGTATGTATGCCACATGATAAAATGCATCTCTTATCATCATGTGGGTCCAGAGCCACTTTTCTTACAATATTGCTAGTGAACAAGTGATCCACACTCTGAATTCTGGATTCTGATGTTCTGATTGTGCTACATGATTTGAGGCAATTTTTGTAATCTTCAAATTCAAGCTCTTTGTCTACAGTCACTCTGCCAATGCCCTTGGCCTTTTTGGCAACAGCGCCACTACATATTTCAAAACTGTACATCTTGGCCCTTAACCCAGCAAATGCCACAATAACATCACCAAGTGTGTCATCTTTTAACTTGCCAGGCACCTTTTTGTTGTGGGGCTGAATTTTTGAATGTTCACTGGTATCAAATTATTCAAGCAATGCAGGCTGTGTTATATCTTGATAAACATCTTCTGTTTGAATATCAAGAACAAAACTATCTGTATCCATGTACATCAGTTTTACACGATCCTTATAAAAAGGCTTCAACACATTATAAAACAATTTTAACATGTGTAATTTGGCCAATTCCAATATCACAGCCCCTACATAAATAGGCTTATCAAACTTAATCTTTGTTTTTTTCATGTTGAAAAGTGCCATATTCTCATCATAAATTCTTCTGTAATTGAAGTTGGGCTTTGCTATCAATTTTTTGCTCCGGCTGGGGTCAGTAATTATTTTAACATCAGTATATTTTCTGATATTTTCAATTGTTTTGCCATACACAGAATTGACCAACAATTTAAACAAGGTCTTATCAAATTGGCTCATTGCAGATGTTCGAAGCTCTGTGTTTGTATCAATATATGGCTTCAACCATCTTGAGTGCCTGAACCTCAAAACTTTTCCAACTTTGGTCACTTGAACACCATGATTCATCAGGAACTGGAGGTTTTTGTAATATATGACATAATCCTGTTTTGGCTCCAGAGTCATCATCAATTTCTTTTGTTTAGAGCCAGGTGAGCATTCAACCTCAGGAATTGGGGGCAGATCAGAAAATGTGTTGTGTAAATTATCTGGAATTGTCAGATCAACCTCTAAGAATAGACCATAGTCACTGTCATCAAAATCCTGAAGATCTTCAATATTGAAATCTTCAACCCACTCAAGCCCTACATATGGCAGTTTATCCATCATAGCATAACCATACAGGCTGTTTGCATCCACATACAGTATATAATTTGATGGCAGTGCTGGATCATAATCAGGAATATATTTGTTATTTGCTCTGGCATATCTCTGAGAGCATTGCACCATGCCCCCTCTTATACATTGCTCCATAAACAGATACATATCTTGATTTGGATCAGATCCAATTGCATTTTAGTATTTAAAAACATTGCAGACCATGCTAGGCCTGGCGCACTGTAAAAATACATTGGATCCAGCTTATAATTTTGCATGGAAGATTTTCTGAATGCCTGCAGTATATCAGCTAAGAGGGTCACATCAAGTTTTAAATATGCCTTGTGATAATCACCAAATGTCTGGCATTTTAAATTGTTCCACATCAATTGGGCATGGTGATAATCATCATCAGTGATTCCAGATCCTCTGATTTTGCTGTAAAACTCTTGTTGTGGTGGCAGAGAACACTCATCAAATTTAGAAAAATCTGTAACATAGTCATATGGATATACACCCTTCCGCCTAATTAATTTCAGGTCCTGATTTGGAAACAAAGCACATGTGATTTTGAATTGATCATCAGATAATTGAGTGGCCAGTGTAGCCAGGTTAGCAGACAGAATTCTGTAGGAATCAAGAAATCTTAAGTGAATAGGAACACCATTAACATTAATTATTTTGCTAATAGCAATATATTTCTCATTATTTTCAGCTAAAATATTTAAATTCTGCTTGTCAAACCCCTCATACCTGATCAAATGATGAAAATCATAATTGGATGCACCATGGCAAAATATAGGGACAAATTTTGGTCTCTGGATCTTAATATTACAGCTATTACACAGGGCCATTAAGAATTTACCATCTGTATGAGAATGGTGTTTCAACTTGATATTTCTATCTGAAAATTCAGAATCACATACCGGGCATTTTTCTGCATTGTTGAAATCTTCAATCTGATCCTCTGTTAAAGGCAACATAGGTTTTGATTTTAATAAGATATTAGATGCTATGTTATGGCACTCATTTTCTATTCTATGTGCAAATTCTTTGATGGCATCTGGTCCCATGTATAAATATTCTTTACTAACAACACCATCCTGTACAATCACATAATAAAAACTAGAAGGTTCATGTAACTGGTATGGTGTAATTGAAGATTCATCAGGATCTGGGCTGCAGAATGCAAGGGGTTTGAGGTTTGATTCAAAATCACAGACTATATATGCTGGGTGTTCCAACAAGGCTTCAAATTTTTTGAATTTGGCATTTTCATTTGGATTAGGCATAAGCATATGAACAGGTTTATGATTGCCACAGTATTTCAGATGCTCAATTAACTTGTTTTTAGCAATTTCTGCATTTTTTCACGAACCCCATTTATTATTTTTTGACCATCAAATACAGTTAAACATCTTCTACACAACTTGAATATTGTATTGGATTTGTCTAGTTGTGTTCTCACTAAAGCTTCAAGATTATGTATCAGAGTGTAATGGTGTGTATCATCCCCTTCAATTAAGAGCAGATCAATCGGAACAGCAGAATCATCATCAAATGTACTGATTCTGAGAGGTGCAATCAAGCAATTGCCACGGCCAGTAGAACAAATATAGAACATTAATAGATAATTGTTTACCATTGATATTCCTGGCCTTTTTTTCAAATTTATCAATATTCTGAACAGACATTGGATATTCTAAACCCTCCATTGCTTCATCAAAATTGTGTTCATATTGTTTATAATAACTTATTCTCTGAGGATTCCTTGAAACTGGAAACAAAGCAGCTAAAATACACCACTAAAACCTTTCCCCTCATCATTATTTTCTATGTTAACCACGGCTCTTTTGTTTTTAATATTGGCAGGTAATGGCAAATATGTAGATCCTTGTAATGGGCTGAATTCAGAAATATTAACATAGAGCTTGTGTGGAGATCCGCATAGGCTCCATCCTGACTCTTTTCCAGCAAATTCAGAGTGTTTAATATTCAATTGATCTATCAAACTGCTTATTATTTTGTCTAAATTTGCATTTGAATATACCGGTACAGTTTCTGTTATGTGGGGCTGTGTAAATTTTGTGCCATTTGGTTTCTTATATTGTGCAAACAATTTGAGGGACAGCTTATAAGAGCCATTTTGTGCATTTAGAATTGCCTGCACATCAGGATTTATACTGTTCAAAAAATTCTTAATACCACATCTTGGCTCTGATACAAACCGGTAATCCTTTAATTGGCCATTAAAACTGCCATGGATGGGTTCATAGCATGGCTGCTTTGCTGCTCTAGCATTAACAGGTGTTTCATGCTTCCTTTTCAGACCAGATGTAGATGGTTGTGGGGGCAATATTGATGACTGTGCAGAACAAGTACCCTTATGTTTATATGTGAAATATTCCATGCTATATTTTCTATGGCATTTAGGGCATATTTTTGTGGGAGTTCTGCATTTGTCTGGATTACAATTCTTTTGGTGCCTGGCCCAATTGGGGCTGGTTATATTCTTATTGCATTGATTACAATATTTTTGATTTGGCATTTTTGTTGTTGTTTATTATATAAGATTTCCTGGGGTCCAAATCAAAACTTTATACTTAATAAAAAAATATCCATTGGGTTCAGTAGTGTGATTTGTGTGTGTGTGTGTGTGTGTTAATATTTTGGCTTTGGTATTTGTATAAAATTTCTTGGGGTTCAAATCAAAACTCTATACTTAATAAACCTATGACAGGTTGTCAAAAATTCTGTATATTAAATCAAATAGATTTGTAATTCAATTTATACAAATCTGCAATATTTTTGTGTTTAAAAAATATGAGCAGCACTGCAACAACACACCCTTTCTCTTCAACAACTCTCACAATACTGGCTGATATGCAATGCAAAATCTCTTTATATAGCCTAAGCACGGACCGCATTGAAAACATCTGAAACAATAAGCCAATCAGAATATAACACATCATCACATTATGTCATAACCAACCAATCAGAAAACAACACATGTCTAATAATTTATTGCATAATATTAGGTAATAATTTGTTGCAAAACATGATGCAATATAAATAAACCAGAAATAGGCCACAACTTGGCCACAAGTAGACCGGAAGTAGGCAAACCGGAAGTGGACCGGAAGTGAACCGGAAGTGGACCGGAAGTGGACCGGAAGTGGACCGGAAGTAAATATGTGTGGGTGGGTGTGGGTGTGTGTGGGTGGGTGTATCTTGGCTTAGTTTTAGGTGTGGGCAAAAAAAATATCAAGAGGGGCATATTTTTGACAGGATTATGGACAACAATCTCACAGAAGTGCCTTTTGTAAGTGTAGCCAAATCAATCTGAGGGGGCTCATCATTTCACGGGAAAATCCCGAGGGCATTTTTACAAAAATCTTGGATTAGACAGGGTTCCACACTTGAGCAAAAAGCTCATATGGGCATGTTGAGCTAGTTTTAAGTGTAGCCAAATCTGCCTGAGGGGGGCTCATCATTTATCGAGTTTATAATAGGTACTTTCATACTACTTGTTGACATACCCATCCAATTGAAACCAGGCTTCGTCGCTAAAAAAAACAAAAAAACAACTTTATTCAGTACATTGACACCATTTTGTCGAACGAATGATTGAAAACAATGACAGTAACGCAACCGTGCAGGGACATCCACCGCTTTCAATTCATGAACAACACAAACTCTATACGGGTAAAATTGCAATTTCCGCATAGCCTTGTAAGCAGTTGACTTGCGTAAGTCCAATTCTGAGGCGAGCTTCCGAACAGACTTTTGAGGCGACGTCACCATTCTTTGTTCAACACGCTGCAGAACATCTGCTCCTAACACAGTAGGGCACCCTGAACGTTGCCTGTCATGTACTGACCCAGTTTGGCGAAACCTTTGCACAAGACGAAAAATTGACGACTTATCTGGAGAGGGAGTAGTCGGAAACTTGGCACTAAATAAATGCTTCTCTTGCGCCAGAATATGACGGTTCGGATATATTCTTCAACAATAAACACTTTTTCCTGTGTAGAATATGGCATTTTGAAAACACACACACGACGTCAGCATAAGTAGACACAATCTGGAATGCCGTTCTCGGCAAACAGCAACCTAAACAATTGATACACGTTCTTCTGTACCCACTTTTCAGGGTTGCAAGGTGTATGTAATTTATTGCATATGTTCGAGAATAACCGACTTTCTCCTTTGTCGTTAAAAGTGCCTTAGTGTGATAGTCTGAGGTGAAACACGTCTGTTAGTGACACATGACAGCAACAGTGTTGCCAGTGTCCCTCGTAATATTGTGGAAACATCGATTTTTGGAACAGCCCAATTATTCCCTTGTGTAATGTTTTTGAAACTTCGTCAAAGTTCTTTTTACCTCAGTGAGTTCTGTGCATCAATACACACGAACCGCAAAAAAAACAAAAAAAAAACGCCTTTGGCAACACTTTGCTTAATTGTTATTAAAACATGCATGTTCTTACATATGTTTGTCTCTCTAAATTTTCCCAATATTACAGGGCATTCTCTTGGCAGAAAGCGTCTCTTCTCATTCCGTTTCGCTATTACGTTATACGGTCGTAAACACCGGGTTGCGTGACTTTTCGGGCACTCTGTATATGTCACAAGGCTAGATTTAAAATCGTCTTCTTCTGTACTAGAAATTTCGATAAACAAAATAAATAATGTAAATGTAATTGTTGCAAAAGAGTGCCTTCGTGCTCAAATATTATTTTCCGACGCACATCGTTGCAGACCAGTGGCGTCGATAAGGGGGCGATGGGGCAGTTGCCCCCCAATTTTTTTACTACTTTTGCATCCGCACTATGCTAAACCTTATCTACAAAGGGAAATATACTGTCTTCGCCCCCCCAAGTTTTGGAACTCAATTGCCACTACTGTTGCAGACAGATAAGCTTTAAACTATCTACAGCAATCGGTACTGCTACACTTACCCAGATAACTTTGTGGGCACACACACACGTAGCCAGCGAAAATAAAAGGCCGAAGCAACAAAACAAAAATGGCCACAAAGCAGGAGGGGAAATGTGGGTGAACATTCACTAGCCTCAATTACAAAATACAAAAAAAAAAAAAGATCTGATGTATGCTTTCTTATTATTCCCTTAATTATTTTTTCACTTTCCTCTGTTCAAATTTCTTTTTTTTTTTCAACTCATCCTTTCCGCCATGATCAACTTATAGAGACCAACCACTAGGATGAAGATTTTTTCGGAGCTTATAAAGGTCTTATTAGAAGGGATGGTATCTAGAGGAGACGAGACGATAGTTGCCAGTGTCTCGTTCTCACTCTAGTCTAGAGATGAAAATATCTACCTAGTTCTAGATTTCGTCTTGGTTTCGAGGGTCAAATCTCAGTCTCGTGTCAAAATGTAGAGACTATAGTTATTTCAAACCGTATAGAGGTATTTAAAGCAAATTACTTTTCTTAACTTTTTATGCTTGATGCCCTTTTTGCCGAACCTCGAAGAACGGGATTTCCTGTATATGTATGCAATCACGCACGACAGGTTCGCCGCTGACTCTATCCTCTGTCCCGGTTATCTCTGGAGCAAGTTACTGAAAGCAAGTATCTGCAAAAGTAGTGACGAGAGCCAGCTCCGTCAGAGGGACCGGAATTGCTTGGAGGAGACAAAGCAACTGCCGTTACCAGCCTTCACAGCAGCGTGTACTGCTTCACTCTGCCCACTCGATTTCCCCCCTTCTCTGCCACTATACATACATGCTGTACATTAACTTCATAAACTGATAAGTAGGGACATTGAATTTTTGCGATGCGCGAAATCGCAAAATGTAAAAAAAGATGCAATTTTGAACATTCTGCTCGTAACTACACTCCCAATGATGAAATATGCATGAGTTTTATTCGCGAAGTAATGCGAAATGTGTGCTCTTCCACGAAATGAACGCTTTTTCGCGAAATAAACGTGAAATATCATCAAATTAAGTAGAAAATACGCAAAAACCGGCAATCGAGGTTGTGCGCGCAAACTGTCGATTTGTAACGATACGTTTGCCTAAAGTTTCCTACCACTTGCAGCTGAAGAACGTTTTATATTCGATCACATCAGGAAGACGCTGCAAATTTGGATTTCCCATGCACATAATCTCAGTTCGAAAACTTCGCTCCCTGTCGAGCTGGATTCCTTTCTTCCTCCGAATGTCTACTCAACTTCCAGTTTCATTGAACTTGCTAGCTGTAGCAGCGATAAGATTAGTCTGTTCCCTCACATCAAGGGAAACAATAGTGTCATTTGTGTTCAGTCATGAATTGATTTTGTTTATCATGATGTGATTTTCAACATGTGTTTGTGTATGTGCAGTAGTGATTATTTTATTTGTTGGACAGCAAGGATATCCAATATATATATAGCCCCAATCCCACCACTCACTGACATAAATGTTCTCCATGAAGGAAGCCCCGGAGGCGAAAAACGCCCGATTACGACCCCCCATGAAATCGTCCCAAAAGGTCGAGAAAATTAAAAAATCGCTCAATCGGCCCTTCCTTAAGGGTGAAAATGCCCTTTTTTGACGTCCTTAGCAACCGTTGCCACGGGCATTTCTTTTGCACACATTGTTTCCTTCAATTCTTAATTGTCGAGATACATTATATTTGTCACAGATCAATAGCACACAGATGAATCAACACCTGGTTCAAAAAGGTGCCTTAAACAAGGGTGACATCTACATAAGGAGTTTCAGCCCAGAATCAATTACTTACGTATATATTGGTAAACTCAATGCGAAAAATGTTATCTACATCGTGGTTCTTTTATCTAAATGTTTAGAGGTATAATAACAAACAATTATTTGGAGTTTTTGCCGTGCTTGTTGTTGTCCATGGAAACAGACGTTGCTAGGGAACTTAAAGAAAGTATATTTTCACCCCGAGAACTACTGTAAGGGAATTATGCTAGACTTTTCGAATTTCAAAATACAAGCGTCAGAATTTATTACGGAGGCAAGGTAGGAATTTGAGGAGAATGACGGAAAACAATTATTATCCTATTATGTTTAAAAATGTAAAAATGACAAAAGACGTAAATATTGCATTTCCAATTTAGTGTCGCTATTGAATTCGTTTATGCAATACATCCAGCTAATAATCTTGAAACGGTTATTACTTACTCAGTTTATTATTAAGACAATAGACAATAATGCTTTGAATATTTGTGCCTTATTAGAGCCCATACACACACAAAGTTACTTTCTAAACTTTTAAAATTAGTGAACGTCTACACTTGTTCCCCTACATCCAATACAACATGCAGACATTTTACCCCATCTATAATATGATTACGCCCACAAAGTGGCCGAAGGTCACGCATGCGAGCGTACAAGACGTGGCCTTGGCCACGTCGAAAGTACGCGAGTCCTTTATATACATACAATGAATAAACCACTTGAGATATGCAATTTAGAAATGAAGTGATTTTGTGTTGATGTTTTCTTTTTGGTTGGACAGCTAAGTACTTGTGTATGTGTACAGTATATAAAAATGAAGTAGTTTATCAATTTATAGCTTTTGTATGTTGTTTCCTCTCATAATGAAAAAGTGTGTGCCAATTTTTTTTTCCACCGCTGATCTAATATTTTATTTACCGCTCTCCTCAGTTTTTATTTCTCCCTACTGATAAGAAACGATATATGACTGATGTATAATCAGTCTTGGAGTGTCTGGAGTAGTAGCACAATGATTTAAATGTTAAATTGTCGAGGGTGACCGTGCATATCGGGTACTAAGTCTCGATCTCGTATCGATATTACAATGGTCTGTTTCGTTCTCGGTCTCGTCTAGTGAGTCTCGATTGGTCGGGGTCTCGTTTAACAAGCCCGTCTGGGTCTCGTTGCCATTCCTATAATTATTAGAGATGACATGTGTACTTTCCCAAGTCATCGCAGATAGCAAAACACACACGAATTTCATCTACTAATTACCCAGGTGACTATTGAATTTCATTTTGAAGGTGGTTGTTAGCTTGCACTCACTATCATATAAAACAGAGTACACACAGAACCCAAAACTTGTCAATTGACACATGCATGTTGACTCCAATAACATATTAACGTGCAGCCGGACTCTGTGGCCGAGTGGTTACCAAATCGCGGGTTCAAATCCCGCTCGGGCTTGATTGTTTGCGAATGTCCATTCATCAATTTCATCATTCATCACTCATCTCCATCTTCGCAAATTAGCCAAGAGGCACAAAACGCGAAGTAAAATAAAATCAATCAATCATATTAACTTGCACACTTTGGTGTGTCAAAATACACACAGGAATGCATATAAGAGCGCATTTTTAAACAGCAGATGTTCCGTGCGATGCACTAATAATGCATCAATTGGGAAGATCAGCCAAGATCATTTCAAACATTTTTAGTGCATCACACGGAACATCATCTGATAAAAAAGCGCTATTATATGCATTTCTTTGTATTTTGACACCAATAAGTGTACGTTAATATGATATTGGATTCAACATATATATCGCACATTGTGATTCGGATCCCATTTTAAACTGTAGGTCCAGTCCCGATTAGCCTTACTGTGCATAAAGTGGACTTAAAAGAACAAATCAACAAACCAACCAATCAACATGTATGTGTCAAAAGACACTTTTGGGTTCTACCTAGGTATGTGTAGATGAGAATTCATTTATTGTTGAAGGCTTACTTAGTGTTGCTTTTTCAGTGTTATATGGTATGATATGGGATGAACTATTTTAAGTCAACTTTATGGACAGTAAGGCTAATCTGGACTGGACCTACAGTTTAAAGTGGGATCCGAACCACTATGTGCCTCCACCGGGTATCGAACCCGGGACCCCTTGATAATAAGGCGACGACGCTACCACCATCGGGGAGGCTTTTCAGTGTTATATTGATCGTATGTGATCAATATACTATATGTATGTAATGAAAGATGAGATAAAAACGTGGAAAGGAAATGGAAATTTTTGTTGCTTATGTTTTTCTCTTTGAAGGTGTGAGTAGGCGAGAAATAAAGATGGAAAACATCCTACAAAATTAGATAATAAAGGTAAGTGAAAAATATAATACGTTCAAGGAAATGAAACATAGGTATACACTAAAAAAGAACATGGAGGCAGAGACACACAGAGGTATTGTCCGAAAGGTATAAAGTGTAGCTTGAAGTATGGTCATGTCGGAAGTTACGTCATCTATTGCAGTTCTGCAGTTCTAACGTGACAATTGAGCGAGCATTCGAGTCCGCAGGACGCAGGACACGACAGTGCAGTCTTCTGTACTTTACTCATGTGCTCGTTTTTCACTTGTTTGAAAACATAGAAGTCGAAAGTCGGCTAGTTGTTGGTTGTAGTTGTTTTATTGTGCAGAAACACTGGCGTACACGGGAAGTTTTTCTGGAAGGGCTGAAATTGTAAAGGTGGATAGTACATAGCTTCATTTTTGGGGAGGGGCGAGCTTTTCAGTCTATTAAAATTAAACTCAAAGACAAAAATGGTAATCGGGAGACACTTAAAGGGGTTTTACATTTACATATTTTGATATTTTTAAGTTTCTAACGGGTTTTCATTTGAAAATTTTAAATTTCTAAAAATTTCGGAAGGGGCTCTAGCCTCTATCAGCCATCCATTTGCGTACGCCAGTGTGTGAAAATCTATGTGCAAGAACTTTTTAAAACGACATGTGATTTCTATGGTGACAAAAATACTTTATAACGCGGGAGCAATGTGTTCGTAGTTTTATCTTTTGACCGCATTAGGCGCTGCAGTCGAAGTGTAATTCGGAGGGACTTTCGCTTCCAGTCGAAGGGCTTCAATACTGAAATGCGAGACCAATCTCGCTTCAAGTACGGTCTTGTATCTTTCGGACACGGCCAAAGAAAGAAGATAATGTGGAGGCAGCGAGAAGTAAGAGATGAGTGAAAGGAATAAAAAGTGGGACAGAAAAATGAAAAGAAGGAACAGGAGGGGAAAAATGAAGTAGTAGAGATGGGAGGAAAGATAAATATGATGAGAAGGGCTAGGCGAGAAGAGAAAGATAATCGAGAGACAATTCACAAAAGCAATATCGACAAGATGATAATTGATGCCAATTATGGGTATATCATCATCATCATGTCACGTGCCAGTTCCGACGACACAATGAAAAAAAAAGGAACAAATGTTTCCCGAGAGCAACAATAGATGGCAGCGCATCATATAAAGAAGAGCAGAGTTCATTGTAGAAACTAGGAGCGGAGAAGAGTGATTATATATATCATAGCAAATGCAAAATACATAAAGGAAGAGTATAATAATTATAGAAGGAGTTAATAAAATGTTGTAAACAGCAAATTAAGATAATTTAAGAATATGCTCATATATGAAACAATTAGGAAAGTTAATAAGTGAGCAAATGAATTCAGAAATGTATCTCCTTTTTGATCCTAGTGATCAAAATTTGATTTAATACCTCTGACGAGGAGAACATCGTCAGCTTTTGTATTTATCCGTCCCTCGGTGGCGCTGTGTCCAAATTAGACGCCCCGAAGCACTTACGGTTGCGCTTCTTATTAGACGCACTGAGCCATAGGCTGCGCTTGCTGTTAGCGATCCTGGGCTATTCCCCTTTTGGTCGTTACATAGGAGATGGCGCTACTGTCAGTTTAGACGCCCCTAATATTTCTATAAGTATAGCTTGTGTCGTTTGTATAATGCCAAAGAAGCGGGGAAAGCGAGCGCATATATGTAATAAATAAGATTACGCTTTAAATGGAAAGACAATAAATTAGAAGAAAGAAAAGAAGAATAAGCCTTTTCCAAAAATAGAAAGAAGAAGAAGCCTTTTCCCAAAATAGAAGGAAGAAAAGAAAAAGAAGATTTCCTTCCAATTATTCATATACATATATATAAGAAGAATATAACCGACGTAAATTTGGAATCAGCATATATATATATATATATATATATATATATATATATATATATATATATTTCTATAGCCGTGGTAAATAACATTTACGAAGTGCACTAGAGAGACCTTGCAATCATCATCATCATCATTATCAGTATTATACCATCAATGGATTATTTTTCAAAAGTAAATTGATTCCATATATATTTTTAATTAAAACAATCCGAAGTTAATGAAAACATGGTTTCCACTTAACGTTTCATGAAACTCACAATACACTTTGAAAATGTTGGGACTGCACCACTGAATACATTATAATTAGAGACCGGATTTTAAAAGAAAATAAAATCCTCTAAAAAGTACAAAAAAGGGAAAATTGTTGCCAAAAAAGAAACAAAAAGACTATAGTTTTTTGCAGTCCACTAAAAATACTATTTATATTAAATGAAAGCGCAACATACAGCATACCATTCATATATAAAAAGGGAATGCGAAGCCATGTATAAAATTAAGATATGTCCTTTCTTTCACATACTCGTATGTCCTGCGAAATGTCCTGATTTCTACTCCGGTCTCCGAAGTCCAAATATTTATTTTCTATTTATATTTTCTTTTGTTTTTTCCATGTCAATAGTTTATGCAGTACATACTTTTCTGTTGTGGTCGGGCTGGACGGAATGAACATCCAGTTAGAACAATGCGTTGTTACCACGGCAGAGAGCAGGTTGTAGACAGTTGCTAACAAAAGGGTCAGGTGGCGCCGATCTGTCCAGTTGTTGCGGGGTGCGTAGAGTGGAAGTCTCGTTCCTGAAGTGGACGTCTCGTATTTCAACACTGTCGGGTGAAGATGCCTCCTAGGAGGAAATGTGCATTTAATTCAGAACTGAAATCTCTTTATCCATTTCTTAAGAGAGGCAAAACCGATAGTGATGTTCACTGTGAAAAATGTTCAGGTGAGTTTTCAATTGCAAACAGTGGAAGGTCTGAAATAACACGACATCTGCAAACGGCAAGACACAAATCTGCCGACGCTGCTGCTGCATCTAGTGCTACTCTTTCTACATTTTTTCTAAACAAGAATTTTGGGCCTAAAGAACAAAAATTGGCAGCAGCAGAAGCGTGTTTTGCATTTCATACAGTGCAACATAATCAATCGTTTCGTTCTACAGACTGTAGTTCGAAACTTGTTAAGAAGTGCTTCGAATCACAATATGCTTGCGTAAGAACAAAATGTGAAGCGATCGTGACAAATGTGATAAGCCCCTATGCAATTTCAAAACTTCAGAAAGAGTTGGTTCAGGTAAATTACATTACAGTTTACACAGATTCGTCGAACCATAAAGCTACGAAATTGTTTCCATCGTTGGTGCGCTACTTCCTTCCTTTGAGCGGAGTGCACGTTAAAGTTCTGGATTTTCAAGATCAGTGTGGGTGGTGAAACGTATGATATTGTGTCTTCGTATATCCTGAAGACATTAAATGAATACAACATTGAAACTAAAGTTGTTGGATTATGTGCTGACAACACCAACTGCAACTTTGGAGGAGCAGCAAGAAAAGGTAAAAAAAATGTTTACAGTATTGTTCAGGAATGCTTAAACAAACCAATTGTAGGTGTAGGTTGTTCTGCACATATAGTGTATAATTGTCTACAAACTGCGATGGACTGTTTACCGATTTGCATAGAAAGTGAGGTGGACAAAATATACTCATATTTTTACATATATACGCGACAGTACGTGAACATGATTTACGTGAATTTTGTGACTTCGTGGAGATAGAGTTCTAAAAGCTTCTTTCTTGTAGCAAAACTAGGTGGCTCTCTTTGTTGCCAGCCGTAGAGCGCACACTTAAACTCTATCCAGCATTGAAATCATACTTTCTATCACAGGACAAGTGTCGCACAATCATTAAAATGTTCTTTGTGGACCCCCTATCTGAAATATTGCTTTATTTTTATCCATTCCAATGCAGCACTTTTTAATGACTTTGTTCACTTTCTAGAGGGTCAATATGTTTCTATGATAGAATGTTCTGCATTGATTGCAGAACTTAAAAAAAAAATTAGTTGACAGATGTAACTGCCTTTTTTTGCCTCTTATAGTGCAGTCGAAACTGAAAAGTCTGGAGGAAAATGGGTTTGTTTGTATGTCAAGTTTTAAGGAACAGGTGCGTTCATTTTATTCAACTTGTATTGAATATATTAAGCAGTGGTCCTCTCCCTCTTCTGAAATGACTGTGTTGGATTCGATGATCGAATGGGACAGGGTGCAAAATAGCGTACAATTTTTCAACAAATGGTCAGAAAAGCAACTTAATGATTCTTATCTCTTTAATAAGAGCGTATGCTACTCTTGAAGAACTGAAAGCATGGAACACTGCTCAAATGAGAGTAGATTTAAGATGGGTTGAGATATTCAAATATTTTCAGGAAAAATGTATTTCCTTTTATCAGGTATTTGATATTGCAGAGTTCAGTTTGTGCCTTCCAGCCACAAATGCACCCACTGAGAGAGTTTTCTAATTAAAATCCCTTCCCTTTAAAATCCGGTCTGTAATCATAATTATTTAAACATAGAGAGACAAAATGTCGATGAGTGATTCACGGACAAACCCAACTCATAATATCCACTCTTGATTTAAATTTCACCATCTCATAACTTTACTTTTACATATAAATATTTAATGAACATAATTTAAGAATGATAATGCTCCAGAAGGTGAGAGTATCTTAAGTATGTTTCGAAATGACTATTACCCTACGGCACTAGTTTTTGTTTCATAGTGAGAAAACACACAGAAAGCTATCTTAACAGACAATGACATTGTACTCAGTAAGCAATTTCCTTTTCCAGTGGTGCCATCTGCTGCCATCTATTTCATATTCTATTACTTTCTAGAGAGATGCGTTAAAGGAGCTTTTATAAAGTATCTACTATTTGATTATTTTGTGTGTGGAGCTCTTTTTTAATTATCCTATGCATTTTTTTCTTACACGTGTACCCATCGGTGTACATGAGATTCCACGATAATGGTACCTATTGTTAAAGTTTTTTTGGAAGTACAGTAAAACCTCGTTAATCCAGACCCCGATAAGCCAGACTTCGCTTAATACGGACAGGCAAAAGCCCCCCCCCCAAAAAAAAGCAGAATGCAAGGTTTTGAATGTGGCTAGACGTCAACAAGAGAACTTCCCAAAGATGAAATTCTGTTTCCCGCCGACTTTGTACTGTACTGTATAGTGTATTTATGCCTATGCCCTTTAAATACACCATAATAAACGTGTTTTGTTGCTATAAACGGAGTCTTAATGCACTCTCTACTGTTCTTTTAGGTTAGTTCAGTTAATCCGGACTTTCGTTAAACCGGTCAACTTATCCCCCCCCCCCCCCATTAGTCCGGATTAACGGAAGTGTTTCAGAAAACTGGAAACTGTGGAAGTAAGTTTGAAGCTTGGAGAAACAGATGAGAATAGCTGAAAGCTACACCAAATAGTATTTACAATTACAGGAGAAATTATGATTTGAAAAGTACAGCGAAATGCCGTTCTTGGATTAGTCCCGCATTAGACGAAAGCATTTTCTTAACATGCTATCATGTAAAGTGAGAAATGTTATAGCATTTCAGATGCCATGGCATATTCCATGGCATTCTGAAGGTCCTATTTCCATAGCATAACCAATCAGAAGCGACCTCTAGGTCACGAGTGCAGTTGTAATGGCGGTCGCGTGAGCTGTAAACAATGTATCACTTCACAGTTTTAAAACACGATAACTAATCACCCAAGTGGAATAATGTTTCGTATTAAATGGTTTTAGGTACTAAAGAATGGCGCTGCTTAAATACATACTTTATAGCGTTTACTGTACACGTATGGAAGAATATTTTAGTTATTTTAATTGTAAACACCGTGCACTCACCATGGATGGTGTATCTCGGCGTGCCTTTCGTGCTGTATATATTATACATTGTAATCAAAAGCTACCCGAAATTTTACATAAAATGCTTTCGTGTAAAGTACATACTATATTATGCTGTAAGATTTTTGGAAGCGTTTACATGGCATTTATGCTAGCAAAAATGTTAAAGAAAATGCTTTCGTCTAAAACAGGTCTACTCTCGTTTCAGACACGGAGAACCGGAGGATCTTCACGCGAGGTTCGAAAGGCGTTTCGTACTTGAAACCAGACATCACTTAAGGTATGGAAGCATTTAGGAACAAAGCCGCCAGCAGATTTTTTCTCAGGGGGAGCAGTAGTGCTAAAAGGGGGGGGGGAATCATGGGGTGATGCTTTCCTCCAGTTAAGAAAATTCTCCTAAAGCATCCCCAACACTAGGATAATTTGCATAGGCATCCCCCAACCACTGCATTTTCTCCTTATTGATTCGTAAAGCCTTTCCCCAAACTGGTCAGAGACCCCCCCCCTACCCCAACCAGGAATTTCCACTTCGAGCTCTTGGGGGATGAATAAGATTTCATATCTTGCCCTTCAGTCATAAAACCTCACATTTTACTTTTATTATTATAATTGTCTTAGAAATCATAAAATTGGCACTGAATTCAAAATACCTGGCGCTGTGGTCAAGTTTAGACTTGAGTCCACTATTTAAATAGAAAATAGATTCGACTTGCTTGCTTTCTACAAACACCAATGTCCTTATTGATGAACAGTTGTTTGTCCTTTTGTACTTTTTCACGATGAACATATATCAGAGACCACTTCATCAGAATCTTTCAGGACACCCTCGTCAACGTTTTCACGCTACAATTTCATCGTTCAAATTGTATAAAGGCTCTCCAGTTATCTCAGGGGACAAGTGCCCCCTCCTGGTCCCTCTCTGCGGGCGTTCTTGTTTAGGAACGTTACTTTGATGCTAAGATCTCCACTAAACCTACCTACCGCCCACCTCAACAACAAAAGCATTTAAGGAGGTGATACCCCTTCGCACCTCGCGTCACGTGACGTAGTAGCAAGAGCGTTTCGTATCCAAGACGACAGCTACGACGCCAAGGGCCGCGGGTTCGAATCCCGGCCTGGGCTTGCTTGTTCTTTGTGAGTGTCCCTTCATCAATTTCATCTCATCATCGCCCATCCTCATCGTCGCGGTTAGCCACAAGTGGCAGAAAAGCGACGTAAATTAACCGAATTCTAGTTGTAGCCCTTGTTTCAAATCTACTGTGTGCGCAGATAGGCTAATCGGGACTGGACCTACAGTTTAAAGTAGGATCCGAACCTAACTCAATCAATCCACTAATTCAAATCCAAGACGAGAGTAAACCAATGGCTGTTAGCAAACAAATACGCATCTATACTCAGTCTCTGTAATTTGTGAAGCAAGGTCGCCCATGACGGAAGGGGAGAAAGCGAGTTGGCGGAGAAAAGCAGTGCAAGCTGCTGCAAACGGCTGGTAGTTGCTCTCCATTCGTCTCTCACGAGTTCATTGGTTGACCCTCTCCAGTGAATACTTCTGAAAACACTTATATTCCTTCGTTTGCTCCCGAGATTCCAGGGACAAAGTGTAGTACTCTTATGTATAAGGAAAGGGAAAAACATTCTCTCGAAAAACACGCACAAAGTAACTAATTGCGAAAGCGCTGAGACATCAATAGAAATCAAACCATGTTATAAAAATTGCATGTGTACTATGATAAGCTCGGAATTAAACAATCTGAACTTGAGCCATACCTACTCCACAGATCTGTCGCCAGGGGAGGGGCCATGGGATCCGTGGCCCCTCTTCGAACTATGAAATATTATAATGTGAACAGATTTTGCAAGAATTTCGATTTCGTTCTTTCAAAAATTCATGGATTAGTTATGGAGAGAGAGGCAGACTCCAGAAATCCGAAGTCCGCAATATTGGGTAATTTCAGTTTGATTTAGTCAGGACAGTCCATTATTTTCAATCCCTGTCCCGAGGTTTTTCGAACTGCAGTCGTGTCGGGAAAATATAATTTTTTTGTTAACTCACATTTAGACATGTTCTTTATTTTAATAAGCATTGTTAATACGTAGTATTTAGTTCACAAAACGTATCACGCCAAAGGCCTGATTCGAACCCGGGACCCCTGGCGTCAGAGCTCGATAGACAAATCACTACGCCAAAGGTGAAGTAACTTGTAACTTGTTACAAGGATATTACACCGGCGGCCTTCAGTGGATATTTAAACTTCGCTGACACGGGAATCGACAGGAATTCTTATGAAATAAAGTAAAGTCACGGGAATCGACAGGAAATCCTATGAAATAAAGTAAAGTCACGGGAATCGACAGGAAATCCTATGAAATAAAGTAAAGTCACGGGAATCGACAGGAAATCCTATGAAATAAAGTAAAGTCACGGGAATCGACAGGAAATCCTATGAAATAAAGTAAAGTCACGGGAATCGACAGGAAATCTTATGAAATAAAGTAAAGTCACGGGAATCGACAGGAAATCTTATGAAATAAAGTAAAGTCACGGGAATCGACAGGAAATCTTATGAAATAAAGTAAAGTTACGGGAATCGACAGGAAATCTTATGAAATAAAGTAAAGTCAGCCTTATGCAAAAAGTACGATTAACGACAGGATGGAACTGGCTAAACGGCTTTAAGGATCGGAAATTTGAATCCCCTTTAAATGGATGGCAATAACAGATCTCAGTCCGGAGTTCTAGTCCGAAAGTTATAGAGTAAACAGTTGTTGTCTCCAAGTTATAGATTGAATATCGGTGCTAAGCTAGAGTTAGAATCGGGGAGTTGCGCTCCCTAAAGACGTCTCATTTCAGGACCGTGCCTTATTTACCAAATCAGCGTAGACGATCATTTCTACAGGAGTCTACAGGTAAACGAACATTCTTTCTATTGTTATCATGACCCCGCCATGTCCAGTAAATAGAAGTGTTAAATACTGAATGTCGTTCGTGTTCTCCTTATTTCACAAGGGTGAGTGCCCTTACATATAAAAGGTACCTCTCGTAGAAGCGGGTTGCCTTAGGCTGGCACAGCCTAGATCCCGATCCCTAACAACCCTGCAGGGTTTTATACTTTATATATTATTTTCTAACCATTGCTGTCTAATGGTTCTGGTTTTAGAAAATTAATCAAAATTTGAAAACGTTGTTAATTTGTGGAACATGGTACTATTGAAATACTTATGGGAAGTGGATGTAAACAATAAGCACCAAGCTCTACGCCGCGTGACAGTCTTTGTCTGCAAGCGACTGTGTTGCTGATTGGCGGGTAGGGTCAGTTACTTTGAACCATAATATTGCAACTCTGCAATTGTACACTTAGCTAATTCTAGCTGCTGTAGCTATGCTGGTCGCATCTAATACTCCAATAGCATTTCACCAACCACCTTGACGGAGTGGCTATTACAGCATGCTACAGTAGCAGGTGTCCCGGGTTCGAATCCCGGCCCGGGCATGGGTGCTCCTTGTGAGTGTTCCTTCAACAATGTCATCATATCATCACTAGGGTTCGGAATTTAATGACATAAATAAAAATCTAAAAGAAAAAATGATCCATAATATGACCTTAACATTACTAAAAGATCTAAAAATGGTACAAAATTACCTAAAAATAATATTCGTTCTCAAAAGGAAAGCTTGGTTTTTTAATAAATTACAAGATAGCAGTTCAATACTTAGATAAAATCCTTTGTTTGGTAATTTTATCTATTGAATAACAAAAAATAGCTCGTGGCGAAACTGCCCTTGATCACAGATTATAGAGATTATAGTGGCCAGCAAAGGAACTTCGAAATAGGCTTCATACAAAGTATTTCAAATTTGCTGTAGGAAAAATAATTGTACCGCAAATTAATTATTTAATCCATAGCCAAGAAATTCAGTTAAAAATAATACAGATCGTTTCCATTGACCGTATTTTAGATTAATGGCGAACTTGAAAAAAAAGGAACTATGTCATGAAATTTAGATACTATATAAGTTATGCTAGCAGATGTATTTAAAATGTACGAAACAACAGGGGAGAAGAAAAATGAACATCATAAAAATGAAGACAAATGTAATAAAAACGGCAAAAGGTACTGAAAAATGACCAAAAAACAAAAAAAGGCTAAAAATGCAAAATGAAAAACGTGTTCTAGCTTAAGGGAAACACACTGATATCAGGTTTACCAAGAAAGGCTCAGAAAGAAAATATGATCTGTCATCAACTACCGAACAGTAATCATCAGTCATCCTCATCGTCGCGATTAGCAGAAAGTGTCAGAAAGGCAAAGTAAACCTAACTCAATCAATCCAATAGCATTTCAGTCTTCTCTTTGTTCCATATTTTCGAATCTGGCCCAGTACTCAAGAAAATCCTGGATAAGGGGCTTGCAACACCAAACCTATAAGTTTATTTTGGACAATGCATCGTTTCCAAATAACACAGAGCTAACGAGGACAACAATAGTAAATATTTCTTGCCGCTATCTGTTAAAGAAGGAAAACCGAATCGATGGCCAATATTAAGTTTCATCAAATGTCCGCAACTTTGGTACAATCACTCGCACTTGCTTCCGAAACTTTCCGTCCGCTCACTCCAACGGAAGTTCTGCCGGAATCCACCAAGGGGAAGTGCAAACGCTCATCTTTCTAACCATGCTAACGGGACTCCAGGGGATATCGAACATTTTTCTTTTATTTCTGTTTTCTGTTAACTTCATCTTCTTCACTGTATTTTATTATAACAATATATGAATGTGTTAAAGATTATTATACTTTATAAATACGAACTTATAATGGTAATAATTTACAATATGATGTAATGTAATGCTCCTCCGTGTTTCATAGTACTATTTGTAGTACAAGTAAATCAATTAATTATTGTGTTATGTTTCGTGGATAAATATGCAAGTCAAAATTATAATGCTTCCAAATTTGTTTTCGTTTCATGCGTAAGGTCTTTCTAAGACTGGACACTTAAATGAGTCTTGTAACGTCTTTGTTATCCAAAACGTCTCCCACATTGTTTTCTGTAAGGGAATGAATATTCCTTCTATTTCCAGTGAACGAACTGATTTTTCACATCAGAAAAAGGTGTCCCATTAAGACAAGTTTACTAAGATTTTAGAAATAAAAGTACAGATGGCAGCACATTTCTAGAAGAAAATTGTTTTTTTAATATCAACTAGATGAGAAGACATCAACTATTGTTCTACAGAAATTATTAACTTATTATAGATGGCCGCGGTGGCTCAGGCGGTAACGCGTCTGACTACCATGCTAAAGGTCCCGGGTTCGATCCCTGGCCGGTTCAAATCCGGGAACTTTTCTAACGATGGAAGCGGCTCCGGCGCCCACCCAGCGTCGAATAACATGGGTACCTGGGAGAAAAGGCGGTCAGGGGCGTGATGCTGATATCACATCACCCCCATTCACGACCGGATCAAGAAAGTGTGGGGCGTTACCCCCACACCCCCTATACGCCTTCATGGCGTGGTGCTATGCACAGGGGAACACTTATTATAGATGTTGGAAAGTTACCATGACTTTTTCAAATATTATGGAAAAACGTATGCGTCAGATTCATTGGAATGGAAAATTGTATGTGAAGACATATACACCCTGCCAATTGAAGGGATATGGACATGTCAAAATTCGCGGTCCAGGGAATATATGGACAGGTTAAAGTTACAGTGGTGTAAGTCACTTTCTTAAAAAAAACAAAAAAACAGTCTCACTCACAGCACTTTGCTGATCAACAAAGCAGCTGTTTCCTTTATCACTAGACCTTAAACTGTCATCTGTTGACAGTTGAATGAATCTCTGACTTACTTAACGTTTTCTGTTAACAGATTGACTTATATAGATCTGGTTTCTGTGTCTAAGTATTTTTTTTTTAAGTGACTTACACCACTGTAACTTTAACCCGTCCATATGTTGGGCCCTCTGTGTTATTTAATGGCTAACGCTTTATGATACCACCTCAAAGATTTTGACTACTTCATTGTTTCTTTCAGGTGGAAAATGAAATGATATCACATGGCTAACATATCCTAATAAGTTTGCCTTTTTTCCTCATACTTCATCTATATCGTATAGAACAGCGATTCTCAACCTTCGTGACCCTGCTGCCCATTAAAATAGTTTTTTAAAAGTCCATATATATATTATTGAATAACCCAGAGACCATAAATTCGATTATCTCTAGGTGAATTGACAAATTTAAATTTGGTTTAAATTAGTTGACAACGACTAGATCTAATGGATTTTTTTATACCCTGTCCAAGCTAACTGTGGAGCAAGTCGGCGCATAGCGTCAGAGAAGCGCGAGAAATCTAGTGGCCAGAGAGAAGCAGTACACGCTGCTCGATGTTTGGTAACTACAGTCACTTTCCTCCCTTCCACGCAATTCCGTCCCTCTTACGTGGTAATAATACTTATTATTTTTCTTCTATTTAACTTTTATCATTTGCCCCCCCCCCCCCGCCCGCCTTGCAAAAATTTCTGGCGACGCCCATGGTTGTATCGAAGAACATGCAAAACTTTTTTTATGGAAATTCAAAAATATATAAGTCACAAAAGTGGCATAAAAGTACCAAAATATGTCAAACATATTTTAGCCAATTCGAAAGAATTAAAGCTGATCCTCACCAGGAGTTCTTATCTTATATTTGATTACCATGTATGGAAATGTTTAATTGTATCTTGTTTATTTGGAGGACATATCTTCAGTTTTCATTGCAAAATTAGGCATTAAACCCTTCATTGCAGCAACATTGAAGGGAAGTAAGACCAAATAATAATAATAATAATAATAATAATAAAATCATCTATATAATATATCTATATATATTATAGATGCAACCCCAAATTCGTGTCATCGTAAATAATGCAAAAACTAACTATAAAAAAAACTTGTTGCAAAGTGAAGCTAAGGAAAACATTCTATGTAGAGACTGCGCTGCAAATAAACATTCCACCTTAGGTAAAGTCAAAGGTAAGGTTCCCCCTGCATACAGAAAATGTGTCATGAAGGCACGTTTAGGGTATTTGAGGGTAGGACCCCCACCCCCACTACATATTCTTGATCTCGGCCATTTTGGAGGTGATGTGATCAGCGCCATGCTCCGGCTGCCCTTACCCTCCAGGGTTGGCTCCAGATATACATTGATTTGAGGCCTGTGAGCTCCCCCCTTCCTCAGGTAAGTAAGTTTCTCTTACGGCACGGGTTAGCTAGGGTTAATCTTATCGAGAACAAGACGAGATTTTTCGTCACCCCATGAGCAACTTCCCCAAAATGTTCCAAACATGTTACAATTTCTGAAAATAATCTGCATTGAAGGATAGGCAAGACATTGTTAACAGACAACCGCTCCAGTTCAGATTCCAACTCACAATAATCTTTACTCGCCATTGCGGTTAATGTTATAGTACAATGCATTATTATTATTATTAATCAACCCACTCCAGATGAAGGCACCAAATCTCACTGCCAACTAAATTTAAGAACAACGTAATAACATAGATAAATGTGAAAGACCAAAAGTTGAAAATTCGATTCTGTAGGAACATAATGGAGAATTCAACAATTGTCAATTTTTCAGATATTTTCAGTCGCTCCTATAGAACTTAATTGGCTTACCTCTAAAGGAAGAATAAACTAGAAAATCTTACGGCTCTTTTTTAGATTCCTCAAAAGCACTGCATAATTGTCTTGCTCACTATATGTTGCCATGGAAAACCTTATCTGCGGACGGCATTGTCATTTTTCAACTTAACTCCATTGTCGTCAGTTTTCGGATAGCATTGCACTGGCTTCCGAAATAAGAGAGGTTGTATCCAGGGCTGGATTGATAAAGATGAAAAAAAAAAGATAAGGCAATTTTTAAATTCCACGAACTGGAATGCTATGCTACCAAGGTCTGTCCCAGCGGAGAAAATATTCTAAAATGTTCAGATTAAATTAATTAAAGATACGCTTCTCAGTCCTGGCATTGGTGTCCTGCATAGCAATAATACAAATAAATATTGTGATATTTAATAAACAATTAATTTGGTATTATTATTATTATGGAACGGCGGTGGTCCGTCCAATCGGTAGGACTGCTGGGAGGTCAAATCAGGCAAGCGTTGGCCTCATAGTCACAGATTTTGATGATATTTGGTACAGAGCCTCGCTTTGCTCCAAAACCTACATCTTTAAAAGGATTTTGCTGAAGTATGATTATTCCATATTGTATGAGGACTGTTCAAAAAGTAATTTTTCACGAACAAGTAATTTTGAATTGTACATATCTCGGAATGGATGAAGATATAGAAGCGTAGGCAGAAAGAAAATTCGGGGGGTGGGGGTTCATCATCCATATGCGTTGCAAGAAATTTGAATAATAGACATTTCATAATAATAAACTTTTTTTCAAATGTATTATTATTGCTGTCCTTATATCCTTGAGGAGACTTTTATACTCTATGAGAAGTGTGAATATGCAGCAGAACTATTTTTATTATTTTCTTTTTGTACGTTGCATGCAGTGTGTAGTGATATGCACAGTTATTATAGTAATATTTTTTATTAAATTTTTGATACCTTCAGGGAAAAGCTTTAAAAGTAGATAAATTTTAGCCATACAGTTTATGTTGTTTGACCATTCACAAAACTTAATTTTTGGAATTTTGAAAACTGTGGAACCAGTTAGTCTTTGTATTAAATGGTAAAACATAACCTGGTGCCTGTATTGTAACCTCAATTTTTCGATCTAACGCGGTTTTTCTTTGTGGCAGAGCAGCCACGGGCTGAATTTCGCCCATGAATAAATAATCGCTGTTTCTAACCTTTCATAGCTACCACGAGGACCGAAAACTCTGATGAAAACTGTTTTTTTTCTTTTTTTAGTTTTTAATGCACATCGCTGCTCGTGCGATAAATTACACAAAGAAGTTATATATTGGAGTTTGGTAAAGTTACGTGAGTCATTTTGCGTATTGAAGCATCACACAGCCCGAGCGCGAAGAACCGGTTAGGTTTTCGACTGCATCGGAAATCAGGAAGGGTCACATGAGCCCTAGAACCAATCAAGTTGATCCGTACGCCGGCGTATGAGAGAGCATTTCGGGCGGACTATAGAGATCGAACCTTTCCCTACCGGCAGGCAGAGTCCTGTACGACAAACCTCTCCATCGTCTGGCCAGCAAAGAAAAATGCTAAAACGAGAGCTGTTTAGTGAAACGTTGTAGGCGCACCGAGATAAATAGCTATTATAATGCCATATAGCTCAAAACAAATATAATTACTAATGTCTTACTTTTCATTTACATCATTCGCGCATTCCTTACCCATTTTAAATCAGGAAACTCCGGGCGTATTGGTGTTCAATAACGTTACGCCACTGATCTGTATGATCTGTGGCACATGCGTCAATTGTGGGAAAAGAATTATTACTTTCTTTCACTTCAGATCCAAGAAATGTAATATAAGCTTAGTTAAGCGCTCTCGTGTAAAATAAATACTTCTCCTATATGAAGAAATTAGAATGTAGAAATGCTCATTAATGTCGTCGCAGAGAGAAAGCTGTCATTTTTCCCACAATTGACGCATGCGTTCAGGAGACGCCTCTGGGCGCCACACTTTCTTGGTCACGGCCAAAGGTGGGGGTGGCCGTCTTCACCCCCAGAGTTTCCTCCAGGTACACACTTTACACGACGGTGGGCGGGCGCCGAAGCCGATTGAACAGGTGGAAAAAATCCCGGTTCTCCCCCACCGTGGATCGAACTCTGGTCTTTCGCATGATACAATGAAACTTCCATAGCGTACATTTTCTATGGCCGATAATGTTACTTGTAAGTAAAGTAATTTCATTGATTCATTGATTTGGTGTATTTTTCTACTTTATGCACAGTAAGGCTAATCGGGACTGGACCTACAGTTTAAAGTGGTATCCGAACCACCATGTGTCTCCACCGGGTATCGAACCTGGGTCCCATTGATTACAAGGCGACGACACTACCACTGCGCCATCTGGGAGGCCGTAAGTAAAGTAAAAAAATAAGGTTCGTGCTATATGCCATTCAATATTTACACGGGGGTATAACACAATACTACAGGCCAAGTCCAGGTTGTTATTTAGTGGTTATTAATCTAAATGTTAATGTCGTATTTATTAGAATTCTTGTTAATTGTGGTTTCCAATTTTTTTAACAACTTAATGCACTAGTTATAATAAAATTGGAATTAAAATGATTTGGTTGGTCTAATTGGAACATTTGCTTGTAGTTACTAATCATCTACATAGGTCAATAGCCCTCACTACCAATGTTATACGCTACTAGTAGCTATCTACTGCGTAGTTAAGATTATCGCGCGTAACTTGTATCCCACTTGAGGGAGCCACAAGCTTCCTCGCGAAGAACTGGATTGCAGTCGAAGGGTCGCATTGTAAAGCCACAAGGGTCTTTCCTCCAAACTTTGGACGCTGTTTCAATCAATTAGTTCATTGTGTTATCTCTTATACTAAAGCCAAGACACTGTTGTCCTCTTAACACTAGAACACTTAGTGACGTAAAATTTACGTGTGGTGTGCTCTTAATTCGCTTGACTACTTTCCACCTCTCACCTACACACCCCTCCACCTAGCAGTGCCTCGAGCAGTCTGTCAGCCATAAGGCAGCACTGTGGTAAGGATTGTGCACTGTACGTCAATTTTACGTAGCTCTAGTAAAACTAGAAAAATCTTTCACGTAATTTTGACATTTGTAAATTCGATTTGGATATTTAGATTTTGAAAACAAAAGTTTAGAAGCATGCACTATTTTCCTGTAAGACTTTAAAATTACATTCGTTCTTTATTTACGGCGTTATGAATATTATTATTGTTTGTTTTTCATTGTTCGAACATTTCGCCTTCATTCTTAATGTACGTACGGGCTTGTCAATCAAGATATTCTCTTAAAATATTCTATGTAAAATAAAAGCATGTTTATACATTTTAAAATGAGGAATAAAATTCTAATATAAGGAAAATAAACAAAATAATGTTTACAAAGAATCGTCGTTTTGTTTTCATGATGTAGAGGTTGTGTTAAAAATAGATTCCTTCACGTACGTAAAATTTACGTAGCGATAGTTACACTGTAATATTGGAACAGGCTAGTGTTCTAGGGTTAATGGTACTGCTCGTTACTCATGTTTGTGTCTGATGACGTGTACGCTTTATAAAAGCTATGGTAAACAACTGCAGTTTAATACACTGTCCCAGGAATCTTTGGAGAAGGGGAGGCAGTGCTCGTTGCAGCAAGTGGCAGGTAGCTGGAATCACCTTGCCCTCTCCTTGAAATTCCATTTATTGATCGAACCCTCTCGGCAGTCCATCCCTTGAGCAACGCCATACAGTATCTATGTAACATTCTTATTCGTACACACGGATTTTTTTAAAAAAATACTTTAATATCCGAAAGGAAATACACTCTTTTGAAATTGTTTCTTTACAATTCAATAACTAATATCATTAGGAACATAAAATCTTACCCAAATTCTGTATAACAAATGACAATAATAAATTAAATTAAACTGAAAGAGAAACATGCCATTTTTTGTAGAACTTTTGTATTCGTACACTTAATAATGTAAAAGAAAAAAGTATATTCAGAGCAAATTGACTGACAGTTCTAATACTTTGATGCGTATCCTTTGGCTTTAATCACTGCTTGACACCTGTTCTTCATAGAATTAACCAGTTTCCGACATGTTTCAGAGCTTATTTTATTGCACTCGGCTCGCACAACAGTTTTCAACTCTTGTTTGGACTTGACGCCTGCTTTATGGACTCGCCTCTTCAAAATTGCCCATAAATGTTCAATGGGATTTAAGTCTGAACTTTGAGCTGGTGTTTGTAGTAGTTTGGGCACATTCCATATTAGCCGATTCATGTTAACTCGCGCCTTATGCTTACTGTCATTGTCTTCTTGGAATCTGTAGATAGGCGGCATGTCCATTTTTTGGGCACTCTGCTTTACATTGTTCTTCAATATGTCCAAATAGACATATGAATCCATGATACCATCAATAATATGGATGGTACCAACACCTTTGGACGACATACAGCCCAAATCATTAATGACTCACCACCGTGTTACTGTTGGAACTGTGTTAATGTGATCATTGTCTTTATTTGATTTCCTCCAGACCCTATTTATCCCATCTTATCCGTATATATTAATCTTGGACTCGTCTGACCATATGACACTATCCCAAAATTCCTGGTCCTTGTGGATGTGCTCTTTCGCGAATGAAAGTCTATTCCTGCGATTCACCTTATTTACATACGGCCTCTTTCGTGGTATTCTGCCATGATATTCATGCTTACACAAGGCACGTCGGACAGTTTGATCGGACATTATCTTGCCAGCAAAATTTTCTACTAACGGTCGTAACTTAGGAACACTTAGTCGGGGGGTTTCTCGCACTCTTTTTAAAATAAAGCGTTCATCACGTTTATTCAACCGTCTCTCTTTTGATTTTCTCGGCACATTCTGTGTTGAACCTTCCTCTCTAAATTTGTTTACTATGTATTAAAAGTGTAGGGAGTTACACCCACACCCACTATACGTCTTCATGGCGTTACGCTAAGCACAGGGGAGTACTTTATGTATTAAACTGTGGAGTGTGATTTATTGACTGTTTGTCCAATTTTCCTTAACGAATAACCTCTAAGGGCCCAATTTATAATAAAATCCTTCAGATCGGAACTAAGTTCCTTCACCTTGCCCATTTCGAACACTCTGATAGATAGACGATATACCTACAACAATACCTACGCCAGCATTCCGCTTGACTAGGAGCGCGCCTGCATGTTCAAACTTGTTACGAAGTTGCAAACTGCACGAAATCGCCCGAATAGCGGTGGCGCTGTATGCGAGGAAGATTGAAACTCTTGCCTGTACGAATAACAATGTTGCATGAAACAGCATGTTTTTCTCTTTTCACACAAATTATATGCTCCGTTTATACACTTTGAACATACATTTTTTTGACATTTGTTGGTGAAACGTTCATTAACATTAATTTCCAGGTACATATGAAAATTTTTATATATAATAGTAGATATGACATTTTTTCCTCTGGAATTCTACGTGTACAAATAACAATGTTACATACTGTATACAACGGTAGAAATAATAGAAAGCCATTGGGCGGATCGAAGCAGCACTCGCTGGTACCTGCAGTCGTTTTTTCGCCACAGAACAAACCCATTCCCTCTCACGCGTTAATTGAGTCACTACTTGCGCAGAGGACTTGTTTTCGTTCTCTTCCTCCAGAGATTACTGATACAGAGTACACAACAAACGTCTGATTCTTGTGGACGTAAGCACCATTTTTGTACGTACAGTACAACCTCGTTAATCCGTACCCCGATAAGCCGGACTTCGCTTAATCCGAACAGGCAAAAGGCGAAAAAAGAAAAAAAAGCAGAATGCAAGGTTTTAAATGTGGCTAGAAGTCAACAAGAGAACTTCCCAAATAAAAGGCAGTCAACCACTGATGGAATTCTGTTTCCCGCAGACTTTGTACTGTACTGTATAGTGTATTTAGGCCTATACCCTTTAAATATACCATAATAAACGAGTTTTGTTGCTATAAACGGAGTTTTAATGCACTTTCTACTGTTCTTGTAGCTTATTGCAGTTAATCCGGACTTTCGTTAAACCGGTCAAATTATCCCCCCATTTGTCCGGATTAACGAGGTTTTACTGTAGTAAGAAAAACAAATTTGGCCTTGGAAAAAGAGTTTTAATTGACAATTTAGTACTAAAACGGTTTGATTAAGAGCCAAATTTACCCTCGTGGTGCTAAATAGCTCCTTAGAACATTTCGAAATTTTAGGAGCCACACGAGTATGCAAAAGAACCATATCTGGCTCCAAAAGGGCTAAATTGGCAACATTGTCCTAGCGGGAGATACTTCCCGGTATTTAAAACCAACTTAGAACTGGGGCGCTTTGCAAGAAAACGACAAAGTGAATTAAAACACATTTCCCAACCCTTTGGAAAACGCTAACAAGGAATTTCTGGAATTAATGAGGAGAAGCTTGCTTTTGTTTCCCTCTGGCGGCTGCCACTCGGAAAGAAGGAAACAAAAGATTTCCAGTTTCCACCGGTTGTGGAAATACAAGTCTCGACATTTGCAATGCCGGATGTAACTAGTGTTTTTGTGTATTCTTACTGCAAGAAGGAAGAAACTGGAAGATACCTAATTCGGAATACACATAAGTAAAATATTAAATAATGTTGGCATTATCATGTGATCGTATTCAAACATCTTATTTTCAGAATTCAATTTCTAAAAGTCCCTGTCGTTATATCTTTTGAGCAAGGCCGCGCATAGCGGCAGAGAAGGGGGGAATCGAGTGGGCAGAGCTAAGCAGTACACGTTGCTCGAAAGCGGGTAACTGCAGTCGCTCTCCCCCATTCAACGTAATACCTTTCCGTCTCGCGTGTTCATTCGTGGAGCCGTCTCGCGTCACTACTTGCGCAGAGGCTTTTGCTCCAGAGGTAGCTGGGACAGGGTATAATCCAGGGTTGTTGAAGGTCCCGGAACCCATAAATTCTAAGAGGTTTGATTGGGTTCCGCTGCAGGACCGGAACATTTTTCTCGCACAATTTAAATTCGGTCCAAGTTGCGTATTGTTTCATTGAAAAACGTTCCAGGACCGAATTTAAATTGATCCAGAAAAAAATATTCGTGGACCGTATTTAAATTGATGCGGAAAAAAGGTTCCTGGACCGTATTTAAATTCAGCCGGCAAAAAGGTTCCTGGACCGTATATAAATTGATGTGGTAAAAGGTTCTTGGACCGAATTGAAATACTTTACAAATAAACAGGTTCGATACGGTCCAGAACCCATTTACGCTTACTGATTTTCTCTCCTGGACCGGAATTGAATTTATTTAAAATTCCTGGACCTTAAACAACCCTCGTATAATCAATAAGATCCCAAAGCGGTCGAATCCAGGGGTGCCAAATCGGAGCTTCCTCCTCGTGTAGCGCCAAAACTTTATTTGTGATCAGTGGCGGCTCCTGGTGAGCCAAACTGGAGAGGCGATGTTCCATCGGCAAGGAATGTGAGTTGAGACGACGAATTTCTAATTTATTTTACAGGCAACGGGTTTTCGGGAGAATTACACTTTCTTTCCGTGTGGGATACTACACTATGTCCCGGGAATCTCTGGAGAGACCGAACGAAAACAAGTCTCTGCGTAAGTGGAGACTCGAGAGGGCTCCACCAATGAACGCGTGAGAGGGAAGTGAGTGCAGCTAGCAGCCGTTTGCAACAGCGCGCACTGCACTTCTCCGCCAAAGATTCGATTGACAGAGTATGCGTGTGAATTTGTTTTCTAACACCCGTTGGCTTACTGTCATCTTGAATTTGAATTACTTGATTGATTGAATTAGGTTTTCCGGCGGAGGAACATAGTTACATAATACTAATACAAAGATCATGAAAGATAGAAGAAGAGTGCAGGATGAGGCAAAAGTCCGGCACCACTCTTTTCATTTGAAATTGATTTGACGGAGGGTGATGATATAGAGCACGGATTTGTAAGCGAAATGCATATTCTTTTCCAGACTTCTAATGGTAAGAACAAAGGTTATGCTTCGTATTACGTACCTTGATGAGCTATTTAACTAAGGTTGAAAGTGCTTATAAATGCTTATTTCTGCATAAAACGGTTATGCTTGCTTATTTTATGATTTTGATTAAAAATAGCATATTTTACCCAAATCTGTCATATTTCAATCCTATTTCAATCACACGACGGCATTGGGGCGACGAGATCAATAATATATTTAGTGAGGACGGCAACAGTGGCGTACGCAAGGGGGGGGGGGGGGTTGCCGGGTTTAAACCCCCCCTTGAACTTTTGAAAAATTATGGAAATTGCTGTAGATAAAAATTAAAAATGGCTAATTTATTACAGTCAAAGATCTGCGACAGTAATAATAATAATAATAATAATAATAATAATAATAATAATAATAATAATAATAATAATAATAGTAATAATTTGAATTATTATTCCCATGCAGCATGAATAAAAACACAACATTCCAAACACAATGTAAGGGGACGCAAAGTTCAATTTGGAATTTTCTTGCAAAAAGTCGCGCAGTGACACTCGCGAGAATTGTGAAAATTCCTTGCTTCGTCGCAATGTGCCGACCTTATTGTAAAACTTTCTTCCCGGTACTGATTTCACATCCCTTTGTGAACTCTCAAGTGATGCTGAGTCTACATCCACATCATTAAATACTGTTGAAGAAGTGCTTTGTGAATCACCTAGAAGTGATAAATGTGTTGGAATGTCTATAAAATTACTTTTCAACGAAAACATAGACTCAGTGGAATTTAGCAACATGTATTCTCGCGCCTCATCATCATCCTGGGCTAGATCCATAAATGTAAATGTCCCCGTGCATATAGCACCGTGCCATGAAGGCACACGTAGTGGTGTGGTGGGCCCCACACATTCTCGATCTCGGCCATTTTGCACGTGATGTGATCAGCACCATGCTCCGGCAACCTTTATCCACCAGGGTTGCTCTCAGGTACCTATTGATATGAGGCTGGGTGCGGAGACAAGGCTGGATAAATTCTAACCAATTCCGGGAATCGAACCCGGATCTCCCGCGAGGTTGTCAGACTAGACCACCGCGGCTCCATGGATGAGTTTCATATTTTGATTATTTCAATAAATTTAATATATTTGCTTGTTTTTATGGATTTTCTTCACACTTAAAATGTCTCACCTATTATATACAAATAACCGTTGACTAAACAATTATTTCGTAACATAGAAACAAAAAAAATGTAATTTTGTTCTATTGCTTTCATAAATATATTTATGTAGATCTCTACTACTTAATAATAATAGTGATATAAGTAGTAACAGCAGCTGCATTAGTAGTAATTAAACTAATTAATTAATTATAAATATTATTAATTAATTAATTAAAGTATAATAAAACGATGGTAATGTGAATTTGTAGAAAGTTTTCGAAATAACACCCCCCTTGATGAAATCCTGCGTACGCTACTGGACGGCAATGAATTGTTTTGTTCCTTGTGTAAAAAGAGTGTTTCTGCAAAGAAAAAAAAATGACATTGTGCAGCATATTAATACAACACGACATAAGGAAGGGCTTAAGAAGAAATCTAAGTTAAATCAGCAACTGATTACAAGAAATGTAGGTGAACAATCGAGTTCAAGTGATACATTTTCCAAAGACTTGTGTTTAGCATTAGTGGATGCCGACATTCCGTTGTGGAAATTAAATAATGCGCAGCTTTGTAAGATTCTAGAAATATACACAAACAAAAGGGTGCCAGAAGAATCCACATTGCGCAAAAACTATGAACTCAGTGTTTTCAAGATGTAATTCGTAATATTCGGGATGAACTGAAGCACGAAAACAAAAAAATATGGATTTCTATAGATGAAACCAGACAGGACAGTGCATGTGTAGTGCTGTGGTTGGTGCTATGAAAGCAGACTGCAGATCATTTCTTCTTAACATACAAATACGAGTACTTGACTGAGTAAATCATTCCATTGTTGCAAAATTTTTCAATGACTCGTTAGCTTTCTTGTGACCAGAAGGGGTACAACATGACAATGTATTGTTATTTCTCAGTGATGCTGCTCCATATATTGTTAAAGCGGGAGCTGGATTAAAAGTTCTTCACCCTAAATTAGTTCACCTGACGTGCCTGTAAACTCACGGTTTACATCGGATCGCTGAAACTGTTAGAAGCCATTATAAAGACGTGGATCTTCTTGTCTCCAGCGTGAAGAAAGTTTTTGTAAAGTCACCGATTGGAATCCAAAAATTTCGTGGACTGTTTCCGAATTTTTCTTTACCTCCTGAGCCAGTTCTAACTCGATGAGATTCGTGGTTAGAGGCTGTGTCATACTACGCGCAATATTTTATGAAGTGAAAACAGATTTGTATACCTTAAATGCTGCAGATGCAGCCAGCATTGTCACAGCCCAGGAATGTTTTGCTAAAAACGGCATCTAAGAAAAGATACAGTACATTCATAATCGATTTTATAAATTACTTGATATTATAACACGGAAGCTCGAAATAATCCATTGCAACGTTCGCTTTCTCTGATTGATGAAATTTCAGTAACGTTATCTTCAGAAACTCACGGTGTTGCTAAAATTGCGTCCGACAAGCTCAGTCGGGTATTACCACAATCTCGGTTACAAAACACTGTGTAAAATTTATAAAAATATTTCTGGTGAAGAAACAGACATTGAATAGGAATTCACCGAAGAAGAATTGTAGTGTTTGTCATTTGCGCCTGTAACGTCACGAGTAGGTAAATAAATGTTTTTTTCTGCGATAAGATAGAGACCCTCGTTTTTGCCAAAATTCTTATCATAGCCTTACATGTCAACACAACTAACTAACTAACTAACTCCCTAGATTTCTTAAACCCGAAGGTTCATGGCTGCAGCAACACAGGTCTTCCATCTGTCCCTATCTTGAGCAAGTTCTATATACTCTTTTCCATCCTTACCGATTTCCCTTAGGTCCATCTCAACGTTGTCATGTCAACACAGCAAATTTTATTTTACATAAAAACACATATTTTCCAGTTTTTCGTATGTAAATACATATTTTGCGAATTTTCATTATAAATACATAAAATCGCTCATTGACTTCAGCTACCTCGAAATCCTCGAAGGAAAAATGTTTATTCTCCGCACCTCCTTCATATCGAGAGTGAAACCTTGCAACCGAAGCGACGCAACAAACTGTTCGGGGTCGATTGTCGCTTGCGTGTTGAATGGATTAGACCGTTTTCTGAATACCATGCGTCATGTTGCCTCGGACTGTGAATGCTTGCTAATAAACTGAAGTTGCCTGTGTCACGTGTGAACTACCATGTCGCTTGGCACTTCGTTCTGAACGCTCCCTCAAGGGAGATTGCAGAACAAAGCGACACGCGACAGACGAGAAGCTACAAGCAACCGCTTGGAATCGAACACTCAGTAAATGTGATCTCCCGAACCGAAGCAAAACGACAAGGTGTTCGTGTTCTTTATCGCTGAAACTTAATATCGTGCATAGTGTAGCCTCGGTCTGTTAATTGGTAGTGCATACTATGGGGTGAATATTTTGCCTATCGTGTTGATCGTAACTTCGGTGCAAACTCCCCATGCGGCTTGTCGCCTGTCGCTTGTTGCTTTGTCTGAAAGCTCCCTTAGTGTACGATGGATAAAAGAGTTGATTGAAGGCAGAAAACAACAAAGTAGATTTCATTCTCTACCTATTGGCAATTAACAAACATTATATTAAATACTAGCTGATTGCCCGTTGTTGCTCGGGTATTTATTTATCCCAATCTTCTATTAAACAGGAAAACATTGAATTCTAACTATAGTGTAAAAGGAACTTAGAGTTGAACGGCATTGGGAATGTCACTATTCATCTCAGCGACCCCGAAAACTATGGATTCCACACTAATCTCGGTCGTTTTACATGTCACCCCCTTGTCCCCCTCCCCTAGGGGTGCGAGAGGTGTCTTGGAGGTGAACGGCATTGGGAGTGTCACTATTCATCTTAGCGACCTCAAAAACTATGAATTCCACACTAATATCGGTAGTTTTCGATTATTTTTACATGTCACACCCTCCCCACCCCCACCTCCAGGGCTGTCTTACCCCCACAGTATTTCTTTCGAGATTTCAAGTGATACGCATACCAAGTTTGGTTGAAATTTCTCCAGGCGTTCGAGAGTTATGCCGGAACAAACACACACACACACACACACACACACACACACACACACACACACACACACACATATATATATATATATATATATATATATATATATATATATACATTTTTATATATTAGATTAATGTCCTTATGGTTAACGAACCTTATTTATTCTCACTATACAGTGAACAAAATATTTTAAGGTTTTACCCACTTTCGGGAATAATATTTTGTGATGTCTTCCAGTTTTAACTTTTGTTGGCATAATATCCTGCATTACTTTTACGAGACGAGACGAGACAAAACGAGACGGGACGAGACGAGACACGGGACGAGACAAAGGAATATTTTCGAGACGAGACACGAGACGACGCGGCATTTTCACCAGACGGGACGAGACAGACCAAAGTCTCGTCTCGTCTCGTCTCGTGGGCAACACTAATTTAAATAATCATTTCTCTCTGAAAACAAAATTCAAGCCTCGTTATCAACAATTTCTTCACGACACTTAAATTGTTTACTTGAAAATTTGTAACGTGCGGAAGAGCTAATTTGGCAACTCTGTTTCCAACTACAACCTTGGTGACAATGAAGTTCGACCAGAAAGGAATACGTGATTAAATGCGCAGAGGCATAGGCGGTGGAATGGGTGACCCGCAGAAGTGACGCATGTGTGTAAGAGGAGGCGTGTGAGCAGGCAAGAATCGTGATCCCAGCATGTTGCACCCAAGGTCACGTAAAGAACGAAAACGGGGAACAATACGCGTGACATTGAACTTCGACCAGGCACCAGACCCATACGGCAAATTCCAGATAGTGGCGCATTCGACGGAAGTATGACGTCACGGACACGATAAGGGAGTCCGCCGTATATAAGCGCGTGCTGTACACCGAGGAACCGCAGTGCATCATCACCATGGCCAGGGGCAAACCTATTGACAACACCGTGAGGAGAAGAGTGGTGGAGTTGCAACGGGATGGACTCAGTGAACGGGAAATAGGGCGCCAACTGAACTTACTTAAGTCAACCGTCCACTGCATCATCAAACACCACCAAAATATGGGTACTACAGAGCCAGGTAAGGCCCCCGGTCGAAAACGCCTGCTGAGCGTGCGTGACCTACGGATATTTAGGCGCTATATCCAGACCAACAATCATGTTTCTGTGGCCGAATTACGATTGTGGACTCGAGAACGCTTTCACATTGAAGTGTCAACCAGAACCATTCGCCGTTACCTACAGCGATGCGGTTACCGAGTGTACAAGGCGAAACGTAAACCCTTCCTTTCCATGTTGAACAAAGGCAATCGACTACGGTGGGCACGAATGTACCGGGGATGGACATTTCGGCAGTGGAACAGGGTTTTGTGGACGGACGAATCCATTTTCAATGTTGTGTACGGAAAAATACGGAAAACAGTCATTTGTCGGAAGGAGAAACAGAATGAAGCAAAATGTTATGCACGTCGGGTACAGAAACCTGCGTCAGTGATGGTATGGGGATGCATGACGGCATCTGGGGTTGGCCCACTACACGTCTGTGAGGGCATTGTGAGTGCACACGCCTATACACGCATACTGGAGCGGCATCTTCCCACAGTGTGAAGGCACCTGTTCCACAGGCGGCGTCTCATCTTCCAACACGACAATGCCAGGCCTCATACAGCGCGGCTGACAAGAGAATGGTTGACTCGCCATCACGTGCGAACTCTGCCATGGCCACCATCGAGTCCCGACCTCTCGCCCATTGAGAATGTGTGGCGTGTTCTTAAGCGACGTGTGCAACAGAGGGGACCCACGACAGTGGCTGCTCTTATCGCCTGCCTGCAGGAGGAATGGCACCGCATCGATGTGGAATACCTTGAACGACTCGTCCGCAGCATGCCCCGACGCATTGCCACAGTTATTCGCCGACGGGGCGGCGTCACACCATGGTAAACAGGATCCCCTCTAACAGTGGTCGAACTTCAATGTCACGTGTAGATGGACGAAAATGTTTTATTTTGTGTGGACACCATACATTGCTGCGTTGCAGCGGAAATTTATGTTTTCGTTTGTTCCATGTAGCCTGCTGAATAAAATATGTTCAGCATATGAGTAGTATAAAAGCATATAGGATAAGGACAACTTACAAGTGTAGAAAAGGAGAGGCTATTTGATTGAACAATCCGATTTGCCCATACTTAAAACAATGGCAAGAGGGGCCTATACCCCAATTCTTCAGGTGTGATATGCCCTGATTTTTTAAGAATTTTGAATTCTAGTGTAGAAAAGGTGAAGCCTCTCAGACAGATTTGCCTACACTTAAAACAATGGCAAGAGGGGCCTATACCCCAATTCTTCAGGTGTGATATGCCCTGATTTTTTAAGAATTTTGAATTCTAGTGTAGAAAAGGTGAAGCCTCTCAGACAGATTTGCTTATACTTAAAATTATGCCAAGTTCTCATATCATCTTATTGTTTATAGTGTGTTTTTTGTCAAAATCCCAGGAGATCCAGTAGAGTGTGGTGCATAGCCCCATGGTTTTTATTGCCTTGTAATCAGAAGCTCTGGGTTTGAGTCCTCATAAAATGTGAAGCCTCCCCTGATGGCAAAATGTTAATATTGTTGCTTTGTAAACAAGAAGCTCAGGTTTGAGTCCTGATAAAATGTGTAAGATTGAAATATATGTGGCAAAATAATATCTCCATACGTGAGATTTTGAGAATAATTACTGCTAGTTGATATACAACTGATAGCCCCCAGATCTGAAAACCTGGTAAAAAGTGTTATACAACAGCATAAAAAAAAGCAAAATTATTTTATATTGGGGATCACCAGAGCCTAGTTATTGTTTTGGCATAGTTCTGTTTTTTTGGACCAAGAAATTTTATATAAATAAACAACAAAAATGCCAAAACAAAAATATTGCAATCAGTGTAATAAAAATATATCTAGTTCTCATTGGGCCAGGCACCGGCTTATTTGTGACTCTAAGAAATGCAGAAAAGTCACAAAAATGTGCCCAAGATGTCATAAAATATTAAGCAAGGCATATTACAAATGGCATAAGTGTAATTCTTATGTACAGTCATCAACATTGCCCCCACAACCATCTACATCTGGTCTGAAAAGGAAGCATGAAGCACCTGTTAATGCTGGACCTGCAAAGCAGCCACGCTATGAACCACCTATCCATAGCAGTTTTAATGGCCAATTAAGAGATTATCGGTTTGTATCAGAGCCAAGATGTGGTATTAAGAATTTTTTGAACAGTGTAAATCCTGATGTGCAGGCAATTCTAAATGCACAAAATGGCTCTTATAAGCTGTCCCTCAAATTGTTTACACAATATAAGAAACCAAATGGCACAAAATTTACACAGCCCCACATAACAGAAACTGTACCTGTATATTCAAATGCAAATTCAGACAAAATAATAAGCAGTTTGATGGATCAATTGAATATTAAACACTCTGAATTTGCAGCAAAAGAGTCTGGATGGAGCCTATGCGGTTCTCCACACAAGTTATATGTTAATATTTCTGAATTCAGCCCATTACAAGGATCTACATATCTGCCATTACCTGCCAATATTAAAAACAAAAGAGCCGTGGTTAATATAGAAAATAATGATGAGAAATGCTTTTTGTGGTGTATTTTAGCTGCTTTGTTTCCAGTTTTAAGGCATCCTGAAAGAATAAGTTATTACAAACACCATGAACACTTTTTTGACGATGCAATGAAGGGCTTAGAATATCCAATATCTGTTCAGAATATTGATAAATTTGAAAAAAAGGCCAGGCATATCAATGGCAAACAATTATCTATTAATGTATTTATTTGTTCCACTGGTCGTGATAATTGCTTGATAGAACCTCTCAGAATCAGTACAATTGATGATGATTCTGCTGTTCCGATTGATTTGCTCTTAATTGAAGGGGATGGTACATATCATTACACTCTGATACATAATCTTCAAGCTTTAGTAAGAAAGCAAATAAACAAATCCAATACAATATTCAAGTTGTGCAGAAGATGTTTAACTGTATTTTATGGTCAAAAAATGGTGAATGGGGTTCGGGAAGTGAATGCAGAAATTGCCAAAAACAAGTTAATTGAGCATCTGAAATACTGTGGCAACTATAAACCTGTTCATATGGTGATGCCAATGCCAAGTGAAAATGCAGAATTCAAAAAGTTTGAAGCCTGGTTGGAACACCCAGCATATATAGTTTGTGATTTTGAATCAAATCTCAAACCTCTTGCATTCTGCAATCCAGACCCTGAAGAATCTTCAATTACACCATACCAGCTACATGAACCTTCTAGTTTTTATTATGTTGTTGTACAGGATGGTGTTGTTAGTAAAAAAGATTCATACATGAAACCAGATGCCATCAAAAAATTTGCACATAGAATAGAAAATGAGTGCCATGACATAGCATCTAATATCTTATTAAAATCAAAACCCATGTTGCCTTTAACAGAGAAACAGATTGAAGATTTCAACAATGCAGAAAAATGCCCGGTATGTGATTGTGAATTTTCAGATACAAAAATCAAGGTGAAACACCATTCTCATACAGATGGTAAATTCAAAATAGCCCTGTGTAATAGCTGTAATATTAAGATCAAGAGACCAAAATTTGTCCCTATATTTTGCCATGGAGCATCCAATTATGATTTTCATCATTTGATCAGGTACGAGGGGTTTGACAAACAGAATTTAAATATTTTAGCAGAAAATGATGAAAAATATATATCTATTAGCAAAATAATTAAAGTTAATGGTGTTCCTATTCACATAAGATTTCTTGATTCCTACAGAATTTTATCTGCTAGCCTGGCTACACTGGCCACTCAATTATCTGATGATCAATTCAAAATCACATGTGCCTTGTTTCCAAATCAGGACCTGAAATTAATTAGGCGGAAGGGTGTATATCCATATGATTATGTTACAGATTTTCTAAATTTGATGAGTGTGCTCTGCCACCACAAGAAGAGTTTTACAGCAAAATCAGAGGATCTGAAATCACTGATGAAGATTATCACCATGCCCAATTGATGTGGAACAATTTAAAATGCCAGACATTTGGTGATTATCACATGGCATATTTGAAACTTGATGTGACCCTCTTAGCTGATATATTGCAGGCATTCAGAAAATCTTCTATGCAAAATTATAGGCTGGACCCAGTGTATTTTTACAGTGCCCCGGGCCTAGCATGGTCTGCAATGTTTTTAAACACTAACATGCATTTGGATCTGATCCAAGATCAAGATATGTATCTGTTTATGGAGCAATGTATAAGAGGAGGCATGGTGCAATGCTCTCAGAGATATGCCAGAGCAAATAACAAATATATGCCTGATTATGATCCAGCACGGCCATCAAATTATATATTGTATGTGGATGCAAATAGCCTCTATGGTTACGCTATGATGGATAAACTGCCACATGCAGGGCTTGAATGGGTTGAAGATTTTAATATTGAGGATCTTCAGGACTTTGATGACAGTAATTATGGCCTATTCTTAGAGGTTGATCTGACAATTCCTGATGATTTACATAACAAATTTTCTGATCTGCCCCCAATTCCTGAGGTTCAGTGCTCACCTGGCTCTAAACAGAAGAAATTGATGATGACACTGGAGCCAAAACAGGGCTATGTCATATATTACAAAAACCTCCAGTTCCTGATGCATCATGGTGTTCAAGTGACCAAACTTGGCAAAGTTTTGAGGTTCAGGCACTCAAGATGGTTGAAATCATATATTGATACAAACACGGAGCTTCGAACATCTGCAAAGAGCCAATTTGATAAATCTTTGTTTAAATTGATGGTCAATTCTGTGTATGGCAAAACTATTGAAAATGTCAGAAAACATACCGATGTTAAAATAATTACTGACCCCAGCCTGAGCAAAAAATTGGTTGCAAAGCCTAATTTCAATTATAGAAGAATTTATGATGAAAATATGGCACTTTTCAACATGAAAAAAACAAAAATTAAGTTTGATAAACCTATTTATGTAGGGGCTGTAATATTGGAATTGGCCAAATTACATATGTTAAAATTGTATTATGATGTGTTGAAGCCTTTTTATGGTAATTGCGTAAAATTGATGTACATGGACACAGATAGTTTTGTTCTTGATATTCAAACAGAAGATGTTTATCAAGATATGTCCCAGCCTGCATTGCTTGAATATTTTGATACCAGTGAACATTCAAAAATTCAACCCCACAACAAAAAGGTGCCTGGCAAGTTAAAAGATGAGACACTTGGTGATGTTATTGAGGCATTTGCTGGGTTAAGAGCCAAGATGTACAGTTTTGAGACATGTAGTGGTGCTGTTGCCAAAAAGGCCAAGGGCATTGGCAGAGTGACTGTTGACAAAGAGCTTGAATTTGAGGATTACAAAAATTGCCTCAAATCATGTAGCACAATCAAAACATCTGAAAATAGAATTCAGAGTGTGGATCACTTATTGACTACAAATATTGTAAGAAAAGTGGCTCTGGACCCACATGATGATAAGAGATGCATTTTGTCATGTGGAATACATACTTTACCATGGGGTCATTGTGATTTGAAAAATGGCAATCAATGCCCAATTACAGAGCATGATTTGAAATAAATAAACATGCCTATGAACTTATTTTGGTTCAAAAAACGGGCTGTTATGGAGCTGCCAACACCACAACCCTCTTCTGATATACAGTCTATACTGTCTAAACTAAATGGTTTCTTAATTATTCATCTGAACAGCATACTTACAGATATTGATGATGAAACAGGCAAAATATTGTACATATTTAACAATAATTTAAATCATTACCAATTACCTGTAGGTGGGCAATTGCAATTTATTACAACTCCTGAGGGTGATGTTAAAATTTCAGTAGGGAGAAATATTTACAGAATTAAGCACTCAAACATGATTTCTGGCACTGTTTATACTGTTTCTGCTGGTGACTGCTTATATATTGAGGTCCCTGGATTTTATGACAAGCTTATACCTTTTTTTATAGAATTAAGAATTAGATATTCAATAATAAATAACTACTAAAACAAAAATGCCTAATGATATATTTGGCCATACAAGGCATGAAGATCACAGTGATGAGATTCTGATGCTTGATGTCAGAGTCAAGAAATTAAGAAGTGATTTACAAGCTTTACAAACTACACTCAATGCCAGTCTTCAATTAGAAATTACAAATTTGCAATCACAATGCATGGACCCTCTTCTTAAAATTGATTCTGAACTCAAATTGCTGCTTCAGAAATATACTGACCTGGCCACATTGGATAATTTTCAAAGTTTAGAAGAGGCTGTAGCAGCTCTTCAAGCCAAATTTAAGACCCAGGCTAACAACTCTGAGCAATTGAAACAACAATTGGAAGAGCAGATAAATAATGTCCAGGCACAGCTCCAAACAATTGTCAAAAGCATAAAATCACAAGAAGATTTTGATCTAGTGATTTCCACTCTAAAAGAACAGATTCAATCACTCCAAATACCTAATCTGGACCCTCTGAACAATGCCATAGCCGAGGTTAAAGAAAAAATTGAGACACTTGAAAATTTTATGAACAATTTGCCATCTTCTGATGCTTTGAGTGCAATAACTCGGAGTGTGGCCAATATTAAGCTGCAACTTGAAACATATGAAGATTTTGGAAAAATTCAAAGTACCATAACCCATCTTGAGGGTACAATAGCAGCAGTGCAAAGTGATTTGACAAATGTACAAGAATCTCTAGAATCCCGCCTGCCCGGTATTGTAGATACCCTTGTTAGTGTCCAGCAACAAATCACAAAGCTTGAAAACCTCAACACTGAATCTGAACTATCTCATTTTCATCACTTGATAGATGATATCCAAACAAAACTTGAAATTTTACAACAATCCACACCCTCTCAGGCAGATATAGCCCTGCTCCAAAATGCTATGCAAAATGTGGCTGATGCTTCTGAATTAAACAATGTAAAATTGGCACTTGAATTTTTGCAAAATACAGTATCAAATCTGCCTACATCACAGGAAGAGAGCAGTGAATCGCATATTGAAATCAGAAGATATCAAGAATATCCAGGCAGAGATCAAACAACTCACACAGACAGTGGCCACTCTACCAACCAATCAACATATTAATGAACTGCATGCCCTGTTTGAGGATATCAGAAGACAGGTCCATGATCTTACAGCTCAAAATTCAAAATTGGCAGTTGTTGAAAATTTGCAACAAATTGTTGCTAATATCAAGCAACAGCTAGGGACCATGGAATCCAATCAAGCAAATGCTCTGTCTGTTTTTGCCACCCAGCTACAAGAAATTGTGCAACAATACAAAAAACTTGTTGTGGACATAAAAATCAAGCCAGGCCATGATAATGTTGTTAGGACCATCAATGAGCACCTTGAATCTGTAACAAGCAGATTGCTCACAGCAGAAAAGGAAATAACAGGCATAATCGAGAATCCAAAACATACAGTAATTCTTGAATTGTACAGCATCCCCAACAAAGAATATGATTCTCCATTTACACCAGGTGGCAAAATATATATGCTGTCCCCTGCACAATTTTATTACCAATTTTTTGTTGGGGGCACATTGAGACCAATCAAGATCAAATATTGGCTACAGCCACAGGCACACCACTACCCCACCTTATCAATAACAAATGCTGATAACAAAGTAAAAATCACCAGTGTAGAATTAGAGGATTTTACAGACCCCAATACATTAGAAACAGCATATGTTGAAGATGATGGCTCTCTGGAATTTAAAATACAAATAGGGGACAAATTATATTTAGAAAATCCTGCAGTATCAGCTGCTGAACACCCCATAGTTGCAATATTCTTGTTTACATATTATGTCTAGACAAATTATTGTTGATGAATTACACAGACAGGCCAGACATAATTTTAAGAGACTCCCAGTAGTCACAAAGGGCATAGATGATTTATGGCAGAGCGACTTGATTGAAATGTCAAGTGGACAGTTGAAAACCTTAGACAAAATCAACAAGGGCTACAAGTATCTACTCACTATCATAGATACATTTTCAAAATTTGCCTGGGCTGTGCCACTCAAATCCAAGACTGGAAAATGTGTTAGAGAAGCTTTTAGGACAATTATCAATCAGAGTGGAAGATCCCCGCGCTATTTGCAAACAGATAATGGCAAAGAATTTTATAATTCAGTGTTTCAACAATTTATTAAAAGCCGGTCAATACAACATTATTCGAGTTACAGTGATCTCAAGGCCTCAATTGTAGAGAGATTCAACAAAACCCTAAAAAATCTTATGTATAAACAATTTACACTTCAAGGTAATTATAAATGGATTAATATTCTTCCAGAACTTCTACATAAATATAACAACTCGGTCCATTCTACAATCAACATGAAACCCTCTGAAGTAACTTCATCTGATGAGCAAAAATTGATCAGCACTGTTTATTATCCTAAATATCGGCCAACAACAAGAAAGGCCAAATACAAGATTGGTGATCAAGTAAGAATCAGTAAATATAAGCACTTATTCAAAAGAGGCTTTACAAGAAACTGGAGCACTGAATTATTTACAGTGGTTCAAATTAAACCTGGGACCCTTAACACATATATAATAAAAGACCACCGAGGAGAAATTCTCAAAGGCAGGTTCTATGAAGAAGAGCTCAACAAAACTAAACAGCCTGACACATATCTCATAGAAAAAATCATCCGCAGAAAAGGCAACAAGTTACTTGTCAAATGGCTAGGACTCCCAGAACACAGCTGGATCGATGCAAACAAAATAATAATATGAGCACCTGGGATGTTATAAAGAGGCTGCCAGAACCTGAACAGCAGAATAAGAGAAATGGCAAGTTGTTACCTGATAATATTAGATGTCTTATTGTTGGGCCATCTGCTTGTGGTAAAACTACACTAATGGTTGATAATTTTTTATTGGCACCCAACTGGTTAGACTGGAAAAACAGGCACTTGTATGTTTTTTCTAAGAGCTTGGAACAATTAAAATATCAGCAGCTGATGAAGCTATATGATGGATTGGATATTGCCACTTTTGAACCAGATGTTAAGGCACTTCATGAATGTCTCAATAATTCTGTTGTTGTGTTTGATGACATTATACTGGATAATCAAAACAAGGTTAGAAATTTTTTTACACAGGGCCGGCACAAAAACATTGATTGCTTCTACCTGGCACAGACTTTTTCAAAAATACCGAAGCAACTGATCCGAGACAACAGCAATTTTATATGTGTGTTTCATCAAGACCATACCAACCTCAAACACATACATGATGAATATGTAGGTGGGGACTTGAGCTACAATGATTTTTCTAAGTTTTGCAGCAGGTGCTGGAACCAGGACAGTTATGGGTTTGTCACAATTGATATGACAAGAACACCCTATAGTGGCAAATATAGAAATAAAATCAACAATTTTCTAGACATTGAAACATATATAAATAAACATGAAAAGGCCAATCATTGATGATCTTAAATTAAGAGATTATCTTGTAAAAAGATTTAAGGGATGGAAATCAGAGAACCGAGGAATTTATGAAAAATACAAACAAACAGAACAGCCTGTAATTGATGCTATTCGTGAATTAGGTAAAAATATCAAAACTGTTACAGAGCAAAATCAAAATTTGATCACAGAGCTTGTACCTGTAGCTGCAAGGAACATATTAGATTATCCATTCACCCCACTTTCAAGTATTCATACACCTAGTCCTATTGCTCCTAGAAGAATTGAAGCTACTCAGGATCCTATTGAATTGGGTCTTCTTGCTCAAAAATATTTAACCACACCTAAAGACAATAAAGATGAGGTTTTTGGCTTATATGCTGACACAGAGCTTGATGGTAGCATCATACATAGAATTGGCAATTTCAGAGTAACATTTATGGGGGATGATCTTATTGTATATTCAGAATCTCGTCTTGGAGAAAAAGGTGCTTTTGTTAAGTACCCCGGCACACCTGGATTGTGGGAACTGATGACTAGGAAAAGGCCTGGCAGCTATACAGATCAAGATTATGAATATTACAAAGAAATATTAATAAAATCAGATGCTCTATACCAGAACAATGATCCCACACAAAAAAGAGTCAAGTCTAGCAGTGGGGCAAAATACAACAATTTAATCAAGCCCATATGGTCTCAGATCAAGACTGGCAGTGGAATCAAACAATACAACACCCTGCCTAAAGAATTTGTGTGGGTTGATGATGTCAGGAAACTTGTAGATAGGTTATTGGTGATAGCTGGGGAGGAAAATGCTGGGAACCACAATTTTTACAATGAAAAGGTTGGAATTATGGACATGATAAGCACCAAATTGTCTAATTTTATAGTAAATGACACTAAGGGGATTGGATATCTTATAAAAATTATTAATACTCTACCACCTAAATTTTGGAATATTTCTGAGGGTCGGGGCTTGGTTAATGACATTATAAACAAGCTGCCATTTGAACTACACATTCCAGGCTATCAGTATTGTGGTCCCGGTACAAAATTGGACCATAGATTAAACAGAGGTGATCCTGGTGTTAATCCCCTAGATGCTGCTTGTAGAGACCATGACATAGCATACAACATACATTCTGATCTTGACAAGAGACATGTTGCAGACAAGAAATTAGAAGAGGCTGCATTTGGTAGATTTGTAAGCAAAGATGCATCTTTGAAAGAAAAAATAGCAGCATTGGGAACCACCATAGCTATGAGCACCAAACAAAAATTGGGGTGGGGGTTGTGAATATATATATAATAAACCTACAATGAAGGCCAAGGGTGTTATGTATCAAATACCTTATGCAGGTCTCAAATCTCTTGGGCCTATTGATAGCCTTTTAACCAAAAAGAAGCGCAAGAAAAAAAGCTCTTGTATTGCCAAGGGCCATGGAATGAAATTGTTGCTTAGCACCCCCCAATTAAAAAAATTACAGCAATCAAGAAAAAAATCACATGTGGGGGGATTTATATTTACCATCCCTGCCATCTTAGCTGCTCTCGGGGCTGTTGGGAGCTTGGCTGGGGGATCAGCTGCCATAGCAAAAACAGTAATAGATGCCAAAAAAAATAAGGCAGAATTAGATGAGCAGAGGCGCCATAACCTGGCAATGGAGAAACAAGGGAAAGATGTTAAGAGAGCCATGAATAAGTTTAAAAAAAACAAGAGCCGCTTACAAACCAAGATATTGAAGCTTTAATCAAGCCACTGGGCATCAAAAATTTTAGAGGTGTGTACATGTCTGATTCTTTACCAGAACAACCACTCAACAAAGAGTGCGGCATTGTTAATTTGGATAAGTACAAAAATCAGGGCACTCACTGGATTTGCTATCTTAAATATTTAAAAAATGAGGCATTTGTGTTTGATTCATTTGGAGGTGTTCCACCTGAAAATTTAATAAAATATCTAAAATCAACTAATCTTTATTACAATAATGCCCGTGTTCAAAACTTCAAAGATGTTAATTGCGGACATTTGTGTTTATCTGTTCTTAGATATATGTCTCAAATAAATAAACCATCAATTGAAAATTTTCAAAAAGCCTTGTGGTATCTGAAACATCATGGGGGTATTCCATCTCACCAGCCAAAATTCAATATTGAAACTCAAATTACATGATGATATAGTGTATCCCAAAACAATAGCTCTCAGAGCATTTTACGGCATGTACTTGATCCCTAATATTACACACCACAACAACACAATTGCAGTTGGGGATGAAAAAATTGTCATCACTCCAGGGCAATATAATCTGTCCACTCTAAATGCTCAATTACCCAGAGGTATAGTGTTAAGTCAAAATTCTGTCACTCACAGAGTAGAAATTGTATCTGCCACAGAAACAGTGGATCTGGGTACTATAGGAGAGCTGTTAGGATTTGAGAACAACACAAAACTTGAACCAGGCATCAAACACACTGCTATGAATATACCTAAATTCTTAGCCATAGAGACTCTAAATATTCACTGTAATGTAGCAGAGGGTATGATCACCAAATCAAATGGCATAGGCACTCACAAACAAACTGGCATCATTGCAACATTCAAGCCTAATTCTGAATTTATGGAGCCAATAATCTACAATCCATCCCCAACATTATATTTTCCTGTGTGCCATAATAGAATAGATTATATTGAATTGATGGTCACTAATGAAAAAGAAGAATTAGTTGATTTTGCTGGAGCCACAACAACTGCAATCATAGAGATTAATATTTAAATAAAAATACATACAAGAAGAAAATGGAAAATATTGAGAGTTATGAGCTACAATCATTTCCCCCAAACAGGAGGACATTTGCAAATTTAAATCAACCCAACACAGAGATTGAGGTTGATCTTGATGTAGGGGATGGCTTTATACACCCCCACAGAGCAGATCTATACATCAAATTTGATGTTGTAAAGCTCGATGGAACAGATTATCCGGCAAATTCAAATATAAGATTGGTGGATAATTTTGTGCCTCATCTATTCTCTGAAATTGAGATCAGAAAACATGGTGTTGTTATAAACAGAATAGATTATCCCGGCATTACCTCCACAGCTTTGGCCACACTAAAATTATCCAAAACCGAGGCTTCTTACTACAAAATAGGTGGATTTGAGGCTGGTGATAAGATATTATCTAAAAACCACACAGTGCTGTTCCCTATGCGCCTATTGCCAGGATTCTTCTCAGATTACAAAGAAATTATGTGGAAGGGTGGTTTAAGAATCACATTTAGAAGAGCTGCCAATGATAATAATGCTTTGATGAGGTACAGTGCAATAAACTCTACAGGGGAAGCTCTGCCCAATACCCTACCTGATGAGGGCAAGTGCATTATTCAGACTATGGAGTTAAGAATCCCAGTTGTTGAATATGAGGCCAGTTATGCTCTTAAATACAAAGCAGATATAATAAAAAATCCACAGATTTTTCTACAATTTTATACATATCAATGTGTACAGAAGCCCGCATCTGGTACTTATTATGAGTTTGATGCTACAAATTCATTCTCCAGTATACAATATGACATGCCGGATTTTGTGGTGGTATTGTTTCAGACTGGAAGACACAATAATCAGGAAAAAAAATTCAAGTAAATTTGATAGCTGCAACATCAAGAACATATATCTTAAAAATGGCAGAAATGAGGTATTTCCTAGAGAAAATTATAATTTAGACATGTCCAAGGATGATTTCCTCAAATTATATGAGGCATTTTCTTCCTTCAAAATGGTCACTACTGGCAATACTGACATGTATTACACACCAGATGAATTCAAAGCACAGAGACCCATGTTTGTAATCAACACTTCAAAAAGAAAACAGGTTGTGGTTAATGACAGAACAAATATTAAAATTATCTGTGAATTCCATGAGGCATTACCTGATGACACCATATGTAGTGTTATTCTCATAGGTGAAAAATCATATGTTTATGATGTAAGAAATGAGAGAGTCACGGAGCAATTCTAGAAGATATTGCTCTATTATGCTTGCCAGGTTTCAAATCTCAACTGTATATCAGCTAGCAGTGAATATCTCATGCATGGGCATATTATTTTGTTGTATGTATTTGAATCTTACATATTTTATCAGAACTCAAACCCATAGCCTCTGATTACAAGGCCGCAATATTAACACTTCTCCATATGGAATATATCCATATTTTACTGGGTTCTGAGACCCTGATACAGACAAAATTGGATTTTGTTCTGTCATAATATTCTCTAAGTCTTGCCCTATGCTCGTATTATCAGAATAAGAATTAGTTTCAGCAGGTAGAGCAGTTCATTGCCACTATGTCAGAAAATGTGTATTTTTATCTCAATGATCTTTGTTACACTTTCCCCTGTCGCACAGAAAGATTAATGGCCCCTTCAGTGAATCGCACAGAAAAATCATTAATGCTCCCTTTTAGCTGTGTAGATTATATCTCTTGCGTGCCGGCAAGGCATGCAAAACATTAGTCTTTTGATAGATTAATATCAATTCATGCATTTTCCGAGCTGAATAATTGCTTACCCCGAGCAATGGAATTGATCAGAGATTAGAAAAAAGCAGGCAACAGCTCAAATTTTGCTTGAATTTTGTATTGAATTAGATCTGTAAGTTGTAGAGCATAGGAATATGGCCAAAAACAATATCAAAAAGGCCAGTTGTATATCAACTAGCAGTAATTATTCTCAAAATCTCACGTATGGAGATATTATTTTGCCACATGTATTTCAATCTTACACATTTTATAAGGACTCAAACCCGAGCCCCTTGTTTAAAAGGCAACAATATTAACATTTTGCCATCAGGGGAGGCTTCACATTTTATGAGGACTCAAACCCAGAGCTTCTGATTACAAGGCAATAAAAACCATGGGGCTATGCACCACACTCTACTGGATCTCCTGGGATTTTGACAAAAAACACACTATAAACAATAAGATGATATGAGAACTTGGCATAATTTTAAGTATAGGCAAATCTGTCTGAGAGGCTTCACCTTTTCTACACTAGAATTCAAAATTCTTAAAAAATCAGGGCATATCACACCTGAAGAATTGGGGTATAGGCCCCTCTTGCCATTGTTTTAAGTGTAGGCAAATCTGTCTGAGAGGCTTCACCTTTTCTACACTAGAATTCAAAATTCTTAAAAAATCAGGGCATATCACACCTGAAGAATTGGGGTATAGGCCCCTCTTGCCATTGTTTTAAGTATGGGCAAATCGGATTGTTCAATCAAATAGCCTCTCCTTTTCTACACTTGTAAGTTGTCCTTATCCTATATGCTTTTATACTACTCATATGCATGTGTTATCCTTCTTTCACAACGCACTCCTATATTTGTGACTGGTCGAACTTCATTGTCACTAAGGTTGTATGTACCTTCTCTGGTTGTTAAGTTGGAAGGCTTTTTCGGCTGAACATCCAAGCTTATTGCAATTCGTCATTTCTAATTACACGCGAAGACGTCTGAGATTTGAGTGGATTCCTGCGTTCGTTTCCAAGGTTCGTTTCCGGGCTAGAAGTAATTGTTTAATAAAAGTGTTTATTTGTGCTTATACAGAGAAAAATAAAATTAATTATCATTGGAACAAAGGTGAATCCAATGGCATTTCTAGCATGTTAACTAGGTGGTAAACCAACTTTTATTACGTATATAGATATATGTAGAAATTGCCGGAAAATTTAAAGTTTTTGGACTTTAGAAAATGACTATTAACAGTGAAAATATTAAACAAATATTAAAATAATTAGAATGAATTAATTGAATATTTAAAGGACCACCCTTATAAATGTATATACTTCATTTTTTGTTTTACTTGCATGTTTGCATTGCTACTTTATTTCTATTATGTTTAATAAATATATAATAAATATATACAATAAATAGCAACTGTTGCAATAAATCAGGTTAAATATTCAGAATACGCCACTGACTGATTCCTTATTCCATCATTTTTATTGTTGTAATAATATAAATACACGAACAATTATACTATCATGTACGAACCGGAAGCAAAATTAATACATATATTACAATTAATGATCATTTGTTATTTGTAATATGTTTAAAGGAAAAATTCCAGCAGAAAGTTACTGTAAATGTATTTTACTGTTATTTTTGAAGTTGCAGTAACTGTCACTGATTTACTTTTTAAATGAGTAACTGTAACTCAGTTACTTTTCAATTTTGAAAATTGTTGATTCAAGTCGGGACTGTACAGTGGTGGAAAAAAGTTCTTCCCCATAAGACTTTAATGGCAGTAAATAATGCCGGAAGGGTAGGCAACACACATTGCACCTTTAGATGATCGGGTGATTCTGTCTGTCTCAAGAGTAACTCGTCTTTCATGCAAAATTCAACAGGCACAGGAAATGTAGGAAAGTCACGTGACAGTCAGGTGGAATGTTGTTCATCAGAAAATCGCCTTTTCTCATGCCAGAAACCGACAAGAGCTACACGTTATATCTCTGAAAATGATTCGCCTAAAAACGTTGAACGAAACGCTAGAATACTTCTTGCCTTAATTACATAGGCTACTATACTATATGTGCCGCAGTAGCTCAGTCGTTAGGTCGTTTTATTACCATGCGAGAGATCTGGGTTCGATCACCGACGGGGGAGAATCGGGATTTTGTCCACCTGTTCAAGCTGTTCCACTGCCCACCCAGGGTCGTATAAAGTCTGGAGGAAACTCTGGGGAAGGAGGGGGGTAAGGCGGTCAGGGGAGTGGTGCTGATCACATCATCCCCACCTTCGACCTGATGAAGAAAGCTTGGGGCCCTAACTCCACACCCCCTATACGCAATCATGGCTTGGTGCAAAGCACACGGTAGCACTTTGCTGTTTCATTTACTATACATCCCGATTTTGTCGGAACAGAACTTCCCAATCTGTACGTGGGCTTTCTTACAAGTTCCGTAGGGATGCGAATAGGCTCCAATTTTTCTTGACACAATTCATACATGTTATATTTCCTTATAAGAACAACAGCCGATATCTTTTGTGTGCGTGTGTGTGTGTGGGGGGGGGGGGGTATAATCCAAACATGTGAGGTGATCCTTTTCCCACTACTCCATTTTCAGAAATAAATCTCAATTCCACACACTGAAAATGTAGCACTTTCTACATCTTAGCATGCAAATATCTAGTAGCAATGTAGTGTAGAAAGAGAAAAATTAACGATTTGTAACGCACTCTGGAAATTTCGTGTTATTTTTTTCCAATTTAAACTGACATTCATAATATTCATTGACTCACGCTGCTGTCAATAGCTACTCAATTGTTCCCGAGAAGCCAGGTTCACCAGGAAAACCTAAGCGACAATTGACAATTTTGTTATTTGGGTTGCATAGACAACAGGCTCTAAGATGTTACGATATCGTAGGTCTCATGGCCCAAGAACTACTTTCTCTGACTGTACATACAGTTTGAAGTGAGATCCGAAAAACTGTCCAATATGTCTCCACTGAGTATCGAACCCGGGACCCCTTGATTACAAGCGACGACGTTACCACTACACCGTCAGATAACTCTGTTACTTGTTAAACCTACTAACTGTAACAGCAACTAAGTTACTTTTAAAAAGTAATTTTCTCAACACTGTAAAAGCTTTACTCAATTATTGATTAATTTATGGTGTCTTTGCCCCACTAGAGCCACACTGTAATGATGCAATCATTACTGGATCATTTTCTATGTGGCTACGCGAGTCTACACACTCTGTTCGAGAAGGGGGGGACAGGGTACACCGAAATGTAATTTTGCGAATAACGGCCAAGAATTAACTTGTGTAAATATAATATGAGTATAGGGCCGGTGGCAAGCCACCATCGTGAGTAAATTGGGGAGCTCCGAATGAGGGAGCGGTAACCCGGCCGAGAAGAACTACAACGGCTGGGGGTTCGTCGGGCTGACCACTCGTCACCCCAATACTGGTCTAAGATCTCCACGCTATAACAGGTGACGGAGGAACAGTGTGGGAGGAGACCAGCAGTCGGTAGGTAAGCCAAGGCTCTCAAGGGCTGTCGCGCTGTGGGTTATTATTATTGTAAATATAATATGAATAAACCTATATATATCTAAAAGGAAATGGGCGTTAAGTTTTAATTTGAAGAAGTACGTGTCTATTGCCTAAACTAGCATCCACAGAACTTCAGGTACTGCAAGTTTTTGAACCTAGGGACAAGGATTAAAAAATGTATGGTTGTGTATATTGTGTATGTTGCTGAGAATCGGCTTAAAGCACAAAATATACCTTTACAACACATAAAGCAACTGCAATTACTTTTCAAATACCAAAAACTATCACTAATTACTTCTTATTTGAGTAACTGTAAATCAGTTAATTTCTGAACAAAATAACTGTAACAATAAGTTGGTTACTTTTAAAAAGTAACTCCCTAGTCACTGCCAAAGTCTTACTGAATAATTCGTCGTGCCATAGTACCACTGGCACCACACAGTCACTCCCTGGATGACATCTGCCAAGGCAAAAAAGTTCATTTCAAACACTTCCCGTCAGATCTTCCTCCCAAATCTCAATAGGGCACAGTCTCAACCAGAACACGGCTACTTCAATGGCATGTTGTTCTAGGATAATGGCTACGCTGGGTTAATTCTCCGAGGATTGAACACGGGACAGCGTTTCTGGTTGCTGATGAGTTCCTGGCGGGATTCAAGACTTTCTTCTTGCGCGGATGGTCCCTGCAGTCATCCTCGGGAGAAGGCTGTCTCATCCGCACCAATGATCCTCGAGATCTTCTTTTGTCTTCGCGTCCTTAGAGTTGACAAATGTCCTCAGATAAATGTTTGCAGAGGCAGCAGGCTTTGGTTCGGAAGTGATTCTTTGAGCACTTAATGTCGTCTGGCTGGCTTTGCCCCTTTTCTTACAATTGTAATATCTTAGTGTGCTAACGTTCCAAATATATGTATATATGAAAGCGCATGCGCATAAGTGCTTCTAGGAAATTTTCTAAGGAGGGTTAGAATCTAAAAGTTATGTCTGTGAGTATTTTGATGGCGTGAGAATAGCTAATAGTGAAAGGAGATGAGAGAGGGAGGAGGAAAAAGAGAGAAATCAAATATAGATCAAGGGAAGAGACAGAGAGACATAGGGGGCGAGATAAAGAGGAGAAGGAAGAGAAATGAAGAAACGAGAAAGAGAGAGGGAGAGAAGTGAAAGGAAGAAGAGAAAGATAAATAAAGGAGAGAGAGACAATAAGAAAAGAAAGAGAAAGAAAGGATAGAAAATAAGAAAAGAAAGAAATGTAAAGAATCTAAAAAGAAAGAGGGAGAGAAGTGAAGGGAAGAAATGGAAGAGAAATAATGAAGAGAGAAATGAGGAAAAGAAAGAGAAGTAAAGAGACGAATGAAGAGAGAGGGAGAGAAGTGAAAGTAAAAATGAAGAGAAATAAAGAAGAGAGAGGAATGAGGATAAGAGAGAAATAAAGAAATGCGAAAGAGGGAGGGAGAGAAATGAAAGGAAGAAATTGAAGACAAATAAAGAAGAGAGAACAGAGGAAAAGGAAGAAATGGAAGATAAATAAAAAGGGAGAAAATAGGAAAATAAGAGAAATAAAGAAACTAAAACAGGGAGGGAGAGAATTGAAATGAAGAGAAATAAAGAAGAGAGAGAAATGAAAGAGAAATCAAAAGCAATAGACAGAGAGAGAGGGAGAGAAGTGAAGGGATGGAAAGGAAGAGCAATAAACAATAGAGCGAAGAAGAAAAGGTGAAATGAAATAAAGAAACCAAATAGAGAGGAAAGAAGTGGAGGGAACAATAGGAAGAGAAATAGAAAAGAGAAAGACAAAAGTACATCACTTTTATTGTAATGATGAGAGAAAACTTTGATAAGGATGATTATATATCATTAACGTTATTAGCGTTTTATAATATATTAGATATTATTATGGGATACGGTGAAAACAAGAATTTAAAAAATAACGTTGAATTGATAATTTTTTCGTAGAGAAGTCAACTAAAATTTTAAATAGAAATATGGGAATTGGTATCAATTGTAGCGCCGACTGGTGGCGAGTTCGAGGCAATTTACCATGTTGGGCCAAGAGAAAGTGAACGGGGCTTGATGAAAACTGATTTCCTATAGACTATGTTCCTTGTAGTTACGTTTATTGATTTTGATGCTGTGCTGCTACAGGAAAGCCAGCAGGAATGCAAAACCAAGCAACAACGTATTATTATTAATTGCACGTATCACAATATATATATATATATATATATATATATATATATATATATATATATATATTGCGTATTGTTTATTAGAAATGTAATGATTCTAAATTTCTCTTCGACACATTATTTCCTGAATGTCTCATTTACTTAGCAAGACTAGAATTAGATTTAAAAAATGTAGCAATACTAACAAAATTACGATTCGTTATTGAGTGCACGTATTATTTGTACTGCGCATGTTATGCTTCAATTTCTGAATTTATATAAAAATAATGAAGATAACAAGGCAATTAATAATAAATGATCGATTGATTTGGTGTTTTAAGTCCACTTTATGCACAGTAAGGGTAATCGGGATTGGACCTACAGTTTAAAGTGGGATCCGAACCACCATGTGCCTTCACTGGGTATCGAATCAAGGATCCCTTGATTACAAGGCAACGACGATACCACTGCGACAGCGGGGAGGCCCCTAATAATATCAAATGAAAATGAAGTACATGTAAGATGAATGAATGATTATATACATAAATACTAAATAATTAATTTTCAATTATGTACTCTCCGGTGGAGGCACATAGTGATTCGGATTCCACTTTAAAAATGTAGATCCAGTCACGATTAGCCTTATTGTGCACAAAGTGGACTTAAAACATCTACTCAAACCAAACCATACTCAATTATGTAGATCTTAAATAAATAATGATGTCCACAACAATTGATTGTTGAGAATAACTCGCTTGTTGCTATGTCTGTGGCCTAAGGCTTACATTAAAATTCTAGAGTTGTAGCTATCAGTGTATAAATATGTGATTAAGGCCAGTTCACCAAAATTTGTAGCAAATCTTTTCAAGCTTGATGGCATGAAGGAGACTTTCATTGGACCACAATAGGGATTATCGAATGTCACAAGGTATGTGGGATAAACTATAAGGTTTTACAGTTATAAGTGTATCGTAGTTCCGCATAGAAATTTTGGCTCTTAGATCGTAGCGCCCTTCACCCTTTCTACCAGGCACCGACATTTTATTTTTCCTTCGATAGTTTCTTCATATTCCATGATTTGTGATATTAACATCCAAAAAAGTTTGAAATGAAAAAAGATGGAGAACTCATTACAAAATAATATAGGTTATATTTAATGATTCGTAGTTTGCTTTAATGATTTTAAAAGCAGTTTATTATTCTGTTCAGTTATGCCTTAGTGTCTGAAGAACATCTTTATCAACGTACACTCGCCTCAATTGGCACTCTGGCAGTTTGTTTCCTTATACAGCATATTTGCAGAAGAAAGAATTCAACATACAAGTGTTTCAATATACGATGTATAAAACACAACTTATTACTAACTTCGTTGACCCTGTAGCAGTGGCGGCGATTAGGGGGTGAGGGGGCAGTTGCCCCCCAATTTTTGTCCCCGCACAATGCTAAATCTTATCTACTAAAGGGAACATACTGACTTTGCCCACCCCCCCCCCCCCCCAAGTTTTGGCACCTCCCCCCACGGTTTTTGAACACAATCGCCGCCACTGCCGTGTACTATTACCACTACTTCGTTAAACATAAAATTCCAGCAGTGTTACCAAAATATAAGTCTACATGTAAAAGAAGATAAAAAGGTTAATTATACCCAGTAGCGGCCTTTGGGTGTCAAAACTGGGGGGAAGGACAGTTTACTTTCTCTTGGTAGACAAGGGTTAGCATTAAGAGGCCATAGTGGGGGCAAAAGTGGTAAAAAGGTGGGGGTACTTCCCCTCCTAATCGCCGTCACTGATTGTACCGAGTTGAATAGTCGCATCTATTTTCATGTCGTGGCCCCAAAAGAAAGTACCTAGGGAATACTTTATCGTTTGGAAATCTGCAATGGGAAGAAGTGTTGAGTAACGCCTTGCATGTTTTCCTTCATCCCTCACCTCTGCCAAATGTAAATTTCTCCGTTACATATTCTGACCTTGTCTTAAAAAATAGCTTTGAATGATGTCCTCTGTGCATGGTGCGTTAGGCTTCGGCCCCCTAGGCCTACCCCTCGCTACGGGCCTCCTGTATCATCTGAAGTCAATGTTACAGACTAACGAAACAACACACGTCCAGCATATTCATGAGTCTATTAGCCTGCATTCAAAATACCTGTGACCAGTGATGGCCTGCGGCTACTAAAGTTATCGAGAAATCGTTAGCATATCAATGACATAGGAGTCTAATGAAATAATTAATTTTAAGGTATAATTACAGAATACCAGGAGTATCTCCGATTGCTATCAAATTTGGTATACTCACTACTTTTGACCTCAAAATCACAAATCTGCAGTTGAAAATTGGCGGTCACGTCTAGAAAATACGAAATACCGTGCACACATTACCGCTATGATTGCCGATACTAATGGTCGCCATGTTTGATGATGGAACAAGTGAAATTCGTTATCCGTTTCATGGAGCGTTGCTTTACATGTGACAATATGGCGTCTTCAGTAAATTTGGAAAACTTACTTGCCGCAGTAACCATTCACGTAGGCCCACGAACCATTCACGTAAGGTTAGGTTAGGTTAGGCAAGCATAGTTAAAATTCAGGGTATTCATAAACATAGTTTTTGAACGCTAATCATTGCAAAAAATTGTTGTTTCCTTCATAAATCACCGGTGTTTACTTCGTTCACTGGCCCCCTTATTTCTACTTATTTCGCATTTTCTAGACGTGACCGCCAATTTTTAACTGCAGATTCGTGATCAGGAGGCCAAAATTAGTGAGTATGCCGAATTTGAAGGCAATCGAAGATACTACCGGTATTCTGTAATTGCTCCCATTTTAAATTTTGTTTGATAGAATTTACATGCAGACAAAATATCAAATTTCTAAACAATAGTCACAATCTGAAGTGCTTTACTCACCGAGATCCAGAGAGGAAAAGGTCTGCATTCCTCGAGAGACAGTCAGCAAGAGCGATAGATGAAATCCATCCTGCGTTCCTTTTTGTTTGCGAATAAATCTGTCACTTTCTTGTTAAAATTGTCTACGTTGTTCACAAAACTTTTCTCGCAAGAGAGCATGCACAACGACGTGAGTCTTTCGTCTTTCATTGTGTTCCGTAGAAAGGTTTTTATTCTCTTCATCATTGAAAAGCACCTTTCTGCTTCTGACGACGACATTGTCATTGTTATTAGCAATTTAAGCACTTCACTAGTTTCTTGAAATGTATCACATAATTCTTCGTTCATGATGAGAGAAAGGAACGGAACAGCGCCAGACACAGCTCTCAATTCTGGTCGGGAGTAGCATACTTGGAGTTCAATCATTAGTCTTTTGTCTTCTTAGAACGGACAGCTTTTGTCAATTCTTTAGGTTCCCATCGGGGAAATGTTTTAAATGATGTTCAAATTCCTGCACATCTAACAGATTTACCGCCGCAAGGTGTGCCGTGACCTGAAATCTTGTTTTCATTTCGGACAAAATGGTATCACATACTTCCAGTGCTTCTCTTCTTTTGTTGTCAGAATGTACTGTTCTCTGTCTTTTGGGTGCACTTTCTTCACCGCCAGTTTTCAGTTTTACAGAATCAATTACATTATCAAACTGCTGCCTCACTGCCTGTAGGCATGTTTCGAAGTTTTGTAAACACTGCCGAGCTTTTAAGGAATCGACGTTCCTCTTTTGCAGTTGGCTGAAGATTATTTCTACGTGCGGCATTATGTGATGGAAGCAAGTCAACCAAAACACGAAGTTCGCAGCAGCAGCTTGTATGATGAGGCTTGGGTGAGGGTGGCTTGCAGAGTTATGTCATCGCGGTTCTGAATTGTGTCCATGACGTTAACGAGGTCTTCTCTGTACTCGCGCACCGTGTTCACTCCGCGAGAATGAAAGTTCCATCGCGTCTGAGTTGCCCGAGGCAACCTCCTGTGAACGATCTCGTCCAGAATTGCCGTTCTCTGCGAAGAACAGGAGAAAAACGAACAAATCGAAGACAGATTAGCGAAAAAGACTCGCACGTCTCTATTGATGGAAGCTGCGTTTCACATCACTAAATTCATTTGGTGCGCATAGCAATGGATGTAATTTGCAAAGGGATATTTATGTTTCATTTGCTTTTGTACTCCGTTGATGCGCCCTCTCATTACCGATGCTCCGTCGTAACTTTGCGCGATCAATAGAGGTGAATTATTTCTTATATTTGACTCAAGTTCTTGAAGGACGCATTTCGAAATAGCATTTGTATCGTGTCCACCTGGATTCATGAATTTCCAAAATCTTTCGACAGACTTTCCTCCAACTATGTAACGCAGTACAATATCAAATTGATATTGGTTAGACACATCGGTGTTTTCGTCAGCAATAATCGCTATGTAATCTGCACCTTTAATCTCTTCACAAGCTTCGTGATGATACACTTCCAACAGGCACTGAAGCAGTTCGTTCTGTATTGTTCTCGAAGTATATTTAGCAGCGTAGGAACTATACTGAGCTCCATCAAGGTGATCTTTAAAATCTTTATCTAATTCGGAACTGAAGTAAATTAACTCCCGAAAAATGACTTTATTTTCCGATTGCTCTCTCTCATCATGACCCTCCAAAGCCAATTCACGGGCGCCACAGAAACGAATACAATTTATTATCAAATTCAGCGCATACTTGTTTCTGTCCACATGTTCAGTGTGCTTCACAATGGATTCTCTGCAATACGAACTCAGTTGAGCTTCGATATTAACTTTCCCCAACATGGATAAACTCACTACATTGTTCGTGTGTTCTGTTGATTCTTCATGAGCTTTCATTTTCTCCCACACATGCACAATATCTCTAACACCACATTTCGTCCAGTGGAAGTTCCCACCGAAGAGTACACACGGAAAACAGAACAAGGCCATTTTCTCTTCACAACCACATAACCACTTGTTCTTAGAATATATGCCACTATTGAACTTTCGACGCCTCTCGCCTTTACCACTTTTTTGTGTACAAGTGATGTTTAAATCTGGCGTGGGTTGACCAAAATGCTTAACTTTTAATTTATCCTCATGCGGTAACTTGGAAAACGGGGTATGTAATAACGCATTAATCCGATTCATCTTCACTTATACTCTATCGGACACTATCGGACACCTTTCACTCCCCTAAAAACACAACAATTAGAGCAGCCAAGTCGAACACGGAAATAACGCTTTGCTTTGTTTCCAATTCCTCCACTCCAGCAAGGCACATCAACAACCAGTGTTACCAACAACTACAATATGATTAGCGCTAAAACTCCAGTAGCATCTGCTAATTAAAATGTGGATCTAAAAATTGTAAAATCGAATGTACAAAAATTGAATTCTATCTCCAGTTGGATTTTTTTCCAAAATAGGCAGAAAAGTAGATACGTATTACCTTTCTCAATAATTACTTCCCCAGCGGGTCTTACAAATCTGTCAGATTTAGCGACTTATCTCTGAAGAGCAACACTGCGAAAGTTCCCTAGTCGTGCCAGGCGAAAATGGGCACGGCTGGGTGTCTTATGACCAGAAAGGCTACCCCCCTTCCCCCCGACACCTTCTTTCCAGCTGAGACTTCTTCAACCCTCCGCACACGTGTCAACAACTTGAACAACTTGGTCAGGTCTGCTCTTGGAGGGCTCGGACCGTTGCCTCGTGACTCGCGAGGATAAAAACAGCTGGCGATGCGGCGAAAAAGTTGGGGCTGCCGTCAGCTTCACCGATTGCGAGATTGCGATTGACCGATTTTAGCCGCCTCTGCCTGTGACCATCTCTATTTAAGCATACGGTGACATTTGTAAGGGATGATATTCAACAAATAACTCACCCCCGTATAATTCATTGCGCGAAATCACGCCCGGCTATATATTTCGGGCAAACAGATCTGATCCTTCGTTGAAAACGTGCCGGTTAACCATGCGTTTGATCTCTGCCGAAGTGATTGAAGGGATGATTATCATGATCATATGAGGAATGTGTACGAATAAAATGTCACAGATTTTGTAGCTGTCAGAACGCTTCTCGTCGGTTTTTCTTACCACAAACGAATCTGTTTGTGGGACTTCATAAGTATTCAATTGTTTCTTCCCACCGGCGTACGCAGGGGAGGAACTGATGGATATACAGCCCCTCCAGAAATTTCGAGAAAAATCAACATTGTTTTCAAATCAAATTATTAAAGATCTCGACGAAACCCATAGCAGTAACTGAAACTCCAATTTCAAACAACCACCTATAACCATTTTTTGTCTTTGAACAATTTTTGACTTTGGTGGTATCGGCATCTGAAAGAATCTGTTCGATTCTCCTTTACGATACTTTCCAGGCATTTTAGGTTTTAGAGGGGTGCGTAAAAATTCAGTGCGACACTTTCACGGAGTGTAATTATTCTGGATATAATACAAAATTCCAAGTTTCCATAAATTTTGTACCAATTTTGCGTGGAAAAGCTGTATTTTGTGGTTAGATAAGAGGTATTTTAATATTCTGATCCAATTCTTGAAAATTTATGAACAACATTCTGAATTAATGTATATAATTGGAAGCAGTTACTTAACACATTAATGTTAGTCAGTATTTTGAACAACTGTTAATTATTATAATTTTCAAACATCGGTGTCCGTTCAATGGGGTATTTCAGCTATAATTGCTATGATAAGTTAAAGTTGAATATCATCCATTACAGATAGTACCATTATGAAACAGTTAATACAAACCAAAGGAGCTGTTCTTCTTGGCGTCGCCAGAAGTTTTTGTTGCGGGGGGGGGGGGTCAGCTAAGTTTTAAAACTTGAACAGTAGAAATAATAGTAATAATAACTATTTATTATTGTCAAGATTGTCAGTATTAATTCATAATAATTAATATAAACTAAATAAAAATAAACCAATATTTCAAATTTATTATAATTATTATACCTTTTGGGAGACTTTCATACTTGATAGAGCAGATGAGTGAATATTCAGCGTAACTGTTTATCATTATCCTTTTACATTTGATACAATACGTGTAGACCTGAAATGCATAGTTGTTTATGCAGCTGTACCAAAAAATTGTGATTTATATTCTATGGATAACAAAGTTACAATAGTAGGCAATAGGTAAAAAACGGCCAAATTTATATTACCTGCAGCGATAATATAGGTTGCGCTTCCTTTTGTCTCCTAAGTTGCGATATGAGCTCCGGATGCTCGAAACTAGAGGTTGGGTCGACTAAGAAAGTATGAAGTGTAACGAAGGATTTTTGACAGAAATCGTCTTGGAGCCCGTGTGCTGGCGGAGCATATTAAGAGAATCGCAGCCCTAGGCAGTGTAGGATCCACTTAATGTTACCATTAATTGATGTTTCATCTTATATCTTATTCCCCAGTTAACTGCATCTTTCAGCAGCCAGTTCCTTTCTAGCCTTCGTCCAGCCAATATTTCTTTTCCATTTTCTTGCTCACTTCCAGCATTGCCCTTCCTTTTCACTGCTGGGTGATAAATTATTGGAAGGGGTAAGAGAGGACAGAGAGGTTAAAAATTTTAAAAAAATTATATTAAAAAGTTGATTCTACTCTCCTTCCTCTTCTTCTAATTAATGACAAATTGCTTGTATTGGAATGCACTTTAGCCTGATCTATGCTGAACAAATCGAGGTCTGAATTTTAACTTTGCCATTCCTAGATTCAAAGATATTAAATTATGTTTCAAGCGGTGCAGAATTTCAAATTTCGCGCTGAAAACACGCTGGGGTTTGAGGCTAATACCCCGTAAATCAACCTGGGCTTATAATGGTTAATACAGTGGCATGAGAGAAATACATGTCATAGATATGGTAGATATTTAAGAATACGAAGAACCACGAAATCAGCTTGTGTTGGAGCTCCGATTGTGACATTAGAATATGTACAAAACAAAGGTAAGTGATAAACTGGAAGAGGTGCGAGGAGGAACAACGGATAATGTCAACGGAAGTGAATTCGATTTCTACAAAGGTTTGTACCAGCAGCGTAAAATTGCTGTATTACACGTTTTTCTCTCTTTACAGTGTGAAGAGCTCTTTGTTTTTAGACCGCATTAAGCACATTGTTAATCTGGTCGTGAATTACAGTTTATAGTAAGATTCGTACCACTGTGCGTCTCCACCGGGTATCAAACCAGGGACCTCTGAATTGCAAGGCAGCGGCGTTAAGGCGAACACAAGGGTTGATAAAGGTCAAGGAAGACATAAATAATAATGGGTTCTATTTGGTTTCGCTACAGGACCGGAACCGCTTTTCTTGCACAGTTTAATTTCGGTCCAAGTTGCGTTTTGTTTCATTGAAAAAAGTTTCCTGGACCGTATTTCAATTTATCCTGGAAAAATGTCCCTGGAACAAATTGATATACCTTGAACATAAAAAGCTTCTTCACCGTTATGAACCCATTTACTCTTGCTGATTTTCTCTTCCGGACGGGAATTTAATTTATTTACAACCTCTGGACCTTTAACCTTTTTTAACAATTTTCAACCCTGGGATTGTTAAACATCCAGGAATCCATACAGTCTAATGGGTTCTATTGGGTTCCGTAACAGAACCGAAACCTTCTATCTCGGGCAATTTAAATTTGGTCCAAGTCTCGTATTGTTTCATTACAATACGGATCTTTGACCCTCTCAAAAATTATCCATATTTACTTTACATTGATCCGGAAAAAAGATACCAGGACCGTATTTAAATTCATCCGAAAAAAAGGTTTCTGGACGTTATTTGAAGTAATCCGGAAATAAAGGTTCCTGGACCGAATTGAAATACTTACAGATAGAAAGGTTCTTTACGGTCCAAAATCTATTTACACTTGCTGATTTTCTCGCTTGGACCGGAATAGAATTTATTTAAAATTCCTGGACCTTTAACAACCCTGGTTTGAATCTTACTTTCAACTGTAGGTCCAGTCCCAATTAGCCTATGTACATAAAAGTGGACTTAAAAGTAAATAAGATAATTTTTAAACACTAATATTTTAAATGAACGATTATTAAATCATTTATACTAGACATACACTTTACATGCAGAGGGGAAATATGTGTGTAAGGACACTCAAAATGAACACCCATACTCATGCCTGGATTCGAACCCTGGACGATGTGCTAACCAATTCGCGACGGAGGACGGTTGAGCCGTTGTGGGCAATCCAGGTCACGCACAAGTGTTACAGGAACGAAGGAATGCATCTAGCCTGCAGAACACTATAGTTGACGAGCTGTATGTTTGCGGGTGAGCACTCGCAAGCCCTGCTCCGCAGTAGGAAGGGGAGGAGCTACGTCGTTCTTCACTTACTGTATGAGCTGTAAACTATCCAAACGGCCAATAGGTGGCAATTCGATGCGCGGAGTAGCAAAGGCCACCCGCAAAGATTCAGCTCATCAACTCTAACCACCGTCGCAAGAGCTTTCCAACGTGAGTTGCACGCAACACGTGCAACGATGAAATAAGAGAGCTTTCAGACAGAAGGGACACGCGACAAGCCACACGCCTCACGTGTCACTTGGAAATAAATACAAGCTTTTGTACCGAAGCAACACGAAAAGCTGCACTTGTCGCTTATGTGTCGCTCGGACTGGATAGTTTTCTCAACAGCGCATCGTGTAGCCTCGGTTTGTTGATTGCGCACGCGCAGTGAATGCTTGATTCATTGATTTGGCTTACTTTACTTCGTTTTTTTTACACTTTTGGCTAATTGTGAAGATGGTGTGAATGATGATATGATGATATGATGATTGATTGAGTTTGTGTTTTAAGTCCACTTTATACATAGCAAGGCTGGACTTACAATACAGGGTGGGAAATAACCTTTTGCTAGGGGTCCACAGTAAAAAGTAACAACAATTAAGAAATTATGGTAATTCCAAATGTTTACTACGACAATTGTGGTTACAAAAATTAAAACTTAGTTCACGACAAAGCACCTTGCTTCAAGGCAAATGCTAAAACCAAGACCTTCTTCGGCAAAGTGGCATTGACTTCTTCAGCAGTTCTGAATGGCCGGGTGCATCACAGGACCTGGATGCAGCGGAGCACTTTGGGGCTATTCTGAAGGACGCAGTTGAGTCCTTGATGATAGTGGAAAGCGGACCGGACCGCTATTCCCGGCCAACACTTCTTGCACATCTGGAACAAGTCCTCCGTGACATGGAATGGAATACGGACTGTTTGCGAATCTTCTGAGCTCCTACCCTGATCGTCTTCGTGCTGTGAGAGAAGCAAACGGCGGACATACTAACTTTTAATTTTGTTTTTGTAACCACAATTGTCGTAGTAAACATTTGGTATTACCATAATTTCTTAATTGTTGTTACTTTTTACTGTGGACCCCTAGCAAAAGGTTATTTCCCACCCTGTACAAAGTGGGATCCGAAACACTATATGCCTTCATCGGGAATCGAACCCGGGACTGTTTGATTACAAAGCGACGACGCTACTACTACGCCATCGAGGAAGCCCTGATGATGAGGAAATTGATGAATGAACAACACTCAAAAGCATTTATGCCCAGGCCGGATTCAACCCCGGGACAAATGGCTTCGTAGCGTGATCTGCTAACCACTCCGCCTAGGAGTCTAGCATAGAACACAGTGAATGCTTTCCTACAGACTGGATGGGGTTCGTGTCGCTTGTCGCTTCTGTGTGAAAGCTGGTTAAAATATAAAAAACGCCAGCAGATATTTCTGATGGATTCAGGAATAATCTTATCATATTTTCAGAACATAAAATCGAGAATGCAAAATCTGAGCATTGTATTCAGGAAATGCGATCATATGGGGCAGTGAAACTACTCTATTCGTCTGCTGTGAATTTCTTCCTGTACATACGCTATTTTGACCTTCACTATTCATTGATTGATTTGGTATATTTTAATGAGCTTTTCTGGCACTTTTGGCTAATAGCTAAGGTGAGGATGAATGATGAGTGGAATCAGTAAATCAATCAATCCGAGGTGCTCCCATGTTGTCATATCTATGACTCCCTTTCATTACATCGTTGTAAAGAAATTCAACAACACTAAACATTCGGTCTCTCCTTAAGCTGTGTTCTGTTCCCGCTTTCAAGATGATACAAATACTTGTCACGCAAAGGTGAAGAAGAACACCACAAATTTTCGCAACTCAGGAGCAGAATTACACGGCAAGCAGCTGACCGCATCATCCACTCTCACATATAGCTGATATTATGCATACGTAATTGATTTTAAATATAAACAAGTGACTTTTGCTAACAGTAAAAAATTGTTAATAATTTTTAAAATGATGTATGCAAACGACAATTTAGTTACAAAATTAATATTTGGTTTAATGTGATTAAAATTTCTTTCATTTATTCTGAAATTGTGTTTTTAACGATTGTAGTCCCTAATCAGTATTCTTCAAGAACTTGAACATTTTTAAGTTTTTTGAACCTACTTCAGGATATTTCGAGCCTAGTTTAAGATTATTAGAATTTATTTTAGGATTTTTAGAGCCTGTTTTTTAAAGCCTACTTAAGGAACCTAAAATCACTCTTTTTAAAACCTAAATATCCAAGGTCTACTTATAAAGGTAACTTTTTCACACACAGTTAGTATTTTACATCTTTTTCTAGACGACCAGCGAGCTCCTATCACCTTGTTTGTAAGCTTCCTTAATGCAGGGTTTTCTAACTAACAATGATGGTAAAAATCTATGGCCAATATGAGTTATTAGCAAGGAACTAGTAATCGACTTGAGGACAGTAACGTGTCTCGTGCATTGAAATAAAAAAATAATCATATTTTTGCCATATTGCATCCATGCTCCGTCATACATACATCTGATTCGTTGTCAGAATGAAAAATATAATTGGCCAGTTTTGTGTTACACAAATTCATTTCTTGTTACAGTAGCTGTGCGTTTTCTTCTGGTTACTCAAATATAATACTCGGTACGTTGACATTATTTCAGAATGGTGTTTTATGTTATATTCCGCACTAACAATTATCTATCTAATGATATGTAATTGTGTGATGATATCCTCGTAAAATCAGTGTTACGACACATCAACATTTAGCAACATACATTCTCAAAAAGTTTAAACAGTCTTTGGCAATAGTGTGTATGCAGTGGAAATGCTGTTGTGTAGTAAATTTACAATAAATTGATTGATTGATTGATCTAGTTTATTTTACTTCGCGTTTTGTGCCTCTTGGCTAATTTGCGAAGATGGGGATGAGTGATGAAATGGATGAAAATGGACATTCACAAACAACCATACCCGACCGGGATTCGAACCCGGGACCCTTGGCGTCGCAGCGCGATGTGCTAACCACTCGGCCACAGGGTCGGGAAATTTACAATAAAGCCCTACATTTTGAGGCCATACTTATTGCAATCTTGTAACCCTAAGTATGTCACCACTAAAATATGTATCCTACTGCTTAACGTGTAACGTAAAAGCAATTTGTTGCCAGACAATCTCAAGAGAGCATTTGTTGTGTCTGATTGTCTCAAGGGACATTGGAGGAAATTTACAAGAGGTTGGGTTGCCAGCTATAAGGAAGAATGACTTATTTCACTGTGGGATAATTTGGAAATTATGAAGTATACATTTAAGCAATATGGATTCACAGGTAAACGGCAATTTTCACCATGCTTTTAAATAAAACTGTCAGTTGTGTAATTGCAAATAAATACAATACAAGTTAATACGTACACTCAAGTATTACGTTACCCTCCCCCTCCCGAACCCAGCCTCGGCTAAACGAAAAACCACGGTTAAGGTCTCAATACAGCCAACGCTGATTGGAGCAACAGACACAGGTTCTTATCGAACTACTGGAAGGTGCAAGTCCTTTGAGGCAAAGGCTTCTGGATATCGAGAGCAAATTAGTTTTCTTCTCTTTTTCCTTGCATTGGATGACGCCCTGTAATAAGTTGCAAGTCAATACGCAATACGTTTGCTTCACTTGAGAGCGTGAGCGATACCAATGCCCGCGCTGTGATATAGCTATGAAATTATCAGGTGTGTGAATGCGTCAGCGTGGTGTGTCGTGTGCGCGCGAGGAAAGGGGTGGGGGGGTGGGTGAGGTAGGGAGCAGAGAGACATGAACGCGTTCATCGAAATTTCAGACTCACATGTCAAACTCTTAACCCACACTGCTGACATACGAGGAGGAGTGGTTAGGAGAGCACAATACGTCGCCAAGGACACGGGTTCGATTCCCGGGAACCTGGGAATGGGTGTTCTTTAAGAGTGTGCCTTCATCAATTTCACCATATCGTCACTCATCTTCATCTTCGTGGTTAACCAAAAGTGGCAGAAAAGCGACAAAACAAACAAAAGCAATCAATCAGTCTTAATCCTCACCGACCCTTTTTTCATACGTAGCACCAAAAAAGTCTCGACATGAACCCCTCCCGCTAATTCTTAAACATAACTCAGGTCTTCTAATGGCTGTTAATACATTTTTAAAAAGAGAAGAGGAAAGCACTAATGATTTCGGAATTACATTCGTTTCATGAGGAGCAATTTGTAAAAAGTTTATCAAGCAACTAACATGCAGGCCTCTCCGATGTTGCAGTTGTAATATCGTCCCTCGTAATCAAGGAGTTCGGTTTCGATATGTGGAGCCACGTAGTGATTCGGTTCCCACTTTAACCTGTAGGTCCAGCCCCGATTAGTCTGTCAGCATAAGGAGTAGACTTAAACAACATCCAAACAAACGAATTTAGCTGCTGTAATTATTAAAATTAATATGTGGTTAAAATTGCAATTAAGAACATTTTAAAATTTCATAACTTATAAACGAAATAAAGCTGATAATGGAATATAATGCAAGTCAACATAAAAAACTAATTTTGATTTGATTTCGTTATTTAGCGTAAAATAAACTAAATCAAGATCAACCAGACAATGCCTCCTTATATTTCTGAAAAAAAAGAGCCTAAAATTTCCAACAGTCCTCCGTGACCGTGCTATCTAAGGCGCTGCGTGACGGCATGGGTTCGAGTCCGCCTAGGTTCACTCTCTGGGTTCTCGGCCGGTGTATAGGACCGGTGGCAACCCACCACAGTGAAGAAATTGGGGAGCTAAGAGTGAGTAGTGTAACATAAAAATCTCCTGTAACGGCTGAGGGTGCGACGTGCCGACTCCACGTCACCCCATTACCGGTTGAAGATCTCCACACTTCTAGGTAGGATTGTGGGAAGGAGACTGGCAGTCAGAAGATAGGTCAAAGCCCTTCCAGGACTGTAGCCATGGAATATGTTAAAATTTCCAACATTTTGTTATGAATTCGTTTTCCGTTTGATTGGTTACCTAGGTATATATTTAAAATTTACGATGACACACACACACTACTACTATTTACCCTTGACCAGGCTTTGAGATGCCTTCTCTCTCTCTAGAAACTGGCATTTTTCTTATTTAACGTCGCTTCTCTCTGCCACTCTTGCCCAGTCGCAAGAATAGAAATGAACGATTGATGTGTGAGATTTGTGAAAGGACATGCCTATGTCCAAGCTGAGACTCGAACCCGGAACCTTCGACGACGAGATCGTGAAGAGACAACTGAGGCAGCAAAGCTTTTTGTTATTTTATCGTCGCTTTTCTATATCTCATGTTAATCTCGACTATGAAAAGGATGAATTGATGAAATGACGATGCACAAAAACATTCACGACTGACCAGGGTTTGAACCTGGGACCTCTGGCTTCGCAGCGCATTACGTTGTCCATTTGTTTTCAAATGTCTTTATTTGGCTCTAATTCTCCTACATTAGTTGTAATAAACATATTTTTTGTAACAAGATCAACTTGTCAAGAGCTGTTTTTGAACTGACACAATTCATCTAGGAGATTACGTGTGTACAAAACTCCAGAGAAACACATTTGTCACTATCATATATAAATCATAACTCCCAAAGATACACGTAGATTTATTCCAGTGTTGCATTTGTAAAGCCGCACTTCTTTTCCAAGTATCGTACAAAGTCCTGAATGTTTGAATTATTAAGGGATCGTAGATAGGCTATGTGAAGCCTGATATTCGAGGTTATTTGGCTGCGAGAGGTGTATCGTAAGAGGGGGTATAACTCTGAAAAGCTACGTCTACACTTAACCAAGCAAGGGGGCTAGCCCCGTGAAATAAGAACACTCACGATTAACTTTAAACACTACAATTGACTGGTCTGGCAAGGGTGTGAGAGAATGAAAGACAAGGATAGAGGAACGTTCGTTACCTGTAGATCTGGAAGTGACGATCGACTCGCTGGTTCGTTGATGAAACTCTCCTGAAATAAAACTCCTTTCCGATAGCGAACTACTCCTCGCTGTAACTCCTTTTGTAACGTTCGGTAACAACTATTCACGCCATAACTTTCTTATTTCAACAACTTGTATATTTCCGAGACACTAACTGTGCACGCGATAGATTTCAGATACCGACTGGGGGTAAGAAATATTCTCCCGAGCTATTTAAACGAAATTCGAACTTCGGCCGTTGAGAGGACGCGTCTCTCAATAACGGTGCTTTCAGCGTAAAGCTGTGTTTGCAGTATTGTTCCTGCGATTCCGGAAGAATTCGTATCAGCGGATTTTTACATCCGCTGAAGATCGCAGGTGGCATTTGCTTGAAAGAAGCTCTTTCTAGCTTCTTTCATACTCGGGCCCTTTTTATGAAATGATTAGACTATCGGACTATGGCGCCCGGGGTCCCGGATTCGAGTCATGCCTTCGGCATGATACGACACACCTGCCTGGGGCAAAAAATTAGGTTCACGCAGGGAAGTTAATTTTTTGTAACGCGGGCCCGGCCATACCAGTCAATTCTAGAAGACAATTTATTTACACCAACCCAAAAAAATTACTATTATACAAGGGTGGGTGTAAGGAAAAATAAATTTTACACACAGCCAAAAATCATGCACTTAAATATCTAAACATGCTGGATTATATACAACATTGATGGCACGCGTACTACGCGGGTTCAGCTGATGCTGACTCGCCATTTCTCATGGTGTCACCGTAGCTGTGTTTATAACTATAAATTACACACGGAGCACACGCAAACACTGTAGCACACGTAAGAGAGAAGAAAATGTATCTTTGCTTCCTGGGCAAGGTCAGTTCCATTGCATATAGGTCAGGAAACGCGGAGTATGTTTATACACTTTCAACTGTTTAAATAAGTTATTAAAAAAAACTTGGGAAGCAGCACCCAAGAAAAAAATTGGCATGCAATATATACAGCAGGATCAACCTGAAGGGTTCACAAGTACAAACATCCAAATTGCGATATGATATATATATACATGGGGCGTTCCGCCCCCAAACTATTGTCTGTTTAGTTAATACACATAATTTGAAAAGGAAAAAAAATAACAGTAGTGGCAGAAATTTAGGTAGAAAATAATTTAAGTCTTTCTGCCGGTCTAAAAAAAAACTGATTCCCAATGTGACACTTCGAGTTTGTGTTTTTGACATATAGTCCTGGCCGAAATGTTGGTTGGCCAGAGGGAAACAGAAAAAAAAGACACTTAGGTAGCGTTCTTGATGTAGCTGAAGGATACCCCATTAGCAATCGCGATGGCGAGCGTCCATTGCTAACGGAGATCGGCGAAATGTTCTTGAAGATCCGGCGACGAGAGTCAAACCAGGAACACACGGAGCACACGAATCGATGCGGACACACGCATTTGTATACGCGACGCGACACACGCACAGAGGAGATATACCGGAAACTGGAAACAAGTTTATCCAATGAGTCCGAAAAACGTCACCGAAAGGCTATTCCTGGACGAAGGAGAACACACTGGCAGTTTGTGCGAGGCAAAAAGTTCTGGCTCGCGAACAGTGGAAGTCCAGAAGGAATAGACACGCGAAAACGGCACTGGTAGAGCGTCCATTTTAACGTATTACGGTGGTTGGACCCAAACACACGACGCGCGCGATGTATGTTGGGCAAGCCTGGAACCGGTGTCGAACCCACGAACATGTGTGAAGAATCCTTGCCATCTGGAGGAAGGGGGGTGACACTGTCGACTGCAGACTGGGTGCTTTCCTGGGGGTTAAGGGTGAGCACTGGACGACGCACTTGGAGGTGAGATGAGGTGCGGAGATGGAGCATTGGGGCCAAATAGTGAAGCCTCGACGAGGGGGAGGGGGTCGTCTTGAAGATCCTAGAATGGCGAAAGGACGGCGGCTGCAACGTGAATCACTGAAGTGTGACGAGGGCACTGGGGCGTTGCTGGTCACGAAACTGATGACTCTGGGGGGCGGGGGGGAGGCATCTGGTAAGTAATGGTCATCCCCATAATACAAGCTGACGGGGTGTCGGAGGAACTCTGCTCTCCAAACTGATAAATTCTGATGGGGGTGCTGGTGATAGCTGTCCATCAACACTGATGACTTCTACAAGGCGCTGATCACTAATTATTATGAGTCGTTGGGGGTTGGGGCGCACTGCTGTAGACGAACCACTTATGGTGATCGCGGGTCGCAAGAATAACTGGTGCTTGCATCTCAGGAACGTGATGATCACGAAGATGAAAAGTCCCAAGGGATGATGCACTTCTGAAAGGTGCTGATCACAAAGATGAAAAGTCTGGGGGGTGGAGTGCACTGCTGGACTCGAACAACGTCTGGTGATCACGCGTCGCAAGAATGTTAGCTCCAGTAGGGAGGGGGTGCACTTTTGTCCTGGAGGGGACGAATTTCTGGAAGATGTTGATCCGGAACATGATGATTCCTGGGGATGCTGGATGCATCCGTTGTGATCTCTGCTTCAAACTGCAGCAACAGTCCGTGCTGGGCTGAGACGAACGGTGCGAAAAGGTAGGGTAAGGGGCAGCTGAAAAATGAACAGGAAAACCAGACCAGATCGTTTAAAAAAAAGGTAGGGGTGCAAACTGAAACGTTACTTCTTGAATGAATCCAAAATATCGCGAGTGAAGCGAAAATCTAGAAAATGTAAAAAAAATTGCAAGGTATATGGAGGGGTTAAGTTTAAAAGTTATTCTTTAAAATATGCAATTGCAAAAGCAAAGCACTAGCCCAAAGGTTATTCGTTAAGATGGGGACGTGTTACCGTGGCGAGAACGATAATAGTAATAATAATAAAAATAATAAATTGATAAAGGACGTTATCTTCTCGAGGGTGGTGATGAACTTGCAACAAGTGAAATATCCCATCCTCTGTAGTCAACGTTGACGGCATTGGAGGGGGGGGGGAAAGTAATTCCTTTAGTGTACAATGGGTAATAAATTGACAAAAAAAAAAAAAAAGATGGCGTAAATACGACAGCTTGAATGCTATGGTAATAAGATTTGTTGCGATTAGGCAAAGGTATCGGTTCAAGCGACGATTTATTTCGAGAATGTAACCGATTGTAGGTCCCAGTACGGGCGAGCGTACGCAATAAACGAAAAAAAAATGTAATTAATGTTCATAAGATGATGCCCCGTTAAAAAAAACTATTAGGGAATACATTTCTGTAACGTTGTTCTAAAACGCGAGAATTCATTGTGGCTGAATTGAAAGCATAAGTGGAATATATGAATTACAGATATTAAATTAAATGTGCCGAGAATTAAAATAAGGAAAATTATTGGCTGCTTGTCACGAGAAGGGAGTGTGGAAGTTATAAATAACTGAAACATAATTGAAACTGTACCGCCGAAAGGCGGATATTATCGTCGTGGTTAGCGAAGGAAACCGTTTTCTGAATGCCACTGAAAAGAGTAACCCAAATGCAAATTCCCTGGAATTAACGCAATAAAACTCGGAAGGAAAATGGCTGAGCACTGTAGGACCCCGTACCTTTTTTATTAATAACCCTTAAAAAAGTGTCACTTATCAAGTGAATAAACAGTGTTCAAATGTCAAGGGGTTACATCGATAGGCTGACGTAAACGTTAGAATGTAATGTTCGAAGTAAAGCACCATGCATCGAAACGAAATTTTAAAAACGGAAATGGAATATCCGCTTCCATGATTTTTTATTTACGTTAAAAAAAACTAAGTTCTAAGAAAGTGAACGGATAGAAAATTGTGTCCTTGTTTGCGGCTAGCAATTATTATGGAACCTTACATAGGAGGGTACAGAATACAGGTCGTCGTGCAGCATTCACGGCTCTGGCAAAGTAATTTGAGTCCTGTCTTTCTGAATTCCTCGGCGGAACGTGATTTTCCCAGGCGTATGCGAGGTCCGAAGTCCGAAAGATACTGGCGACGTTTCATTCTCAATTCGTCTTGAGCGAATTTTTGTTCTTTGGCGATGAAAGACGGCGGATTGGAAACCAGAGCTTTAGGGCTGGCAACACTTAATTGTAATGCCGGTGTAACGGGGAATTTGGACTCCGTAGAAAAGTGACTGTACAGTCAATTTTCTACGCAGTCCAAATTCCCCGTTTTCGTGACGGGGAATTTAGACTCCGTAGAAAAATGACTGTACAGTCAATTTTCTACAGAGAAAAATGACTGCCCTTTTCAGTTCCCGTCAATTAAGCAGGGGGTAAAATATCCCCGTAGAAAAATGACTGCCCAATTAAATCCTGCTTATATTAGGAGGGGGTACAATTTCCCCGTAGAAAAGTGACTGCCCCTTTAAATCCTGCTTACATTAGGAGGGGGTACAATTTCCCCGTAGAAAAGTGACTGCCCCCTTATATCCTGCTTATATTAGGAGGGGGTACAAATTCCCCGTAGAAAAGTGACTGCCCCCTTAAATACTGCTTAAATTAGGAGGGGGTACAATTTCCCCGTAGAAAAGTGATTGCCCCTTTATATCCTGCTTATATTAGGAGGGGGTACAATTTCCCCGTAGAAAAGTGACTGCCCTATTACATCCTGCTAATATTAGAAGGGGGTACAATTTCCTCGTAGAAAAGTGTCTGCCCCCTTATATCCTGCTTATATAAGGAGGGGGTACAAATTTCCCGTAGAAAAGTGACTGCCCTATTAAATCCTGCTAATATGAGAAGGGGGTACAATTTCCCCGTAGAAAAGTGACTGCCCTATTAAATCCTGCTAATATGAGAAGGGGGTACAATTTCTCCGTAGAAAAGTGACTGCCCCCTTATATCCTGCTTATATTAGGAGGGGGTACAAATTCCCCTTAGAAAAGTGACTGCCCCCTTAAATCCTGCTTATATTAGGAGGGGGTATAATTTCCCCCTAGAAAAGTGACTGCCCGTTAAAATCCTGCTTATATTAGGAGGGGGTATAATTTCCCCGTCGAAAAGTGACTGCCCCTTTAAATCCTGCTTATATTAGGAGGGGGTACAATTTCCCCGTAGAAAAGTGACTGCCCCCTTATATCCAGCTTATATTAGGAGGGGGTACAAATTCCCCGTAGAAAAGTGACTGCCCCCTTAAACCCTGCTTATATTAGGAGGGGGTACAATTTCCCCGTAGAAAAGTGACTGCCCCTTTAAATCCTGCTTATATTAGGAGGGGGTATAATTTCCCCGTAGAAAAGTGACTGCCCTTTTAAATCCTGCTAATATGAGAAGGGGGTACAATTTCCCCGTAGAAAAGTGACTGCCCTATTAAATCCTGCTAATATGAGAAGGGGGTACAATTTCCCCGTAGAAAAGTGACTGCCCCCTTATATCCTGCTTATATTAGGAGGGGGTTCAAATTCCTCGTAGAAAAGTGACTGCCCCCTTAAATCCTGCTTATATTAGGAGGGGGTATAATTTCCCCGTCGAAAAGTGACTGCCCCTTTAAATCCTGCTTATATTAGGAGGGGGTATAATTTCCCCGTAGAAAAGTGACTGCCCTATTAAATCCTGCTAATAGGAGAAGGGGGTACAATTTCCCCGTAGAAAAGTGACTGCCCTATTAAATCCTGCTAATATGAGAAGGGGGTACAATTTCTCCGTAGAAAAGTGACTGCCTCCTTATATCCTGCTTATATTAGGAGGGGGTACAAATTCCCCGTAGAAAAGTGACTGCCCCCTTAAATCCTGCTTATATTAGAAGGGGGTAAAATTTCCCCGTAGAAAAGTGACTGCCCCCTTAAATCCTGCTTACATTAGGAGGTGGTATAATTTCCCCGTAGAAAAGTGACTGCCCTATTAAATCCTGCTAATATTAGAAGGGGGTACAATTTCCTAGTAGTAAAGTGACTGCCCCCTTATATCCTGCTTATATTAGGAGGGGGTACAAATTCCCCGTAGAAAAGTGACTGCCCTATTAAATCCTGCTTATATTAGGAGGGGGTACAAATTCCCCGTAGAAAAGTGACTGCCCCTTTAAATCCTGCTTACATTAGGAGGGGGTATAATTTCCCCGTAGAAAAGTGACTGCCCCTTTAAATCCTGCTTATATTAGGAGGGGGTATAATTTCCCCGTAGAAAAGTGACTGCCCTATTAAATCCTGCTTATATTAGGAGGGGGTACAATTTCCCCGTAGAAAAGTGACTGCCCCCCTATATATCCTGCTTATATTAGGAGGGGGTACAAATTCCCCGTAGAAAAGTGACTGCTCCTTAAGTCCTGCTTATATTAGGAGGGGGTATAATTTCCCCGTAGAAAAGTGACTGCCCCTTTAAATCCTGCTTATATTAGGAGGGGGTATAATTTCCCCGTAGAAAAGTGACTGCCCTATAAAATCCTGCTAATATGAGAAGGGGGTACAATTTCCCCGTAGAAAAGTGACTGCCCTATTAAATCATGCTAACATGAGAAGGGGGTACAATTTCCCCGTAGAAAAGTGACTGCCCCCTTATATCCTGCTTATATTAGGAGAGGGGTATAATTTCCCCGTAGAAAAGTGACTGCCCCTTTAAATCCTGCTTATATTAGGAGGGGGTATAATTTCCCCGTAGAAAAGTGACTGCCCTATTAAATCCTGCTAATATGAGAAGGGGGTACAATTTCCCCGTAGAAAAGTGACTGCCCTATTAAATCCAGCTAATATGAGAAGGGGGTACAATTTCCCCATAGAAAAGTGACTGCCCCCTTATATCCTGCTTATATTAGGAGGGGGTACATATTCCCCGTAGAAAAGTGACTGCCCCCTTAAATCCTGCTTATATTAGGAGGGGGTATAATTTCCCCCTCAGAAAATTGACTGCCCCTTTATATCCTGCTTATATTAGGAGGGGGTATAATTTTGCCGTAGAAAAGTGACTGCCCCCTTATATCCTGCTTATATTAGGAGGGGGTACAAATTCCCCGTAGAAAAATGACTGCCCCCTTAAATCCTGCTTATATTAGGAGGGGGTAAAATTTCCCCGTAGAAAATTGACTGCCCCTTAAATCCTGCTTACATTAGGAGGGGGTATAATTTCCCCGTAGAAAAATGACTGCCCTATTAAATCCTGCTAATATTAGAAGGGGGTACAATTTCTACGTAGAAAAGTGACTGCCCCCTTATATCCTGCTTATATTAGGAGGGGTACAAATTCCCAATAGAAAAGTGACTGCCCCCTTTATTCCTGCTTATATTAGGAGGGGGTATAATTTCCCCGTAGAAAAGTGACTGCCCCTTTAAATCTTGCTTATATTAGGAGGGGGTATAATTTCCCCGTAGAAAAGTGACTGCCCTATTAAATCCTGCTAATATGAGAAGGGGGTACAATTTCCCCGTAGAAAAGTGACTGCCCTATTAAATCCTGCTAATATGAGAAGGGGGTACAATTTCCCCGTAGAAAAGTGACTGCCCCCTTATATCCTGCTTATATTAGGAGGGGGTACAAATTCCCCGTAGAAAAGTGACTGCCCGTTAAAATCCTGCTTATATTAGGAGGGGGTATAATTTCCCCGTAGAAAAGTGACTGCCCTATTAAATCCTGCTAATATGAGAAAGGGGTACAATTTCCCCGTAGAAAAGTGACTGCCCACTTATATCCTGCTTATATTAGGAGGGGGTACAAATTCCCCGTAGAAAAGTGACTGCCCGTTAAAATCCTGCTTATATTAGGAGGGGGTATAATTTCCCCGTAGAAAAGTGACTGCCCCCTTATATCCTGCTTATATTAGGAGGAGGTATAATTTCCCCGTAGAAAAGTGACTGCCCCTTTAAATCCTGCTTATATTAGGAGGGGATATAATTTCCCCGTAGAAAAGTGACTGCCCCCTTATATCCTGCTTATATTAGGAGGGGGTATAATTTCCCCGTAGAAAAGTTAATGCCCCTTTAAATCCTGCTTATATGAGGAGGGGGTATAATTTCCCCGTAGAAAAGTGACTGCCCTATTAAATGCTGCTAACATGAGAAGGGGGTACAATTTCCCCGTAGAAAAGTGACTGCCCCCTTATATCCAGCTTATATTAGGAGGGGGTACAAATTCCCCGTAGAAAAGTGACTGCCCCCTTAAACCCTGCTTATATTAGGAGGGGGTACAATTTCCCCGTAGAAAAGTGACTGCCCCTTTAAATCCTGCTGATATTAGGAGGGGGTATAATTTCCCCGTAGAAAAGTGACTGCCCTTTTAAATCCTCCTAATTTGAGAAGGGGGTACAATTTCCCCGTAGAAAAGTGACTGCCCTATTAAATCCTGCTAATATGAGAAGGGTGTACAATTTCCCCGTAGAAAAGTGACTGCCCCCTTATATCCTGCTTATATTAGGAGGGGGTACAAATTCCCCGTAGAAAAGTGACTGCCCCCTTAAATCCTGCTTATATTAGAAGGGGGTATAATTTCCCCGTAGAAAAGTGACTGCCCCCTTAAATCCTGCTTATATTATCAGGGGGTACAATTTCCCCGTAGAAAAGTGACTGCCCCCTTAAATCCTGCTTATATTAGGAGGGGGTATAATTTCCCCGTAGAAAAGTGACTGCCCCATTAAATCCTGCTAATATTAGAAGGGGGTACAATTTCCCCGTAGAAAAGTGACTGCCCCTTTTATCTTTAATATATATGGAGGGGGTACAAATTTCCCCCTAGAGAAGTTACTGTTCTAATAATTAGTTCTTACATGAGAAATTGCATACAAAATGCTACGGAGAAAAGTTGCTGCTTACTTAATTTACTTCACAAAACAGTAAGGAAATTAGATGTACTATATTGTCGTATAAAGCCTTTATAACTCTGGTATCTGGCTCATCATTGACTTAATTATTACGTACAACTTTCTCATTTGAATGTTCATCAAAACATTTGAATGAGTCTACCATTTGAGTAGGGTGATAAAGGTGTCCTGGGTTCAATACCCGGTGGAGGCACATAGTAATTCGGATCCAACTTTAAACTGTGGGTCCATTCTTGATTAGACTTAGTGTGCATAAATTAAAACGCTAACTCAATCAATCCATCAATCAAGACATTTGAATTGCATTTTCTTGAAACATTTTGGACAACAAATTTGTACACAATGTGTGTGTGTACTGTCACAAATAAATAGGTTTCTCATCTAAAAAATACTTCTTATATAATCTATGCATAACTAACAAAAAGTAAAACACTTTGTCCCTTGTGGTAATTATATTTATTTGAAAAGCACGACGAGAGCCCGTAGAAGCGATATTTTAACATGGAAATATTTTATAACTTGTAAAATATAATTGAAAGTGGTTGCTTCCACATATCCGTAGTAACTCTCGAATTTAAAAATTACATTGATGCATTTTATGATAGAACCTTTGATCAATTTTTAAAATAATCGAATACACACGTTATTCGTGTTATGAGGTTGATAAATCATAATTTTGTTACACAGAAACATATATTACATATAAACATACTTACACACACCAACATATTTATGTACACACTAATCATATTTTCATAGGAACAAATAACAAGATACATCTACACACAGACTATAGTTTTAATTGTAACATTTTGATCAGAATCAATACGATTCAGAAACACCAGGAGTACACAAGTCAAATAAAACAATTGTTTTAACTTCAAAAAAATTGAACAAAAAAATAATATACAATGCATATAGCATGAGAATTATGATTTATCACTTTTCACTAAATATGTATTTCAATAATGCTGTAGTGCATTTTAATATAATATGTGATGTATTTCAATTTATACAAAAACTTTATCAAATACAGACATTTATAATTTCGTTGTGGTTTGCAACTAACCTATTACATATTATTCACCATGTTTAACACATGAAGGAGTCAGTGGATGATATTCTTAAGCCACATGTTTGATTTTTATGTTGTTGTTGTTGAACATACCGTCATGCACAATAAGCAACCCACCACTGTCCAAAAAGTGCGAGACATTGTCATTTTTCTTTTCGAATGGCAGTATAATATGTACATCACTGAAGTTTTTGGCTCTCCAACCAGGTGGTCATCTGTGTAGTGATATAGTCATAAGCCACACTTTCCCGCTACGTAGGCTGTACATGCACCGTTAGAAAACATGGATTTTGGAGACAATAATGAAGGAAGTGACGAGTCACATCTTTTTGATAGTAATAGTGGAAATTTCTGGCACCCGTCAGCTAGCAGTTCAGTGTGGAACTCATCCTTCTGTACGTGTAATTATGAAATAGAGTTGTGGTTATGTTCGCTGTGGCTTGTGACTATCCGTTGAAAGTTTATATGCTGCATAAAACATTGATTACTACAATCCTCTGATCACATTAACTAAATATAAAGTATATTTTCTTTCAAGCTAGTAAATATCTATGTCAAACGTGATTAATTAAGGCAGACGTCCCATTAACTTGAGCCGACCAGCTGAAGCATTGCCACAAAAATCCACACTTTCAAGGAAAAGGCAGCTGAATCGCCCACGATAGAACAGAGAGAAAGCAAAATGGAGACGTAATAGCGGATGCCAATAAGTACCCGATAAAACAAAGAGTACGGGACATGCTGTTAGTTTAAGACATTCCTTCGCTTGTTCCAAGAAATGTACGACAAAATGCTGAGAGAGTATGTAATATCTGCATTCATCTTGAGACCTGGGTGATTTTAATGCTAAATCAGCATCGTAATTTATGGACACGGGATTGAGGTGAATGTAAACCTTAATATGTTATTAATGATGCATAAAATCAGTAAACCTGAATGCCCATGTCTTCCTGTAGTTTCTAACCTAATAACTTGGAGAAAACCTCGAATTTGGCTTATGACTATATTCTACAGAAAAGCTGTGCGATATGATAGGGAGGTACAGTAAGGGCTACATTAATTTTCTCGAAAGATGAGCACGTTGGTACCATGCATTCTTTACAAGTTGTTTATGTATCATGCGTAGAATGATGCACGATATATACAAGTAACTTACAAACTAGCTTGTTGCAAACTTCTTTCAAGGCAGTTCTACGACAGTCAATCCACAGTCATGTATGCCGTAGTTGTATGTCCAAAGTGTTCTTTCGTAAAATGCAGAAGGAGCACTTGATTTTGGATTTGGAAATGCGTTCTGCATATCTATTGCTATGGTGTGGATTTTCCTTTGGCGAAGTGGTTAAATCCATGATTCACTTTAGCCCAAAGTCAGCCTTTTCAATGTAATTCCTTGCTCTTTTTTCAGGTATTTACTCTGGGGACAGTTCTGAATTACACGTGTATTTTCAGATGGCATTAATAAATCATGTACAGCTTTTTCGGGGAATTTATGTCCATGATTAACAAGTATATCCCTCTCTTCCTGTTTTGGTATTGTTAAAGTTTCCTTCATTGGGTGTTGAAAATTTATCTCTTGCGCATAGTTCTGCAAATCATGGACAGTCAAAATAACCTCTTTACGGATTGAAAAGTTTAAGGTCATGAACTTGTAGATAATACGAAAAGTTTACTGATCTTGTTGATTGTTTGTTCTCCATCTTTCTGTGACACTTGCTTTTCTTTGGCATCATTTCCAGGCAGCCATAAGCTTAGCATTCTGTTCATTAAAATCACCCAGGTCTCAAGATGAATGCAGATATTACATACTCTCTCAGCATTTTGTCGTACATTTCTTGGAACAAGCGAAGGAATGTCTTAAACTAACAGCATGTCCCGTACTCTTTGTTTTATCGGGTACTTATTGGCATCCGCTATTACGTCTCCATTTTGCTTTCTCTCTGTTCTATCGTGGGCGATTCAGCTGCCTTTTCCTTGAAAGTGTGGATTTTTGTGGCAATGCTTCAGCTGGTCGGCTCAAGTTAATGGGACGTCTGCCTTAATTAATCACGTTTGACATAGATATTTACTAGCTTGAAAGAAAATATACTTTATATTTAGTTAATGTGATCAGAGGATTGTAGTAATCAATGTTTTATGCAGCATATAAACTTTCAACGGATAGTCACAAGCCACAGCGAACATAACCACAACTCTATTTCATAATTACACGTACAGAAGGATGAGTTCCACACTGAACTGCTAGCTGACGGGTGCCAGAAATTTCCACTATTACTATCAAAAAGATGTGACTCGTCACTTCCTTCATTATTGTCTCCAAAATCCATGTTTTCTAACGGTGCATGTACAGCCTACGTAGCGGGAAAGTGTGGCTTATGACTATATCACTACACAGATGACCACCTGGTTGGAGAGCCAAAAACTTCAGTGATGTACATATTATACTGCCATTCGAAAAGAAAAATGACAATGTCTCGCACTTTTTGGACAGTGGTGGGTTGCTTATTGTGCATGACGGTATGTTCAACAACAACAACATAAAAATCAAACATGTGGCTTAAGAATATCATCCACTGACTCCTTCATGTGTTAAACATGGTGAATAATATGTAATAGGTTAGTTGCAAACCACAACGAAATTATAAATGTCTGTATTTGATAAAGTTTTTGTATAAATTGAAATACATCACATATTATATTAAAATGCACTACAGCATTATTGAAATACATATTTAGTGAAAAGTGATAAATCATAATTCTCATGCTATATGCATTGTATATTATTTTTTTGTTCAATTTTTTTGAAGTTAAAACAATTGTTTTATTTGACTTGTGTACTCCTGGTGTTTCTGAATCGTATTGATTCTGATCAAAATGTTACAATTAAAACTATAGTCTGTGTGTAGATGTATCTTGTTATTTGTTCCTATGAAAATATGATTAGTGTGTACATAAATATGTTGGTGTGTGTAAGTATGTTTATATGTAATATATGTTTCTGTGTAACAAAATTATGATTTATCAACCTCATAACACGAATAACGTGTGTATTCGATTATTTTAAAAATTGATCAAAGGTTCTATCATAAAATGCATCAATGTAATTTTTAAATTCGAGAGTTACTACGGATATGTGGAAGCAACCACTTTCAATTATATTTTACAAGTTATAAAATATTTCCATGTTAAAATATCGCTTCTACGGGCTCTCGTCGTGCTTTTCAAATAAATATAATTACCACAAGGGACAAAGTGTTTTACTTTTTGTTAGTTATGCATAGATTATATAAGAAGTATTTTTATGATGAGAAACCTATTTATTTGTGACAGTACACACACACATTGTGTACAAATTTGTTGTCCAAAATGTTTCAAGAAAATGCAATTCAAATGTCTTGATTGGTGGATTGATTGAGTTAGCGTTTTAATTTATGCACACTAAGTCTAATCAAGAATGGACCCACAGTTTAAAGTTGGATCCGAATTACTATGTGCCTCCACCGGGTATTGAACCCAGGACACCTTTATCACCCTACTCAAATGGTAGACTCATTCAAATGTTTTGATGAACATTCAAATGAGAAAGTTGTACGTAATAATTAAGTCAATGATGAGCCAGATACCAGAGTTATAAAGGCTTTATACGACAATATAGTACATCTAATTTCCCTACTGTTTTGTGAAGTAAATTAAGTAAGCAGCAACTTTTCTCCGTAGCATTTTGTATGCAATTTCTCATGCAAGAACTAATTATTAGAACAGTAACTTCTCTAGGGGGAAATTTGTACCCCCTCCATATATATTAAAGATAAAAGGGGCAGTCACTTTTCTACGGGGAAATTGTACCCCCTTCTAATATTAGCAGGATTTAATGGGGCAGTCACTTTTCTACGGGGAAATTATACCCCCTCCTAATATAAGCAGGATTTAAGGGGGCAGTCACTTTTCTACGGGGAAATTGTACCCCCTGATAATATAAGCAGGATTTAAGGGGGCAGTCACTTTTCTACGGGGAAATTATACCCCTCCTAATATAAGCAGGATTTAAGGGGGCAGTCACTTTTCTACGGGGAATTTGTACCCCCTCCTAATATAAGCAGGATAAAAGGGGGCAGTCACTTTTCTATGGGGAAATTGTACCCCCTTCTCATATTAGCAGGATTTAATAGGACAGTCACTTTTCTACGGGGAAATTGTACCCCCTTATCATATTAGCAGGATTTAATAGGGCAGTCACTTTTCTACGGGGAAATTATACCCCCTCCTAATATAAGCTGGATTTAAAGGGGCAGTCAATTTTCTACGGGGAAATTATACCCCTCCTAATATAAGCAGGATTTAAGGGGGCAGTCACTTTTCTACGGGGAATTTGTACCCCCAACTAATATAAGCAGGATATAAGGGGGCAGTCACTCTTCTACGGGGAAATTACCCCCTTCTCATATTAGCAGGATTTAATAGGGCAGTCACTTTTCTACGGTAAAATTGTAACCCCTTCTCATATTAGCAGGATTTAAAAGGGCAGTCACTTTTCTACGGGGAAATTATACCCCCTCCTAATATAAGCAGGATTTAAATGGGCAGTCAATTTTCTACGGGGAATTTGTACCCCCTCCTAATATAAGCTGGATATAAGGGGGCAGTCACTTTTCTACGGGGAAATTGTACCCCCTTCTCATATTAGCAGGATTTAATAGGGCAGTCACTTTTCTACGGGGAAATTATACCCCCTCCTAATATAAGCAGGATTTAAGGGGGCAGTCACTTTTCTACGGGGAATTTGTACCCCCTCCTAATATAAGCAGGATTTAAAGGGGCAGTCACTTTTCTACGGGGAAATTATACCCCCTCCTAATATAAGCAGGAATAAAGGGGGCAGTCACTTTTCTACGGGGAATTTGTACCCCCTCCTAATATAAGCAGGATATAAGGGGGCAGTCACTTTTCTACGGGGAAATTGTACCCCCTCCTAATATAAGCAGGATTTAAAGGGGCAGTCACTTTTCTACGGGGAAATTGTACCCCCTCCTAATATAAGCAGGATTTAAAGGGGCAGTCACTTTTCTACGGGGAAATTATACCCCCTCCTAATATAAGCAGGAATAAATGGGGCAGTCACTTTTCTACGGGGAATTTGTACCCCCTCCTAATATAAGCAGGATATAAGGGGGCAGTCACTTTTCTACGGGGAAATTGTACCCCCTTCTTATATTAGCAGGATTTAATAGGGCTGTCACTTTTCTACGGGGAAATTATACCCCCTCCTAATATAAGCAGGATTTAAAGGGGCAGTCACTTTTCTACGGGGAAATTATACCCCCTCCTAATATAAGCAGGATTTAAGGGGGCAGTCACTTTTCTACGGGGAATTTGTACCCCCTCCTAATATAAGCTGGATATAAGGGGGCAGTCACTTTTCTACGGGGAAATTGTACCCCCTTCTCATATTAGCAGGATTTAATAGGGCAGTCACTTTTCTACGGGGAAATTATACCCCTCCTAATATAAGCAGGATTTAAGGGGGCAGTCACTTTTCTACGGGGAATTTGTACCCCCTCCTAATATAAGCAGGATATAAGGGGGCAGTCACTTTTCTACGGGGAAATTTTACCCCCTCCTAATATAAGCAGGATTTAAGGGGGCAGTCACTTTTCTACGGGGAATTTGTACCCCCTCCTAATATAAGCAGGATATAAGGGGGCAGTCACTTTTCTACGGGGAAATTATACCCCCTCCTAATATAAGCAGGATTTAAAGGGGCAGTCAATTTTCTACGGGGAAATTATACCCCCTCCTAATATAAGCAGGATTTAAGGGGGCAGTCACTTTTCTACGGGAAAATTATATCCCCTCCTAATATAAGCAGGATTTTAGCGGGCAGTCACTTTTCTACGGGGAAATTGTACCCCCTCCTAATATAAGCAGGATTTAATTGGGCAGTCACTTTTCTACGGGCAATTTGTACCCCCTCTTTTAAGTGGGAATTGACAGGCAGTCATTTTTCTACGGGGATATTTTACCCCCTGCTTAATTGACGGGAACTGAAAAGGGCAGTCATTTTTCTCTGTAGAAAATTGACTGTACAGTCATTTTTCTACGGAGTCCAAATTCCCCGTTACACCGGGAGGTGATTGGAAGTGGAGCAAAGGTCAGTTACTGAGAAAAGCAGCTCAGCGAAAGAATGGCAATCGCCTATCCTGCTGATGTGCAAAAGGGGGGGGGGGAGGCGAAGGGGGTTACGTGTGGATGTATCACCGTTGAGTAAAGCGAGACGGTCTTTAAAAAAAATGGAAATACATTGCACTGGCAACCTTGGTTCGGTAGTCTCGCTCTGGCCAAAGTTCATATTTTCCGTGGCTGCAAAGGATCGGCCGTCGCGAAAAGCGAGCGGTGAGGTTTCCAGTGCTTGATATCTGCGGGGTGCACGACGGAAAGGGGGGGGTTTGCTGCCACGGGAGGTGCGCGGAGAAAATGTGCCGGGGAACAAACGAATGTACTTCGAAAAATGTTTCGTTCTTGAGAGCGAGCTGGGACGGCGGGTTCTTCCGGCGTAGATTCGAATGGAGATGCCTCCTGATTACCAACACGGGGTCGAGAAAATTCAGCAGAATTTCAGACGCCGTTCAATGCAGTTCCAGGTCACCATGCCTGTTGTGATAAACAAACGCCATCCCTTTTTCCTGAGTCAAGACATAAACAGGTGCTGAAAAGTGGGCGGCCGGAACGACTCTCTGCCCATCAAAAAGGATGGTTTAAAATAGGGAAAGGTCATCATACGAGGGATGGGCGATAAATGAAATAGGCCTTTCCCCCGCTTGGGGAATGTGAAACGGCGGTGGTAAATCCAGGACCTCGTCCTGCACGCAAGCGTTCGCGGGAGGGAGGATCACATTGACATAGGAGCGCGGAGCGTGGTGTTGAGTACGCACTTCCAGCTCCGAGAGAGCACTGACTTGGGATAGTACGCTAATCTGTATGGCCACATTTATTATGGTAAAGCCTATGTTTTCATAAGTGTGATAAGTATCGATGCTATTTTCGCTTATTATATGGTCCTAGTAATATGAGCTGCAGCAGGAGACTGCGTGAAAGCGGGTCGTGAGCGGGAAACGATGAAGCAGGCAGCTTAGAAGTAAAAACAAATAAATCGCTATTATCGTTATAAAAATGAAAGTATCAAACTATAGTGATAAATAAGTGCTTAACGAATTCTTTCTTTAAAACTTAACGCTTGCACCGTTGAGAAAAACAAAGTTAAAACTGTTATAATACAAGTAACGCCCTATGGTCGGTCTATGCTGTCAGTAACTATATACTTATTGAAGTGTGGGAGCAAGCCACAACTCTTCTGACTGATCGGGATAATAATAATCTATCCGTCGCTTAATTACTTAATGAAGCCGACTTCGCTTCATGCACTGATTTATTTATTCATTGTCTCTTCATTGGCGCAGCACCTTTAAATCTCGGTCGTCGTTATTTATCTCGCTATATTTAATATAACTGGAATGAACTCTGAGCACAATTATTACGAAGGTGCGGTGAGGTATAGTTTCCCGTGCAAGCGACAAAGGTACTATTTGTATAAAATCTATTAAATCCTTCCACTGTAATGCAAAAAAATTATATGCGTAAAAATGTGAACGTATTTTTAACGTCAGTTTCGTCCATCCGCACACCAAACTCGTGAAGAATGTACTTCGTGTAAGTCCTTAATCGTGTGCTCAGCACACGACTTGATAAATAATGCAAAAGCCTTCGGCATACGTCGTCCTTTCCCCTCTGTTAAACAGAAGGTGCCCCTGGGGGGACTTGTATATAATATATTAAGCGCATTTTGACTTACTTGTTAACTTATCGTTGAAACTACTACACTGTGCGCTACATAAAAACACTCATAGTGTTAAATCTCTTACTTATTCGTGACCTTCATTTTTCTGGTGTGGGTGACGTACAGTCTGCACTACGTGCAGCTGCGGTGATTGGCGAAAAACAATACCTTTCACAACATTTTCGCATAAGGGAGATATTTATTTATTAGCGATTTATGTATGAAGTTAAAATTATTGAAAAAAAAAAATGCCTGTATGATCGTTGCTGCTCATTGACCACGGAAATATAGCAAAAGTTATAGGTGACCGCCGGTAAGTAGCCAAAAAAAAAAGGGGGGGCGGGTGTGGCAACCTTCCCTTATTCCCGGTGTTTGCTAATCTTCATGGGGCGGATGATACAGTTTAAGACGCTGTATCCCGATCTCGTCAATAATCACCTGACCGCGCTTATTCGTGAATTGGACCCGATACGAATTAGGGTGAACGCGTTCGATTACAGTACCAGGCCCGGTGAAACGCCCAGAAAATTTTCTAGAAGTTCCGATGCGCTGGGTGGCATCGAAAATAAGGACTTCATCGCCCTTATTAAACGAGATTTGAGAATGTCGTCGGTCATAAGCTGGCTTAACGGCGTGGTGGCGAGCTTGGAGATGTTCTGCGGCCGCTGCACGTGCCTTATCCAGGATTTTAAATCTCATTTCATTCTCTACGCTTGCACACACGCTCCTATGGAGCATCGCGGACCAGGGAGTACGGGGTTCGAAACCATGCAAAAGATAGAACACCGAAAAACGCAAATTCTGCTGGCGAGCCGTATTATAAGAAAAGAGGGCGGGGCCAAGATACATTTCCCAATTAGTGTGGGACGAATTTACATAGTTCTTGAGAATCTGTTGCAAACTGCAATGTCCTTTCTCCTGAATACCCAAGGAATTATGACACGCCGTAGGCGCGAACTTTAGGTTTACCCCTAGCTTTTCATTCAACTCCTGGAAAAGCTTAGCAGTAAATGAGCTTCCTCTATCCGCATGGACGGTCTCCGGGACCCCCCAACGGAGTATAATCTCTTCATATAGAAAGTCGGCCGCCGTTTGAGCCGACACGTCGGGAGTCGAACGTGCGACCATATACCGGGTTGAAAAGTCAGTCGCCGCGAGTATATATTTATGTCTGAGCGGTCCTGAAGCGGGATAAGGGCCACTGAAGTCAATCGCGATGGATTGGAATGGTTTTTGCGGCGGATAAGTTAATAACTCGCCGGCCGGATAACCGGGCGGCTTCTTATTCGCTTGGCACACTGCGCATTCCCTGATTTTCCGCTGTATGAAGTTCTTCATAAAGGGAAAATAAATTTCTTTCAGGGCTCGATTGTAAGTTTTGGAAAAACCCATGTGGCCGCCTCCGGTCGGCAATGAATGGAGAGATTCAATCACCGTGTCACGGAGGGCGGTCGGTATGCACAGAAGCTTCTGTGCGCCCGAGGCCATTCGATGGAGCCGATAGAGCAACCCATTTTCGATGGAATGGTAACACGCCTGCCGTTGGAGGGGGGCGGGGGCTCGGCTGCCCTCCCCCTGTGGATCCTCCAAAATGCGAATGATACTGCCGAGGGTTTCATCCGCGCGCTGATGAGAGGCAATATCAATGGTTTTATCCTGCATGAATAAAACCTTGGTCTCTTCCAGTTCTGGTGCGTCGTCGGTCGGTTCTATACCAGTATCCCGGGACAAGGGGTCCGCCGGATTTTGAGTACCGCGGCAATGGGAAACCGTAAAAAAATATTCATCTATCGATAACGACCAACGTAAGAGTTTAGGGGAGAGAGATTTAGCGGATTTTGTTATCGGTAAACAAAAAGAAATGGCGTCCTAAAAGATAAAACCTGAAGCTCTTTAACGTATAAAGAATGGCCAGCAGTTCAAGTTCAATGATCCCGAGCCTAGTCTCGTGATCTTTCAATTTTCGTGAGCAGTACGCACAAGGGAGCCACGCCCCTTCAGAGTTTTGTTGCATCAATATCCCGGAAATCGCGGTAGTCGATGCATCAGTATAAACCCGAACTTCTTTGTCAGGCTTATACGGCAAGAGAACGGGGGCCGTAATAAGAGCCTTTTTTAATGCTTCAAAGGCGTCTTGTTGTTCCTTTTCCCATTGAAAACGCTTATTCTTTCCTACCAAAGCCTGAAGCGGGGCGGCAATGTCGGAGTAGTTTTTAATATACCGCCGGACGTAGGAAGTAAGCCCCAAAAAGCGGTGCACCTGACGCACGGTTTTGGGCTGGATGTAATGGGTAATAGAGTCGATAATCTTATCCGAGATAGAATAACCGAAACGGCCAACTCGGTTCCCGAGGGCGATGATCTGGCTATAACCGAAGGAACATTTAGAAGGGGTAAGTTTCAAACCGGCCGCCTCTAAACACTTGAACAGTTGTTCGAGGGTGGTCAATAAGACCGAGAACTCGTCGGCAAAACAGTACAGATCATCCATGTAGGAGGCGAACGTGGAAGGATCCATTTGTGCACAAGCCAAGTGAATCGATCGGGTTAATCCTGCAGGACTGGTGCTTGCGCCCATTGCAGCAAAATTAAGTTCAAAATGGCCTTTTCCTGGCACTGTGAATGCCGTATACGGCTTGCTGTCTTCCGACAGGGGTAACTGAAAATACGACTGGTGCAAATCAAGATTACAATAGAAACGTTTGCCGCCCATTTGATATAGAGTCTCATTGAGATCGTTCATACCAATCGCATCAAAGATGGTGTTCGAGTTCAGTGCACGAAGATCCTGCACCATGCGGTATTTCCCGTTACTTTTGCGCACGAGAAACACGGGCGAGTTGTAAGGGGACGTAGATTCCCGGATGACCCCTTGCCGTAGCAGGGAGTCGATTTGCTCATTCATTTCTTTTCTCAAATGAATGGGCACCGGGTACGGCCTTGATCGGAAAACAACATCGTCTTTCAGGCGGATGCGGTGTACGTAATTTGTAGCTCGACCCACGTCAGTTTCGGACCAAGAAAAAACGTGGGAATAGGTATTCAAGAGCTGCAACAATTGTTGTTGTTGTACGGGCGTAAGGTCCGGATTAATGTCGAACTGCTTGTCAACCGGAGATGCGTGACTTGCATCTTCAGTTTCTGTCGTGACATTCACTTGAGCCGGGATGGGAAATACACTGGCGGTGTCACTCGCACCTTCCCCGGTCGGGGCGACCGGTGCGACCGGTGCGACCGGGATTTCCCAAGCGTCAGCCGAACCAAGACGCTGGCCTTTGGGAATGGTAATCTTGTGCGTCAATGGATTGCTAATCCAGAGAAGGTTGGTCTGGGCATTTAAAATAGCCCGGGGTATTAATAAACCAGATTTCTGTTGAAACTGCACGTCAGGTTCCAATAACGTGTCGGAATCGGCAATACCATTCACCAAGCGCACGGGAATACAAAGGTGAGAGCGAGGTTTCACTATTATCTTCCTCGCTGCTACAAATTCGGGAGTGAGATTAGCCTTTATCATGTGCGCGAGCTTGATAGACACGTCGAACGCCCTGTGGGTAGTGGCCCTAAGAGTAGATTTTACTGGAGATCCAAAACGATATAGGGTGAGACGATTCGTGCGGAAGTCCAAAGTAGCCCGCTGATTACTTAAAAAGTCGTTCCCCAGAATTGCACCCTGTTCAAACGTCGGAAGAACGCGAAAGGGGTGGCGGAATGTAAATCCATCTACGGAAAACGTTAAAAGCGCGATCTCCTTTACCGCAAGGGGTGTGCTTGTCACACCCTGTATGAGAGTGGGAATCTGAAAACGTGGTGCACTTGCTGGAACGTCCTTGGCACCAATTACCGAAATCATAGAACCCGTATCAAGAATGAAATTATACGGTTTACCTGCCTGCAATACGCTAATAGATACCAACTCTGCGTTTGGGAACATCTGAACGGATAGACAGTTAACAACTGGGGGCGTTGGCACGTCTCTTCCCCCGGTCGCTAGTGGCCGTTTAAAATTATTTTCCCTGGCCTGGCAAACATCGGCTGTGCGATGGGGGTAAGAACCTCGAGAACACAGAATTCCGTCTCGGCGTTCCCCTTGCTCCACTCGCGGCGATGATGATTGAAAACGTGTGGGCTGGAAACGTGAATTTCCGTCCGGCGACTGCTGTCTTCGGTCATGTCGGGAAGACCTGTTACAATTGTTGAACTGCGGGCGAAACTGGTCTTGGTTATAAAAAGAACCTTTAAAGGACTGGGTGCGGGAGTTATGGGGGGCGCGATAAAAATCATCGCGCCTCCTTACATCAGGCGGCTGCTGACGGGGAGAAACACTGTAAAGTGCATCGATCCTCCGAGACAAGTTCTTTAACTGTTCGGCGAGACCGGTCTCATTAGACGGAGGTCTCGGGTTCGAGTTCCCTTCGTATTTATGATTGAGCGAGACAAGCTCAGCTTGAAGGGCTGCGACTTTCTGTTCAAGGTCCGGGGTTTCACCGGTCCGTGGGAGATCCTGAGCCGGCGCCGCGGTGTCTTTAAACGCGAGATTCCTGGGACTCTGCGCGGTAAGGTCGCCCATCTGGCGCAGCAGGGAATCTTTATTCGCATCGGACAAAAGCTCCTGAGCCTTACGTTTTCTTATAAGGAACTGAAGCTTCTCGACGTCTTTTAAATCGCGTAAAAAGTCCGGTACGGAAGCGTATTCTCGCCTGTACGTCTCGCGCATAAATTCCGGTTGGAGGTCCCTGGTCAAGTGTTTGATAACTTTGGCCGTGGGCATGTTGGGATCGAGACGGTGCAACATTTGTTGCTTGTCGCGAATATACTCCGTGACAGATTCGACGTCCGTGTGGAGGCGACATTTGATTTTCTCTTTCAGCTGCAATTTATCGGCCTAATCTGTAAACTCGTCGAGCAACTGGGTCTTAAAATAATCGTAGGTCACTGCTTCGTCTACCTGTACAGCTTTCCAGCCTTCGAACCAACGAAGCGCTGAACCTGCCAGAAAAGCAGAAACCATTCGCAACTTTTTTCCAGAATCCCATTCATTAAGCGTTGCGAAACTGTCTACGCGGTCAAGAAAGCGCGTGACATCCTCCCCGGCCGTTCCATTGAACTGGAGGCCTTCGAGCATAAGGGGGTTCATAAAACAGGAAAAAGCCATTACGGACGGGCTGGGGGCGCGAACCAAAGGACTAGGAGTTACAGCGGGGAGCGTTCGGGCGCGATTACGAGACAAATCGGACTTCGAACAGGTGGCGACACTTCGCTAGGGGACCGTGTAGTCAAAATTAACGCGTGTTGAAATCCAATAAAAACACAAGGGGGGGGGGGAGTTAAAAAGACGCAAAAATGTAAATAAAAATGGAAAGTTAAAGGGTAGCGGAAAAAATAATAGACGGTTAAGTTAGTTCGTAAAAGGAGTGAACGTGTTAAAGCTCAGGGGGCAAAAAGAACTACGAAAAATTGGACATACATTTCGCGAGGGGAAATATATGAAAAAAAAAAAAAAAAAAAAAAAAGCCGCGCAAAACCTCCACCACGTACAAAGTCCTGAATGTTTGAATTATTAAGGGATCGTAGATAGGCTATGTGAAGCCTGATATTCGAGGTTATTTGGCTGCGAGAGGTGTATCGTAAGAGGGGGTATAACTCTGAAAAGCTACGTCTACACTTAACCAAGCAAGGGGGCTAGCCCCGTGAAATAAGAACACTCACGATTAACTTTAAACACTACAATTGACTGGTCTGGCAAGGGTGTGAGAGAATGAAAGACAAGGATAGAGGAACGTTCGTTACCTGTAGATCTGGAAGTGACGATCGACTCGCTGGTTCGTTGATGAAACTCTCCTGAAATAAAACTCCTTTCCGATAGCGAACTACTCCTCGCTGTAACTCCTTTTGTAACGTTCGGTAACAACTATTCACGCCATAACTTTCTTATTTCAACAACTTGTATATTTCCGAGACACTAACTGTGCACGCGATAGATTTCAGATACCGACTGGGGGTAAGAAATATTCTCCCGAGCTATTTAAACGAAATTCGAACTTCGGCCGTTGAGAGGACGCGTCTCTCAATAACGGTGCTTTCAGCGTAAAGCTGTGTTTGCAGTATTGTTCCTGCGATTCCGGAAGAATTCGTATCAGCGGATTTTTACATCCGCTGAAGATCGCAGGTGGCATTTGCTTGAAAGAAGCTCTTTCCAGCTTCTTTCATACTCGGGCCCTTTTTATGAAATGATTAGACTATCGGACTATGGCGCCCGGGGTCCCGGATTCGAGTCATGCCTTCGGCATGATACGGTATGGTGACATTACAGTGGAATCATCCTCTAATTAACTGTAGATAAGTCGCAATTAGTAGATATAATGAAGTTGTTTTCAGGTAAAATAATAATAATAATAATAATAATAATAATAATAATAATAATAGTTTTATACTTGATGTATTGTTGCCGGCATGAATGAATAAAATCAGAACACATTTACGGGTGGGAACACGCAAACTAATATTTATAAATGTAAATATATATGCAACAGCATCACAATTGTATTTGTGTTTTTGGTTATATAGAGTCATTTTTCTACCACTTCTGGCTAACGCGACAATCAGGATGGATAATAATTAAATGAAATTGACGAAGGGAACTTCACAAAAACATCCATGTGCAGGCCGTGAATCAAACCAAGGAACTTCGGTGGTAAGATCGAAAATCAACTACGTAATGCCTTCCGCTGGCGATGGGAAATCCAGGCTTCCCAGTGATTATCAGCAAATCTAAACACCTCCCTCCCCTCACCTCCTGTAGGTTGTGTGTATCGAGTTCGTTCAAGGTCTTGTTTGCATCGTGTTCAAGCGATAAGCAGGTGGACAGTGTGGATGGAAATGAGGCCTCGGACATGTTTTCTTACTAGCCAGGACTTTCTTAAGTAACACGGCTTTATCAGATTAGATGAAGAAGTTCTATCTGAGCTGGCTATAAAATGTGTTGTTTCATTCGAAGGGCTATAAATAAATCTCTAATTATTCAACGTGTCCAATGATATGAAATAAACATGTCACCATTCAAATACTCTGATTCCTGTACTCTATTAGCAGCAGTGACAAAAACGACACAGAAAAAAATACACGCTAACATCTACAATAATTTAAAACTTAAGATATACATCTCCAAAACAACTTGAACATTGTGCTACACCGACAAAGGATGCAAAATTTATGAAAAAATTAAATAACAATCACAGCAACAACTATAATAAACGAATCCACCATAACAAATTTAAATTTCATTCACTACAAAAAAAATTTACTTCACATAAACATGGCAAAACGATGAAGAATAAAAAAAAATATATATTCAATCAAGTAAATAAATATACGACTCCCCCACAGAAATCATATCGATTGGAAGGACGACGCAAAACCCAAAGGACCGGAACAGTGCAGGGAGAAGAGAAATTATATGAAGTGCCTTCCAATGCGTTCTTCCCACATCCGTTTCCTTCTCGAAGACTTGCAGCTATAGAAGAGGAATAGATGGCAATGCTACAGTGAGCAGCGTTTGATGAATTTCACATTTAGATTGGATTATACACGTAATTTGTACAACTTTTACTCTTTATATATAAATTATATTTATACAATGGATTGCGGATTGCCAAGATGGAACCAAACCTTAGAGACTGAAGAAGTAGAGGGAGAGGTGAAGTAAGACGATTTGCCCTCAAATCCTTCTTTCCATCTCGAAGACTTGCAGCTATAGAAGAGGAATAGATGGCAATGCTACAGTGAGCAGCGTTTGATGAATTTCACATTTAGATTGGATATTTCACGTAATTTGTACACCTTTAAGTCTTTATATATAAATTATATTTATACAATGGATTGCGAATTGCCAAGATGGAACCAAACCTTAGAGACTGAAGAAGTAGAGGGAGAGGTGAAGTAAGACGATTTGCCCTCAAATCCTTGTTTCCTTCTCGAAGACTTGCAGCTATAGAAGAGGAATAGATGGCAATGCTACAGTGAGCAGCGTTTGATGAATTTCACATTTAGATTGGATTATACACGTAATTTGTACAACTTTTACTCTTTATATATAAATTATATTTATACAATGGATTGCGGATTGCCAAGATGGAACCAAACCTTAGAGACTGAAGAAGTAGAGGGAGAGGTGAAGTAAGACGATTTGCCCTCAAATCTTGTTTCCTTTTCGAAAACTTTCAGCTATAGAAGAGGAATAGATGGCAATGCTACAGTGAGCAGCGTTTGATGAACTTCACATTTAGATTGCATTATACACGTCATTTGTACAACTTTAAGTATTTATATATAAATTATATTTATAGAATAGATTGCGGATTGCCAAAATAGAACCAAACCTTAGAGACTGAAGAAGTAGAGGGAGAGGTGAAGTAAGACGATTTGCCCTCAAATCCTTGTTTACTTATCGTAGAATAGCAGCTATAGAAGAGAAATAGATGGCATTGCTACAGTGAGAAGCGTTTGTTGAATTTCATATTTAGATTGGAATATACACGTAATTTGTACAACTTTTACTCTTTATATATAAATTATATTTATACAATGGATTGCGGATTGCCAAGATGGAACCAAACCTTGGAGACTGAAGAAGTAGAGGGAGAGGTGAAGTAAGACGATTTGCCCTCAAATCCTTGTTTCCTTCTCGAAGACTAGCAGCTATAGAAGAGGAATAGATGGCAATGCTACAGTGAGCAGCGTTTGATGAATTACACATTTAGATTGGAATATACACGTAATTTGTACAACTTTAAGTCTTTATATATAAATTATATTTATACAATGGATTGCGGATTGCCAAGATGAAACCAAACCTTAGAGACTGAAGAAGTAGAGGGAGAGGTGAAGTAAGACGATTTGCCCTCAAATACTTGTTTCCTTCTCGAAGACTTGCAGCTATAGAAGAGGAATAGATGGCAATGCTACAGTGAGCAGCGTTTGATGAACTTCACATTTAGATTGAATTATACACGTCATTTGTACAACTTTAAGTATTTATATATAAACTATATTTATACAATGGGTTGCGGATTGCCAAGATGAAACCAAACCTTAGAGACTGAAGAAGTAGAGGGAGAGGTGAAGTAAGACGATTTGCCCTCAAATCCTTGTTTCCTTCTCGAAGACTTGCAGCTATAGAAGAGGAATAGATGGCAATGCTACAGTGAGCAGCGTTTGATGAATTACACATTTAGATTGGAATATACACGTAATTTGTACAACTTTAAGTCTTTATATATAAATTATATTTATACAATGGATTGCGGATTGCCAAGATGAAACCAAACCTTAGAGACTGAAGAAGTAGAGGGAGAGTTGAAGTAAGACGATTTGCCCTCAAATACTTGTTTCCTTCTCGAAGACTTGCAGCTATAGAAGAGGAATAGATGGCAATGCTACAGTGAGCAGCGTTTGATGAACTTCACATTTAGATTGAATTATACACGTCATTTGTACAACTTTAAGTATTTATATATAAACTATATTTATACAATGGGTTGCGGATTGCCAAGATGAAACCAAACCTTAGAGACTGAAGAAGTAGAGGGAGAGGTGAAGTAAGACGATTTGCCCTCAAATCCTTGTTTCCTTCTCGAAGACTTGCAGCTATAGAAGAGGAATAGATGGCAATGCTACAGTGAGCAGCGTTTGATGAATTACACATTTAGATTGGAATATACACGTAATTTGTACAACTTTAAGTCTTTATATATAAATTATATTTATACAATAGATTGCGGATTGCCAAGATGGAACCAAACCTTAGAGACTGAAGAAGTAGAGGGAGAGGTGAAGTAAGACGATTTGCCCTCAAATCCTTGTTTACTTCTCGAAGACTTGCAGCTATAGAAGAGGAATAGATGGCAATGCTACACTGAGCAGCGTTTGTTGAATTTCATATTTAGATTGGAATATACACGTAATTTGTACAACTTTTACTCTTGATATATAAATTATATTTATACAATGGATTGCGGATTGCCAAGATGGAACCAAACCTTAGAGACTGAAGAAGTAGAGGGAGAGGTGAAGTAAGACGATTTGCCCTCAAATCCTTGTTTCCTTCTCGAAGACTTGCAGCTATAGAAGAGGAATAGATGGCAATGCTACAGTGAGCAGCGTTTGATGAATTACGCATTTAGATTGGATTATACACATAATTTGTACAACTTTAAGTCTTTATATATAAATTATATTTATACAATGGATTACGGATTGCCAAGATGGAACCAAACCTTAGAGACTGAAGAAGTAGAGGGAGAGGTGAAGCAAGACGATTTGCCTTCAAATCCTTGTTTCCTTCTCTAAGACTTGCAGCTATAGAAGAGGAATAGATGGCAATGCTACAGTGAGCAGCGTTTGATGAATTTCACATTTAGATTGGATTATACACGCAATTTGTACACCTTTAATTCTTTATATATAAATAATGTATATACAATGGATTGCGGATTGCCAAGATGGAACCAAACCTTAGAGACTGGAGAAGTAGGGGGAGAAGAGAAATTAGATAAGGTGCTCTTAATTTGATATTGGATCTTGTAAACTCAAGTACCATTGTTTATTTCTTTCAAAAGCGATACCTGCTTCTCAATATTGAACTTCAGATAAGAAATATGTTCTCTGTTGCCACCTTAAAATCTTGTAATTCCTTTGTAATTTTTAGGTTATATATCACTTGGTATGTTATCTTCTGTGGTTTGTTAATTTGTGTTGAACAATTATGCTAATGATATTAAATTGTTGCCTTTTTTAATATTTGTTATTTATTTACATTAGAATGTTAATAAGCTAATCATTATTCTAATCATTAATGACATGTTGATTATTTATTTAGTTTGCAACCTTTGGTGAAAATGTTGTGATGTTCTGTTGTTACTGTTTGTTGTTTTCAATTTATTTATGTCTATTTTCACACCGGGACTCCTTGATTACAAGGCGACGACTGTTGTCACTGCGTCATCGGGGAGCCCCCCCCCCCACCCAATTCTCTTTTGCAAACAGAATACCGTTAAGAGTGCAATGGCTTTAGTAACTTGCAATAAGTAAAGTAGTTTAATTCACCTAGAAAGTTTCTTAACATGTTCATGAAATTTATAGAATTCCTGCCGTCTATGAACTAACTCATGGGCTGTTCACAATTTAAATAGCGCGAAATGCAGTAGTTAATATTTTTATGAATATCCTTAATATGTGCCAGACATAACTGCTCAAATTTGCTCAACAAGGCTTTGACAGACAAATCTAATACATATATATGCTTCACAATAACTGCACACAAACCTATCCATAAGCTATAATCTTCTTTATATATATATATATATATATATATATATATATATATATATATATATATACCCGTATGTATGTGTTTATAATGTACAGTATGTTTGTTGCGGGCATAACTCTCCAACGGCTTTAGCAATTGCAACGAAACTTGATACACATATCACTTACAATCTGAAAATAAATACTGGTTGGGTAAGACACCCCTGGCACCTTTAGGTTGTGGGTGGGAAGAGGGTGACATGTAAAAATGATCGAAAACGACCGATATTAGTGTGGAATACATAGTTTTGGGGTCGCTAAGATGAATAGTGACACTCCCAATGCGGTTCAACTTTAATTTCATCACATATCGGCATGGGGGTGATTGGAGGTAAATAATACTGTAATATGTCAAAAATGACCTACATTAGAGTCGACTCCATAGTTTTCGGAGTCGCTAAGCTAATTTGGTTACATTTGCGTTTGGTAAAATTGGGATATTATAATGAATTTGTAAAAGATTTTACTTTATAATTTGTATATATTGTACTTATACTTTTAAATGCTTGTAAACAAAATTAGTTACATTTTACACTATAGTTAGAATATCATTATTTTCCTGTCTAATAGAAGATTGGGATAGATAAATAAATACCCGGGTAGCACCGGGTAATCAGCTAGTATTCTACATATAACCAAGCACGTCTTGGCCTTCTACGTGGTTGTTACACCCGTTGCTTGATGAAGACCACCACCACCCGTCACTACTTATTCAGGTCTTTGTAAGCAAAAAGGTTACTTGTGTTAAATCAAATCCAGTTACTGTATACAATTATGCAAGGGTAGACTTCTACAATATGTACAAACTTGGAAAATGAAAACTGGGACAATTTAGCTACTTACAAGAATTCCAATGAAGCCTTAGACTAATTTTACAAGGTAATTAATGGTGTGATAGACATATATGTGCCGAAAAGATCAATATGTAAAAAACGTTGTTATCCATGTTGGTTTACATCAGATATAATAAGAAACTTAAAAGAAAAAGAAACATACAGAAGAAAGATGAAATATTCAGATTATTATGAAACTAAATTTGTTGAATTACGTAGAAAACTAAAAGGAATGATAAATATAGCATATAAAACATATGTATCAGAAATAGAGAACAATTTAATAAGTAACATCAAACCATTTTGGAATTTTATAAGAAACACGAAAAAAACAAATAGGAAACTAGCTCATATGATGCATAAGGGTAATGGATTGGAAACGAACATATTAATTACTAATGGTTTTGCTGAATATTTTCAAACAGTGTATGCTTCAATTCCTTCAACGTATAACATCATTGAATCCTCTGACATGATAGTATCTCAGTCGTTGGTGGTAGATTCTATCACCAACGCAGAATGCAATGAAGCCATAAAGAAACTGAAATCAACCAAATCTAGTGGCCCGACCAATTGCCAACCTACATATTCAAAAGTTGTGCCGAATTATTATGCACCCCTTTGTGTAATGTTTACAATATTATTCTAAAAACGCAAATTTTTCTTGATCTTTGGAAAATCAGTAAAATTTGTCCTGTTTTAAAGAAGGGAGACCCATGCGAAATTACAAATTACCGACCCATTTCACTAATCTCAGCTCCTTCAAAAATATTTGAATATATATTATATGACAGAATATACAACCATATTAAACCTTATATATCAATAGATCAACATGGTTTTTGTCCTGAAAGTCTACTTCAACTAATCTGGTCAATTTCACACAGACTATATCCGATTCCCTCGATGATAGGAATTCTGTTGATGCAATATATATGGACTTCGCCAAAGCCTTTGATACCCTTGATCACGATGTATTGTTGAGTAAATTGTCTAAGTTTGGTCTCTCTCATAACTTTCTTACGTTAATATCCTCTTATCTATGCAATCGAAAGCAATTTGTGACATACAATCAAGCTAAGTCATACACTTACAAAGTCTGTTCCGGTGTACCACAAGACCTCCCCCATGGCGCAGTGGTAGCGTCATTGCCTTGTAATCAAGGGGTCCCGGGTTCGATACCCGGTGGAGGTACAAGTGGTTCGGATCCCACTTTAAACTGTAGGTCCAGTCCCGATTAGCCTTACTGTGCATAAAGTGGACTTAAAACACCAACTCAACTCAACCGGTGTACCACAAGGCTCTAATCTTGGACCATTATTCTTTCTATTATACATCAATGATCTACCCACAATTTTTAAATACTCAAAATGCTTACTTTTTGCTGATGACTTAAAATTGTATAAAGTAATGAAAGATCCAAACGATGCACATAAGTTGCAAAAAGACTTGGAAAATGCACAAAGATGGAGCATCGAAAATAAATTAAACTTTAATGTCACAAAATGTTTTGCAATAACTTTTTCCAGGCTAATCAAACCCAATATTTATCAGTATACAATGAATAATCGTGCATTACAAAGAGTAAATCAGATAAACGACTTAGGAGTTACATTAAATAATAAACTATCTTTTGGAACACATATTGATCAGATTTATAATGATGCTTACAGAACGTTAGTGTTCCTAATTAGAAGTTCACAAGACATGCATAATGAAAGAGCTCTGACAAGCCTGTTCAATTGTCTTGTTCGAACCAAATTAGAATATGCAAGTGTAGTCTGGTCACCTTACACACAATGTAATAGCAAAAAGATAGAAAGAATTCAGACTTATATTACAAAAACACAAAAGATCATCTTTTCAGGATTAGGTATCATATAAACAACTACTCAGAGAATTCAATGTTACACCTCTGTACGAAAGGAAAGTAGTATCACATCAATTCTTTTTATATAAGTTAGTCAACAGTTCAAGTCTCCTCCAAACATTAAACTTTAATGCTAAGAGGGAAATGTTACGGTTCAGGCAGCCTTTTTATTACAGTAAATCCAACTCAACAGAACGCCATAATTCGCCCATTCTAGGTCTATGTATTAAACACAATGAAATTGTCAGAAACGGTGGAGACTTGGATTTCGCTATGCCATTCAAGCAATTCCTGTCCATCCTTCAAAGAATATCATGAATAACTAATAAATAATTATAGATGTTTTCTGTGTAGATGGGTATATTTGTGAATACAATTATGCCTGTATGTGTGTATATTTGTTTATATATGAGTATTTACATGTGTATAGTTATAAATGTCTCAGTCTGTATATAGATATGTATCTTGTCCTACCACAGTGAATATCATTTTTGGATTTATGTTCTCTAGGATATTTGTGTTGGTGTTCTTTATTATTGTAGTTTTGCTCTCATTCTTCTTCTTTTGTTTTGTATTGTTAGAATTATAATTGTTTAATTGTTTAAAATATATATGTAAGCCTATTGTAATTGGAGCGAAAGCTCTGTTATAGGTGAAATAAATAAATAAATAAATAAATATTGCTGCAAGAATGTGCAAAGAATGCATTTGTAACAGCTTTATTTTACTTCGCATTTTGTACCACTTTTTCCTAACTTTCGAAAAGTGATGAGTGATGATGTGATGAAATTGATGAATGGACACTCACAAACATCCATGCGCAGGTCAGGATTCGAACCCGGGACCCCCCCTGGCGTTGTACCGCGATGTACTAGCCACTCCGCCGCGGATTGAAGAGAAAAGTGTGGGAGGTGTTCCCTGGAAACAGCCTAACCAACCAAGATAAGAGTCTCTTGCAAGATGAAAGCAAAGGCGCTCTGCTCCCAAGCGTCCGTGAGGAAAACCTAACATAGAAGGAGTGAGGGAAAACCTTGACTTGCACCCATTCATCCCTAACCCTGCGAAAAGGTACTGATTTTTACTTGCACGGAACTGTTCGGCGTGAAACTGTCCCGAAGCCAGTTTATGCATAATCTCATCTTCTTCCCCCGTTCAGTGCATCTTTTAACCTAACCAGGCAGTTCATTTTCAGCAGGATTTTTAAACGTCCAGGAACCTATAAATTCTAATGGCTTCTATTGGATTCCGCTGCAGGACAGGAACCTTTTCTTCTCGCACAATTTAACTTCGGTCCAAGTTGCGTATTTTTTAATTGAAAACAGGTTCCTGGACCGAATTTAAATTAATCCGGACAAGAAGTCCCTGTACCGAATTGAAATTCATCCTGGAAAAACGTTCCTGGACCGAATTGAAATTCATCAGGAAAAAAGGTTCGTGGACCGAATTGAAATTCATCCTGGAAAGTTTTTATTATTATTATTATTATTATTATTATTATTATTATTATTATTACGATGAAATATTAGCGCCGTCTATCGCTGCACTTTTTGACTCTCTTTGCCCCGGACCATCTAGTTAGTTCCACGGTGCAACACCGAGTCGTCTAGTTCGTTGATTGGAAGTCAAGTGGTGTATTTGGTGTCTGCACCATCTGCACTACCTTCCGGCGTATGATCACGTAGTGACTACTAACTAATCAAATGACCGTTTAAAGCAGCAGACAGGCATTTGTTGAATCTTCTGAACATGAACATTTTCCAGCTATAGACTGTCTCAACTTTAAAAGTCAGTATGGAAGTAAATGGAGTACTTCCATCTCTCTCTAATACATGAGTTTTGGCAATAGCTCTGTCCTTCTCTACCACCGCTGCGTTGCGAGATGTTACAAAATTTACAAAATGTAAAAGTCAAAAATTTCAAACAGTGAAATCATTATCCTGTAGAGTTTTTTATGCTCTATTTACTGACGGCATTATATAACCTGTCATAAATTCACGTAATCTGAATTTTTCATAATTATGCAACTTTGCAAAACGCTTATTTTTTTCTAGTAAATACTTCAAAAGCCATAAATATCACAAACGGCTTGAACAACTTCGCCAGTTTTTCTTCTACGGGAGAGTTTTATACAAAATATCCAATGTATATATATATATATATATATATATATCATCAGACCGTAACACGAAAAAGTTGGTTAGTGAGAAACTTTTCGGTTTGTCGCAATGCAATACAGACCAAGCGAGAAAAGTGTTGACCATTGTTTGAAGTTATTTTTAAAATACATTGTTACTCCACAGCACAGTTATATATTCCGCAATCGTAGTTTGTTTATGCGGGTTGTCTCGCGTATCAAATTCATTACGCGCCACTAAGGTTACAATTCAGTTGCAGGCAGGTGCACCGGTTCGTAGGAAGTGCAGTGTGCTTTATTTTCCGTAAAAAATGTATCGTAATGTTTGTTTTTGCATTTATTTAATTCTGTTTATGTAAAGGATACAACATTCAACGAAAGAAGTAACAATAGTTGCGTGTATTACACATACAATGCAAATGTAAAATGGTAAATAGTTACGTCGAAATATAAACATTTACATGCAACTCTTGAGGTAACTATTGCTTTTTTTTTAAAATACATCAAATACATAAATCTTGATGATTTCCTATACGATATTAAGGAAGTAAATTTGTCGCAATCATTAGCGATTAACATTGACTCGATGCGACTCCGTTTGTTGATCTGGCAACACCGCGCTCCTCCCATACTGACTTTTAAGGTTGAGACTCTCTATAGTTGGTTGAACGTCATTTCCTTGCACCACTCTGACACTGGATACACCTACACTGCACCGAGTGTCAAAAAGTGTAGCAAACTAGTTGGGGCTACTAGTACAACTGCTCTGTCAGACGTTTTTCTTCACATCGTGGAGGAATGTCTTCTCCGCCACCAGGACGACCAGGCTGTTTTCAGAAGCTTTCAACTGCAAGTTACTCCGATTGCATAATCCACTCCGCAGTGTTGCCACTTTCTGCAGTATTTATGAAATAACCCTGGTATTAAATTTTATTTCAAGCTGTGCAGAATTTCAAATTTCGCGCTGAAAACACGCTGGGGTTTGAGGCTAATACCCCGTATATCAACCTGGTCTGATAAGAGTTAATGATATGGTAGATGCGTAAGAATACGAAGCACCTCGAAATCAGCTTGTGCTGGAGCTCCGATTGTTACATAGGGATATGTAGGAAACGCAAGTAAGTGAAAAACTGGAAGAGTTGCGAAGTGGAACAACGGATAATGTCAACGGAAGTGAATTCTACATTTCTCAAAGGTATGTACCAGTAGCCTAGTAAAAATGGTCGGACGAAAGTACTACACATTTATTCCCCTTTACACAGTGAATAATTCTTTGTTTATAGGCCGCTTTATACACAGATAGGCTAATCTGGACAGGACCTACAGTTTATATTAGCTAGCCCCGTCTAATTGACTGAGCAGATTCTCAATGCTTTCCGAATCACACAGTCTTGACACCAGATCGCGAGGGAGAACTCAACTGCTCATCCCTCTTCATAACCCAAATTTTTATTCAAAATCTTTCACCGTTTCCGCTTCTCGTCTTTGAAACTCGCTGCCCCTCGAAATCCGGAACTCATCTTCAGCATATGTCTTTAAGACACAATTAAAACATTGTTTTATTGGGCACAAATAGTTAGCACATTATATTTTAGTGATAAATTGGATAGAGTTAAGCGCAGAAAAACACTGAAAACCCTTATTCACCTTAATATCGTAACGATCCGTAGTATCTTTTAATTATTATGGACAACGAACTCCAACTTCCAGTCATTCAACCATCGTTTTCCAATCAGGAAATATTCAGAAACATCACAGGAATGCAGTGTCAGGCAGCACTGAAGCTCTTCCTGGTCATCAGCGGTGTAAACATGCAAACGGACGAAATCCAGAAAGAGGCTACAGTCCTGACTGTGCATTTGTTTAGTAAATTGAATTGCAATAAATGTCTGAGAGGCAAAGAGTTCGGGGTCAGCTCTAATTCAGTTATTGAGGAGCAAGTTACGATTGAATAGAGAGAGAGGAGGAGGTTCTAGGGAGAGCGTGTTAACGCGAGTCGCAAGTCAGACTCTACGTACAGTCACAAGCATAATCTCTACCAGCAGATCTTCAGTTGGAGTACAGAGACAGATATATCCTTACATTAGCCATGCTGATCCAGTCTTTAAGGGTGTGAAACTAAAGTGTCATGTGTTGCCATTCAAGTGTGTAAATCTAGTACCTCTAGCGCCTTACCACCAAGCTCACCACGAACAGAGAGTGCTTTACCATCAAGGATGAATGATGATTAGTGAGCTACTTTCCCAAAAGATCCCCCCATCCTAACGGTATGAGACGATATTTCAAATCCCTGACTACTGTCATGAATATGTGATGGTGTGTGTGTGTGTGTGTGTGTGTGTGGGTACGCAGATATATTCTTGTTAGGACCGGCGTATGTTTAAACACCTTTCTTAATGGGACCAAAAAAATTGTTGGGACTTTCTGCTGGTCCCAACAAGGAAAAGAACATTTCGAGACTCCTGAAACTCCTGAGACCCCTTGCAACCTGTACGCGAAGTATTTCAAAGGTACCAAAAAGTTAATATTTGTTGGATTAGTGTTTATATGGCTGTGTTACACTCTGCCACCTGCTGGTGAAAGCTGGTACCTTCAAGGCTGTGTAAAACTGTGGTGTTTAATCGCATCTCTTGGGACCAGGAAGTGTGGGTGTGTAAAATCTTGGATCTATTTCGCATGTATTGGTACCGAACATTCCAGGGGGTTGAGGGGCAAGGAAAGGTTCGTTCGGAGGCCCACGGGATTCCCCGCTCGCCTGGCCATCCCGAGCTGTCAATGTTACCAACTTAAAAATTTGGAATCAAATCTGTTCTTCTATTATAATTTATTCCTGTAGTAGTTGTAGTAGTTGTAGTGTGTAGTTTGTTTATGTTTATATTGTGTAGTAGTTGTGGTGTGTTTGTGTGTGTCTTATGTAGTAGTTGTGCTGTCTAATGTGTTTGTGTTCGTCTTGTGTAGTAATTGTGCTGTCTAATGTGTTTGTGTTTGTCTTGTGTAGTAGTTCCTCCATTCATATTGGGGGTTAGGCGTAGAGCTGACAACTCTGCACTGTAAAAAGACATGTCAAGAAACAACAATATAAGGCCATGGATGTTCCCAAGGTAAAATATTCCGGAGGTAAAATAGTCCCCCGTTCGGATCTCCGGGTGGGGACTACTTTGGGAGGTCCCTGGACTAAGGATAAGATCTACATTAGGAATAAGGATATTAAATTAGCACCTGGAATGTTCTGAGCCTTTACCGGCCTGGGGCATTTCAGTGTACAGTTAATGAGATAGTTAAGTATAAATTAGATGTAGTAGCTGTCCAGGAAGTTAGGTGGCCAGGAGAAGGGAATTGTAAAACTAAAAATTATACTTTTTTCTATGGTGGTACTGAAAATCATAATTTTGGAACAGGCTTTTTTATAAATAATAGAATTATCTCGGCTCTTAAAACAGTAGAATTTATTAATGATAGGATATCATATGCAGTTTTACAGGGTAGGTGGTGTAAAATTATTTTAATAAACATACATGCACCAACGGAAGATAAAGATGATAATACTAAAGATGATTCTTATACAGAGTTAGAACAGGTCTTTGATAAATTTTCTCAGTATGATATGAAAATTCTGTTAGGTGACTGTAATGCACAGATTGGCAAAGAAGAGACATTTAAACCCACGATTGGTAAAGAAAGTCTTCATGAATTAAGTAATGATAATGGTATAAGATTGATTACTTTTGCAACCTCAAAGAATTTAATTGTGAATAGTACCACTTTTAAACATAAAGATATCCATAAATATACCTGGTCTTCTCCAGATGGTAAAACTCATAATCAGATAGATCATATTCTCATTGATAAGAGAAGGCATACTAGTATAATTGACGTTCGTACACGTAGAGGTGCTGACTGTGCCAGTGACCATTATTTAGTAATTGCTAAATTAAGAGAAAGACTCCCAGTGATAAATCATAAGCAACAAAATCTAAAAGTTACAAAATTTGATACAGGAAAGTTTACTGATGAAAGAATTAAGAAAGATTACCAAATTAAACTGTCAAATAGATTTGATGTTTTGCAGGATTTAAATGATGATGAAAATATAAATGAAACAGACGTAAATTAGAATTGGGAGCACATACGTAATGAAATAGAATCAGCAGCTAAAGAAAGTATAGGATACTATAAACCGATAAATAGTAAGCCATGGTTTGATAATGAATGTCATAATCTAATAGAAATAAGAAATCAGGCTAGACTTAGGTGGTTAAATAACCCTGAAGATACAAATCTAAACAATTATAATAGAATAAAGTGAGAAGTTAACCGCACGTTTAGAAGTAAAAAGAGAGATTACTTGAAAAGCAAAATTAACGAAATTGAAACAAACAACAAAAATAAAAATATCAGAGATTTATATAAAGGTGTAAAAGAGTTTAGAAAGGGGTGGAAACCTAAGTAAACTTGATAAAAGATAAAGACGGTGATTTTCTAGCTGACCCAAGCGATATTCTAAATAGATGGAAGAACTACTTTAATGACCTTTTAAATGTCCATGTAGGAGATAAATCAGAAGTAAATGAAGTCCACACAGCAGAACCTTTAGTTCCAGAACCTAACTTGACTGAAGTTAAAGATGCTATTAAAAGGCTAAAGAATAACAAAACACCTGGCATTGATTTAATACCCGCTGAGTTAATTAAATATGGTGGAAATTCATTAATATGTCAAATTCATTAATTTATTTGTTTAATATGGAATAAAGAATAAATCCCTCAACAGTGGAAAGAATCCATAATTGTTACTGTGTTTAAAAAATGTGATAAAATGAACTGCAATAATTACCGTGGAATTTCTATATTCTCAACAACATAAAAAATATTGTCTAACATTCTTTTAGCAAGACTAACACCATATGCTAATGAAATTATAGGTGATTATCAATGTGGATTTAAACGTAACAGATCAACTACAGATCAAATTTTACACATCAGACAGACACTTGAAGAAAGTGGGAATATAATCAAAATGTCCATCAGATATTCATTGATTTCAAAAAAGCATATGATTCGGTCAAGAGAGATAAATTATATAATATATTAGCAGAGTTTGGAATACCTAAGAAGCTTGTTAGTATGATAAAAATATGCACCAGTGAAACAGAAAGTAAAATTCGTGTGGATATTAATATGTCTGACAAATTTACAATTCATGATGGGTTAAAACAAGGAGATGTATTATCTCCATTCCTCTTTAATCTTGCCTTAGAATATGCTGTTAGGAAGGTAAAAGAAACTAAAGAAGGACTAAAATTAAATGGTGTGACTCAGTTGTTAGCATATGCAGATGATGTAGACTTACTGGGGGATGATGTGAATACAATTATGAATAATGCTAAAATATTTTTCAAAACTGCTAAAGAGATAGGTTTGGAAGTTAACAAAGAGAAAACTAAATATATGCTTACAGGCCGAAACCAAGTGTTACGTAATAATCAAAATCTAATTATTGATAACAACTCGTTTGAACCAGTTTCCAAATTCAAATACTTGGGAGTAATATTAACAAATGAAAATTATATTAAAGAGGAAATAAAAAGTAGGCTTAATTCAGGAAATACATGTTACTTCTCTCTTCATAAACGTTTGACTTCTCGTTTAATATCTAAGAAACTAAGTTAAAATACACAAAACAGTAATTTTGCCTGTAGTATTATATGGATGTGAAACTTGGTCCCTTACATTGAAAGAGGAACATAAATTGAGAGTATTTGAAAATAAGATCCTTAGGAAAATCTTTGGACGTAAAAGGTAGGAGGAGACAGGTGAGTGGAGAAGGTTACATAATTTAGAACTACATAATTTGTATTCATGTCCAGATATTATTAGAATAATTAAATCAAGAAGACTTAAGTGGACAGGCCATGTGGCACGAATGGGAGAGGAAAGAGGAGTTTACAGGATTCTTGTTAGGAAACCTGATGGTAAGAGACCTGTAGGAAGGCCAAGACGAAGATGGAGGGACAACGTTGAGATGGACCTAAGGGAATCGGTAGGGATGGAAAAGAGTATATAGAACTTGCTCAAGATAGGGAAAGATGGAAGGCCTGTGTTGCTGCAGCCATGAACCTTCGGGTTTAAGAAGGATAGAGAGTTAGTTAGTTAGTTAGCCCATACTCAAACAATACTCTAGAGGATAATTTCTTCTTCCAAATGTGACCTTTTTATGTACCCATAACAAATTATCAGTTGGTTTTAATATAACACTGGTAAATGCACTATAAATGCATTTCCATTGCCAAGAAACAAATAGCAGAGTTTTCAGACTTTAGGGGTAACATCTCGTTACTTGTTTCGGTCATGCTGAAGAAAAATGAATTGATAACGAAAAAGATAATAATTATTTTTTAAAAGAAATAAGAATGGAGATTTCTGTTCAAAAGTGACAACCGACGGGTCAATAGGTGTGGGGGGTTATATCGAAGTGACAAATGACACAGGTACCTTGATCTATATGCAAGTCTTCTTCTCACATCCGCAAACAACAGACCAAGACGACATGATGCATAACATTCATGGAACTTTCAGACCGAAGTGGAAGGCGACGAGTGACACGTATCGCTTTGAGACAATTGCAACACTAATCAATTCAACATTTCGAAACAAAGCAATGTGACAAGGTGCACGTCTCTCTTATTGCTTCCGTGTTGCACAAAATAGGCAGTTTTCTAAATATCGTGAATTATGTCGCATCGGTCTGGTGTTCGGGCTTTTGCATTTTAATGCTTTCTGATAGACTAAAGTGGCCCGTGTGTCTTGTCGCTTATCACTTCGTTGTGAACCTTAATTGTCACTTGCCGCAGTTGTGTGATACTTGTTCCCTGTAGCTTCGGTTTGAAGTCTCTCCGTAAGAAACCATTCAACGCGTGGGCACGACCCCAGACGGGAGAAACACGGCAACGCTAATTCCGAGAAACACGTAAGCGACACGTGTTGTTTGTCGTGTCGCATTGGTTCAAAACCGACAACAGGGAGTAGAATGACAGCACTTCATTCCTACGCGTCAGCAAAAATTCGATGCGACTGGTGTTATGTTACATCCTGTCGTAGCGGGGTACGAGCGGTTTTATTGTTGAGTCAGCAGAACGTGTCTGATCACGTTGAAAACTTCGAAAGCGGGGGGGGGGAGGGGGGCAATGCATCTGTGAACACGTGTGTATGCTTGTGTGTGTATGTGTGTGTTTGTGGAGGAAATGCGCGCGTAACCATTGCGTATGATGCAAAGACATGAAGAAATGATTTAAAGATGGCGCCGAAGGAACTGTATCCCGAAATCTTAGCGGCTAAGGTTATTGCTCTGTAAAACAAGAGGCGTCGAGGGTTCGATTGCTGGTAGAGTCAATATTGATTGATTGATAGATTGAGTTAGTTTTTTTAAGTCCACTTTATGCACGGCAAGACTAATCAGGATTGGACCTACAGTTGAAAAGCGGTGATTCGGACCACTATGTGCCTCCACCGAGTATCGAACCTGAGGCCCCTTGATTACAAGGCGACGATGTATATATTGAATGGTCTCGATTAGCCTGTGTGTACATAAAGCCAACAAAATGGCTGAGTTCGAAAATCGAGTCGGTTTAGTGGTTAATGTTGTCACCTGGCAATGAAGAGGTCGCGGGTTCGATTCTCTAGGTAGTTAAATTAGGCCAATTGTTTAGTCCCGCAATTATAGGTCCCGATTAGTCCATCTGTGCATAAATAGTGTTTGAATAAAATCAATATGGCGGCCTTGGGTTAGTGGTTAATATTGTCGCCCTGGTAATGAAGAGGTCGCGGGTTCGATTTTCTAGGTAGTTAAATGAGGCCAATTGTTTTGTCCCGCCATTATAGGTCCCGATTAGTCCATCTGTGTATAAATAGTATTTGAATAAAATCAATATGGCGGCCGCGTTTTGTGTTCAGCGGCGGCGGCGGCGGCGACGGAGGTGCGGCGCGGGGCGGAGCGCGGCGGCGAGGCGCGGCGCGGAGTGTTTTTTATTCCTCGAGATGTTTTAACCAAGTGGTTGAGGGTTCGATTCCCAATGTTGGTGAAAATCGGATATTCAATTGTATTTGTTTAAAAGTTCCGATTAGCTTTTTGTGCACAAAGAGAAAATGAACTATTTGGAAATATGATGTTTATGCTGTAATGATAAGGTCCCGGGTTCGATTCACAATGTCAAATTGGCTGATAATGATGTTGTTTTTAAAATAAAAAAAAGAAGTGTGTTGAGTCCCTATTAGTATTTATGCAGGAACAGATATTAAAAATCAAAACAAAATGGCTGTGACTGGTGTTTAGTATTCGAAAGGTTCCAGGTTCGAGTCCAAATGTTGGCAAATTTTTAATTTAATAGTTATAAATTTTTTTTAGTTTACAGAATTCTTTCCCATTTATTGCATTTTGGCGAACATGTCCTCCCCCTTGTGGCATTTGGACATGATGGAGATATACATAGAAATTGTTGTCAAAGTGCCTAATAATGATTCTCTGTTTAAATAAAAAAGAAGTGTGTTATCTGTCCCGATTAGCACGAACAGATATTCAAAAACAAAACAAAATATCTGATATTGTTGTTTAGTATTCAAAAGGTTTTGGGTTCCAATGCTGGCAAATTGCAGAATAACATTGATTTGTTTAAAAAGTGAGTTACTATTCCCGATTATTTTTGATACATAAATAGAAAATGGGGTGATTTTGGAGTTTTGCAACCAAGGGTGGTCGAGGGTTCGATTTTCACTAGGGGCTAATGTTGGCGTTTTTAACGCAGTCCCGATTAACCGTAATGCATAAAGCTGTTTCAACGAATATCGAATCTGGAACCTTTTGAGTACAATGCAAAGACTTTACCACTAATGTATGCTATGTTTTAAAACCAAAAATAAATAATAGTATCGAATTTTTTAAAAGATGCGTTACCAGTCTCGATTATAGCCTTTCCGATGGCGCAGTGGTAGCGTCGTCGCCTTGTAATCAAGGGGTCCCGGGTTCGATACCCGGTGGAGGCACAAGTGGTTCGGATCCCACTTTAAACTGTAAGTCCAGTCCCGATTAGCCTTACTGTGCATAAAGTGGACTTAAAACAACATATCAATTAATCAACATATCAACCATTCTCGATTAGCCATTATGCACAAAGAGATGTGTTTTGAAACCAAGGGGTCGAGGGGTCGATTCCAACTGGGTATGTGTGTTGAGGAAACTAAAGGTCAACAGGCATGTAAAGTTTTTACTCGCCATCTCAAAATAATTTTTTGGGCTTGTGTAATGATATAGTGGGGTCAAGTTGTGATTGCACGCGATATTTAATCTGGAAGCGGCTGCGCGGCAATCGCAACTTCAGGATAATATTGAAGACCCACGCTATATATCACAAATTGCAATTTGTGTCGCACTTCTCGCTAATTTGGTCAATTGTTTTTCTTAGTTCACTTAGTACATTCACTGCACCCAAAAAGGCGACACAAACAAGGGGGGAAAGGGGAATAAGAGAAAAAAAAGGGCAAGGGGGGGCGACCTGGAACGTTGGCACGATGTTATTAAGTCCCTATAGCACAGCAGAGAGTTTTTACGTACTTAAACAAACAGTGTTCAGCCTCTATAGCCATGTAATGCAGCACTCCGATTATTGTCCTTATTCTCTTAGTAGTTACCCATTTCACGAGTGACACACAAGGAAGGCTTCCGTCCACCAAGGCAGCATGCTAGGTACGCCTCTCGCCGGCCAAGTAGAGCCAAAGGCTTGTTGCCGTTCCGTTCCAGTCGATAGAAGCGACTCTGAAGGACTGCTGAGGTTTTACGCCCAGCCCGCTTGTACCGAGTCTGCCGCTAGAGGCAGCACCGGTAGAGCTATCGAGGACAACGGCCTCTGATTGCCGAAAATTGAACTATGGATATTTACGTGAAATTTTCAGTTTATGTAATGTTTGTAATATGTGGATATTAAAAGCGTTACAAATACCCCCTGACTTGCAAAAAAAAAAATAACAACCCAAAATTCCAAAATAAATATATACACTGAGTAATTGTAACCTACATATAACAAAACACTTGTGGAATTAAATACCAAGTTCCTTAAAGAAGGTCCCACTGAAGTGATGAATACTCAAGAATTCACACACCTAAAAATTCTTGGTAACCATTTCTGAAGATGGTCACTGAAGGAGTTCATAATAATGCATAAGAACATATAAACATGACAAAACGCATGTCGATAATAGAAGGCACCTTACGTCGTGTTCGCCTCCCGGCCAAACACCTAGACGTATTCATCTTCACGACAATTTTGTTGAGCAACAATCACACACATTGCCTCATTTGCTGTAACCATGGTAAATCCGTATATTTCGAAGATGGAATGAGAAACTCGTAACAATAGCGATGTAGGAAGTTGGCGGTTCCATTAATATTCTCTGGTAGTACTTCACATCCTCGTAGAGCAAAAAACATAGAAAGAAAAAAAAGGAACGAAATCAAAAACTAGGTAAAGAATGAAAGAAGAAAGAAGAAATAGGATAGCTGAGGAGAAAGGTTACTACAGGAAGGAACAAGGAAGTAGCATTATCACAAGCAGTACGGGGAATTAGGTGTTACCATAGGTTATACCAAATTACACAAGTAACAATATTCAAGAGAGAGCATACCATTCTCTCATAACATATAAATACAAGCGAATAATAGTAATTATTCTTAAATACAATACCAAAAGGTGTAAGACACATAAATATACATATATACAACCAATTGTTACAAACAAAAAAATATATATATGTAGGTAGAGACTTATGTCCAATAACAATTGAAAAGAGAGGACAAAGAAATGCAAGAGAATAAGCACAATTAAGCATAAAAAAAATCATTGACAGGAGGCTGGAGTGGACTGAAGTTGCAGAGCTATTTCCGAATTAGCCAAATCCTCTATTTGGGGAGCAACCTTCAAGTCGCGTATAATATAAGGTTGACGGTGACGGTGGAGGTAGATGTGGCGGCGTATATGGAGGAGGTATAGTAAATGTCATTTTGCAGAATTAAAAGGTAAAGACCCAAGCACAAAATAACAATATAGAAATATATATGCACGGAAATACAAAATATAACCAATCTATGCTATCTGTTGAGTTGAAGTAAAGAAAAGGGGTCTCTAATGGGAGAAAAAAAATTGATTATGGGTGTGAGAAAAAAAGGGGGAACAAAGGCAAATGGAGGGGAAAACATTATTCAATGTCCCACAATAACAAGTTATAGCAAAGGTAATGTTCACACCACAGATCAAAATGCAAAAATGCTCTGGTACCAATTTTGTAATGATATAGTGGGGTCAAGTTGTGATTGCACGCGATATTTAATCTGGAAGCGGCTGCGCGGCAATCGCAACTTCAGGATAATATTGAAGACCCACGCTATATATCACAAATTACAATTTGTGTCGCACTTCTCGCTAATTTGGTCAATTGTTTTTCTTAGTTCACTTAGTACATTCACTGCACCCAAAAAGGCGACACAAACAAGAGGGGAAAGGGGAATAAGAGCAAAAAAAAAGGTTTTTTTTAACGGCACCTTATGCGTGATAAAAAGGGCAAGGGGGGGCGGCGACCTGGAACGTTGGCACGATGTTATTAAGTCCCTATAGCACAGCAGAGAGTTTTTACGTACCTAAACAAACAGTGTTCAGCCTCTATAGCCATGTAATGCAGCACTCCGATTATTGTCCTTATTTTCTTAGTAGTGGCCCATTTCACGAGTGACACACAAGGAAGGCTTCCATCCACCAAGGCAGCATGCTAGGTACACCTCTCGCCGGCCAAGTAGAGCCAAAGGGTTGTTGCCGTTCCGTTCCAGTCGATAGAAGCGACTCTGAAGGACTGCTGAGGTTTTACGCCCAGCCCGCTTGTACCGAGTCTGCCGCTAGAGGCAGCACCGGTAGAGCTATCGAGGACAACGGCCTCTGATGGCCGAAAATTGAACTATGGATATTTACGTGAAATTTTCAGTTTATGTAATGTTTGTAATATGTGGATATTAAAAACGTTACACTTGGTACAGGTAGCTTTTTGTAGAAAGCCCCACAACGGCATCAACGTGGCTACCATCTGTGGGGGCCTCTTTTTTTTAAGTTGGAGAGGGGCACAAGGCCGCTTGTACCATACAACCTTGCACCGAAGAACCAACTTGTCAACTAGTCACTCACTCCATCATTAAAGTGCACAACATAATATCAGATTTGCACTGATAATAAGCAAAGAATTATAGCGGCTGCATAATTATATTTCAATGACAGCAAATGGTTTCAAATGAATGGTTTTCACTTTATTTTTTACTAAGTAACAGATTTGGTAATGAAAAGCTTTAACATTTGCATATAATATGAGATTTCTTTTGGTATCCAGTTTGTATGTTGACCAAATCACAGATATACTATTACTAAGGATAGCATTAAGTTAATCTAATAAAAATATATTCCAGTGCATTACAAAATTAACTCATTCTGTTTTCTGTTGTTTGAATCCATATGGTAAAGTCTCGAAACTTGATGCACATCTTTTTCTTTTGGTATATACCACCTGAAAAACCCTTATTTCCGGCTTACTAACAACGGAATGTCTTTTTGTGCGTACGATTTTGTTCGAGTTGAGTAAAGTTAAAGAGGAGGTGTTGTTGAGAATGGCATTGGTGAATGATTCGAAATTGATTGTGCTGGTGTGTTTATGGTTTAGACATATGCCTTTCACCTTGCAAACAGTAGTAACATTGGTATTGTCTGGATTTACTACCTCAAATGCATAACTTTTCGGCCCACTGGATGAAAATGCTCTGATATAAGCATTTTTCCCATAGAGTTCTAGTTCGTTTGTTAACTCCCCTAGGTAGTCTCCAACAGGCAGATCAACATCACTTGGCCTTTGAATATAAATGACACTATCGGTATCATAGTACAATACATTTTCGCCTAATGTATCCAAATATTCATAAAGCTCTAATCGTGCATGGTTTGTAGTGTATGCTGCAATAACTACATTTACAGTCGATAATGGAAGTGCAGATTCTTCGAGATGTTGCCAGTGAACTATCAACATATCTTCATTTATAGGTATAACTTGATGTACTTCAACATTGGGACTTTCTAGTTTATCGAAAAAATCCTTAGGATTGTTGATAATACTAACTTGACCAGGGTTTCTCTCTGTCCAAATTTACCCCAAAATGAATTCAGCATAAGTTTTGCTAAGCTTCGTAATCCAGGATTAGCACATATTCTGTTTTCATCCAACAACACACCCTCCTTTTCAAAATAGTCAGCTATGTATTTTTTTTTGGATTCTTCATCAATACACCACAATGGCCAGCCGCTTGCTTCAACTTTTGCTTTGAGAAATGTATTGATGTACTCTGCAAAAACACCACCTGATTTTTTTGCAGGATCATATTGTTCAACATTATATTCCCATACCTCATGTAATTCTAAAATTTTGTATTTCTTTTGAACTCCCTTCTGAACTTCATCCACAACCCATGTTCCAGTTATAGCTCTTTCCCTAGCAGTATGGTTACATTCCGCCTGGTTTATTTCATCGGCACAAGTTCTACATAGAGGGAAAGTTAATTTTGAATTGGTTCGATATGGTAACACAGAATGGTACAGATCTCTCGGTGGAAGTATTGTTGCTTTGACAAGCCCTTCAAAAGAATAAATATCGGGGCATTCTTCCCTCACATAAATTTTCACCGGATGGCCAACTGGAAACTTTTTAACTTTGCAACAATAAGGGTACAGGCTACATACATCCTTATATTGAATTGTTTCATTTTCTTTCACAGTGTAATGTAGTTTGGTAGCATTAGTTCTACCACCATAAAACGCCTCCCGGGGAATTATGGGGGCTTTAATTGATAACGCATGTTTTTCAACATAATGTTTCATGGTTTTGTTATTTCTCAACTGCTGGTGAAATTCGCACCCCCACATCTCATGGACAATGTAGTTAAGTGCTTTTAATCTGGTAATATTATTTCCTGTTCTTTCATACCGAAAAGACAAAGTATCATATGGGTCATCATGAAGAGGTTCTGTACGTGAAGTAGGGAAACATTTAACACAACCAAGTGTTCTGCATCCTTGATATTCAAATACATGCTTTTGCCCCTTTTCATCTTTAAAATATCCATCTACTTTCAAGTTTCCTCCAACTTTTACTTCTGGTCCTCTGGCTGCATGTTGGATTTCGATTTTATGTTTTTTTTCCTCCCATACCAACCATTGAATAGCCTGTATAGACTGAATATCACACCATCTGTATCCGTTTTTAGGAATAATTCCTATATGTTCTGCTTTCAAAAATATTTTACGGAATACTTTATTACAAGCTGAAGCGATGGCGATGGCTTCCAATAATGGGTTCACTGTTGTTTCTTTTTCAAACGTGGTCATGAATTTCAAACAGGCAGCACGTAATACATTAACATCTTCTACACAGTACTTCCTCAACTCCTTCTGCATATCGAAAACTACCCCTGTTTTCTGTTGTTCACTATGCCATTCCAAAAAACTGGTTCTCTGATTCTCCATCATAGAATCAACAGCGTAAAATTCAGTACCAGGGACACATCCGACATATTCTTTATTTTTCGAAGTATTAAAAAAATGAGGAAAATACCCTTTGGACATTGGGAGATCAAATGCTTTCGGTAATTTGTTTTGTTGAGCGCCATTGGAATAAAGTTGAGAGAATCTATGAAATGGATATTGTGCATCTTCAAAGATAATATTTTGGCTCCATTCATGATAACAGACGGTGTCCATTTCATTTTTTCGATCATAGTTTGCAGTACAAAGTGCAAATCATACCCTCTACTATTGTGTGCAATACACACAATATTGTTAATTTTGGTGCGGTGAGCTGAAACAAATTGCAGAAAATTGTAAACAGGTTCTGTACTATCAAAAATGTGCTGTTTTTCCCGCATACACTGCACCATTGAGACATATCTTTGTTCTCAATGCAATTATAGCATACATTCTGGCACACCAAAAGATTTGGAATATGCAGAAAATTTGATTTCAGTGCCTTCTAGTTTTGTGTCCTGCCTCGATTCAATATCGTAGAAGACAAGCATTGCTTTTTTTGATATAAGAGAAGATATTTGTTTGCCATAAATTTTTTGGATGTGACATACACTGGCTGACAAAAAAAGTTAAGCACCCAGAAGGAGTGGTTGGACGTGAATGAAACTACACATGTTGAAAGTCCATGTACCTTTATTGAACTGATTACAATATAGGATGCAAGAGTCAAGGCCGTTGGCAGTTACAGGTGGAATGGTGGCGCCAGGTCAGTAGGGTGTCGCACCCCCTCTGGCCGCAATACATGCCCTTATGCGGTTCGGAATAGTGTCAAACAGCCTTTGGATCCTCTCGTGAGGCATGTTCGTCCACAGGTGTTGCAGTTGTCCCTCCAGATCCCGCAGGTTGGCACTAGGACGGAGTCCCCGTCCAATGTCATCCCACACATGTTCAATGATGGAGAGGTTCGGGGATCGTGCTGTCCACGGGAGGACTTCAACATGCTCTAGGCAGTCCATAGACAGATGGGCTGTGTGTGGGTGTGCATTATCTTGTTGGAACACTGTCCCAGGGTGCTGTGCCATAAGGGGTAGGACGTGTGGACGCAAAATGTCTGTGACGTATCGCTGTGCCGTCAAAGTCTGCCGAAGCACTATTAGAGGTGACCTGAACGCATATCCAATAGCTCACCACACCATGATGCCAGGGGCCCCACATGTGTGTCTCTCCACAATGTAGGCAGGATGTGCCTTCTGCCCTCGACGCCGCCACACCCGCATACGACGGTCATCGGAGGTCATAGACAAGCAGGACTCATCACTGAACATGATGCGACGCCACTCGTCGTCTGTCCATGCCTCCCGAGCACGGCACCACACCAACCGCAGGCGTCGGTGTTGTGGTGGCAACGGCAACCGGCACATAGGGCGGTAGGACCCGAATCCGGCGGATGCGAGTCGTCGAGACACTGTGCGGGAACTCACAGGTTGTTGTACAGTGTCCAGTACATGTTCTCGGATGACGGGTGCCAAAGTTGTGGGATCCCGCACTGCTTGGAGCGCCATACGACGGTCTTCCCTCGGGGGGGTTCTTGGTCGACCTGAACCTGCACGACGTGCATGGGTGCCCTCATGTACCCATTGATTCCAACATCGGGCCACTGTGACATCTGAATGGCTCACATGCCTGGCAAATTACCCGATACGACCAACCCGCCTCATGCAGTCCCTCAATGCGGCCTCTGTCAAATGCTGTCAATTGCTGGATCGGCTGTCTAACGCGTCTGCGAGGCATCGCCGGTGCTTCGTTTTCCTCACTGAACTTCGTGCTGCAGTGTCTGACTCACAGCAGCTGACTGGTCCCACCTTATCAGCAACAGGAGGTGACGTCACAAATGCCCTCTGGTGGGCGTTCTACACATTACAGATCCTTGTACATCTAATCATTTACTCACACATCAATGGTATGCATGTATACCGAAATGGGGTAATCTTTGACCACTCCTTCTGGGTGCTTCACTTTTTTTTTGTCAGCCAGTGTAGATGTTCAGATGTTACCATATTTTTACAGCTGACACAGAATTTCTCCCCACATATATGAGGATTTCTGTTTGTACGAATAGCATGCGCTTTCATGCATTTTTCACATTTTACTGTCTGACAAAGAGAGTTTTTTCTATTGTAACATGTTTTATGATTATTGTAACACTTTTGACCATAGAAAAATTTGATACAATCAGTGCACTTTATTTTGGTTTCTGAAACAGTACATTTGGGCTTTTCTTGGCATTGTGAACAAACAGCTGTACAGGATCCTAGGTGTCTAGAAACATGATCATATTTCTTATGGCAAGTTTCACAATAGAAATTAGCGGAGAATGCAACTGTAAGAGATGTTATAACATTAAAATGGTTGTTTATGTACACCAAATTTAAAGTTTCGCGCCTAGGTAATAAAGGACCTTCATATATCACATCACTCCCGGAAAATCCATTATATACGGTAATCTTGAAATCAGATAAATAGTCCTGAAATTTTTGAATTTCGGTAGTTCCTCCACCACCACTCAAATTTTCCCCAGTTTCTCTGCACAGTTTATCCACTTCTTCTTCCATAACACATTTATGTTGTCTAACATACTGATAACGTTTTTTAGGTTCATTTTTGTAAACATTAATACCTCTTGCCACAACCAACGCATAAGCCAAACACCTGCTATCGGAATTTTTAATAGTTATAATTCCTTTTTTTAGTTTACAGAATTGTTCCCCATTCATTGCATTTTGGCGAACACGTCCTCCCCCTCGTGGCATTTGGACATGATGGAGATATACATAGAAATTGTTGTCAGAAAGAAATGTTGTATTGCTCTGCAATACTTTTTCCAATGCTGCCCACAATATCTCCATATTTATCGCCTGTGCTTCCCGAAAAGATAACCAAAAAGGGAGATCAGGGTGATCTTCATTCCTGATAGTAATACCAACTTGGTCATGCTCGGCCACATCACGTAGAAGATATTGGATCAGTTCTTGCAATCCCTCCTGAACCCATATCACCGGATTCTCATTGTGTGGTGCCCCCCGCAACCGAGCACGCACCATTCGTCCTTCCATATTGAATCTTTGGTAACGCCTTCTTGTCTCTTCTATAACTTCAACATGATGTAACACTGCATCATCGCCACGGCCTACCTGTCTGCACACTTCCGCTTCCTGAATACAATCCCGAAGAACCATTTGATATAACGCTGGCGAAATATGATTCGTACATTGCTCCAATTCTTTAGTCTCTAAAACAGATTCTAAATGGAAAATATCTCCACATTTTTCATCGGTTGTTCCAATACACCCAAATATCCCTGTATCCTGGTTGTTATACTTGTTAGGAAACATTTCAACATGTTGGTTGGTCTCACTAGAAATAGAGACAGAGGGTCTGGATTGATTGCTGTTAATAGCAGTAGAGGTAGAGGGGGTAGATTGGTTGAGGTCATGAACAGTACTATGAACAGTAGAAAAAACATTTTGTTTGTGCTTATTATGCTCTTGTGAATAATCAATCCCAGTTGATTTATTAGCATTATTTCCCCCCAATTCATTGGCAATAGCAACAAAAATATCCTGAGTATCAATGTTTACAGATTTGTCTATGTTGTCAATCGATTTATTTCCTTCATCTGTACCCAAGGCCAAATCCAGATCATTGAGCATACCCTGGGTGGATATACAGCTACTTTGACTATATTCACCAATTTCATTTCTGATTGTATTCAAAACCTCTTGGGTGCTTATTTCAATACCCCTTTCAAAATTAGCAGTGCCTGCATTTTCCAATGAGGTGGAGGGCGTAGATTGGATGTAGTCACTATAACTACCATAACTATAAACAGTGTGAGAAAAATGTTCTTTGTGCTTATTATGCTTATGTGAAAAATCAATCCCAGTTGATTTATTAGCAATGTCTTCCCCCAATTCATTGGCAACAGCAACAAAAATATCCTGAGTATCAATGTTTACAGATTTGTCTATGTTGTCAATCGATTTATTTCTTCCATCTGTGCCCAAGGCCAAATCTAGATCATTGAGCATACCCTGGGTGGATATACAGCTACTTTGACTATATTCACCAATTTCATTTCTGATTGTATTCAAAACCTCTTGGGTGCTTATTTCAATACCCCTTTCAAAATTAGCAGTGCCTGCATTTTCCAATGAGGTGGAGGGCGTAGATTGGATGTAGTCACTATAACTACCATAACTATAAACAGTGTGAGAAAAATGTTCTTTGTGCTTATTATGCTTATGTGAAAAATCAATCCCAGTTGATTTATTAGCAATGTCTTCCCCCAATTCATTGGCAACAGCAACAAAAATATCCTGAGTATCAATGTTTACAGATTTGTCTATGTTGTCAATCGATTTATTTCTTCCATCTGTGCCCAAGGCCAAATCTAGATCATTGAGCATACCCTGGGTGGATATACAGCTACTTTGACTATATTCACCAATTTCATTTCTGATTGTATTCAAAACCTCTTGGGTGCTTATTTCAATACCCCTTTCAAAATTAGCAGTGCCTGCATTTTCCATTGAGGTGGAGGGTGTAGATTGGATGTAGTCACTATAACTACCATAACTATAAACAGTGTGAGAAAAATTTTCTTTGTGCTTATTATGCTTATGTGAAAAATCAATCCCAGTTGATTTATTAGCAATGTCTTCCCCCAATTCATTGGCAACAGCAACAAAAATATCCTGAGTATCAATGTTAATGATTTGTCTATGTTGTCAATCGAATTATTTCCCCCAACTGTACCCAACGCCAAATCCAGATCATTTAGCACACCCTGGGTGGATATACAGCTACTCTGACTAAATTCTCCGATTTCATTTCTGATTTTATTCAACACCTTTTGGGTGTTTATTTCAATAACCCTCTCAAAATTAGTAGTACTTTCAGTTTCCATTTTTTCGAAGATATCTGAAAATTATAAAGTTCAAAATTACCTAACAACATATGTTTTTATTTTCTATAAATACACAATAACTGCAGAGTCACCCCTTTATAGCTTATCTGTGAATAATATGTATTTATATAAAAAAAAACTCAAACTATATGGTTTACAGTTCAACAAGAATGCGTTGAAAACACATTTTAAACACACTTTAAACTGTAGAACCAACCCCAGTTTGCCTATCTGTGTATAATATGGCTTTTTAAACAATCATTTATTTATTTATTATTTTTTTGAACACAGGCAGATTGGGGCTGGAGACAATTTTACAAACGCGGTTTTATATAGATAAATAGATAATATCGACTCCGCTTCAAACTGTAGTTCCAGTCCCAATTAGCCTATCTGTGTATATTATGGCTTTTTAAACAAATACAGAAATCCAGTTCCGATTACCCCATCTGTGCAGAAAGCAGCCTTCTAAACAATTTCTCTCTCTGCATACAGCGGCTGATTAGAACTGGTGACAATTTAAAAAAAAATTATATAGATACATATGGCTCTGCTTCAAACTGTAGGTCCAGTCCCGATTACTTTTTTTGTGCATAAGACGGTCTACTAAACAATTCGTCTTTTTGCGCGCAGTAGCTGATTGGGGCTGGCATTCTAAACAATTTCTCTGTTTACGCACAGCGGCTGATTGGGACTGGTGACACAGTTTTTAAAAACAAATGTAAATAGATACATATAACTCCGCTTCAAACTATATGTAGAGTCCCGATTACCCCATCTATGCATAAAGCGGGCTTCCAAACAATTTCTATTCTTGCGCACAACGGCTGATTGGGATTGGTAACAGTTTTACAAGAGTGATTTTATATAGATACATATGGTACAGCTTCAAACTGTAGGTCCAGTCCCGATTACCCTCATCAATGCATAAAGCGGCATTCTAAACAATTTCTCTGTTTACGCACAGCGGCTGATTGGGACTGGTGACACAGTTTTTAAAAACAAATGTAAATAGATACATATAACTCCGCTTCAAACTATATGTAGAGTCCCGATTACCCCATCTATGCATAAAGCGGGCTTCCAAACAATTTCTATTTTTGCGCACAACGGCTGATTGGGATTGGTAACAGTTTTACAAGAGTGATTTTATATAGATACATATGGTACCGCTTCAAACTGTAGGTCCAGTCCCGATTACCCCATCTATGCATAAAGCGGCCTTCTAAACAATTTCTCTGTTTGCGCTCTGCGGCTGATTGGAACTAGTGACAGTTTTTAAAAACTAATTTAAATACATACATATAGCTCCGCTTCAAACTGTAGATCTAGTCCCGATTACCCCATGCATAAAGCGGCCTTCTAAACAATTTCTCTCTTTGCGCTCTGCGGCTGATTGGAACTAGTGACACAGTTTCTAAAAACTAATATAAATAGATACATATGATACCGCTTCAAACTGTAGCTCCAGTCCCAATTATCCGATCTATGCATAAAGCGGCCTTCTAAACAATTTCTCTGTTTGCGCACTGCGGCTGATTGGGACTGGTGACACAGTTTTAAAATCTAATTTAAATACATACACATGGCTCCGCTTCAAACTGTAGATCCAGTCTCGATTACCCCATTTGTGTATAAAGCGGCCTTCTAAACATTTTTTTTTTTGCGCACAGCGGCTGATTGGGACTGGTGACACAGTTTTTAAAAACAAATGTAAATAGATACATATAACTCCGCTTCAAACTATATGTAGAGTCCCGATTACCCCATCTATGCATAAAGCGGGCTTCCAAACAATTTCTATTCTTGCGCACAACGGCTGATTGGGATTGGTAACAGTTTTACAAGAGTGATTTTATATAGATACATATGGTACAGCTTCAAACTGTAGGTCCAGTCCCGATTACCCTCATCAATGCATAAAGCGGCATTCTAAACAATTTCTCTGTTTACGCACAGCGGCTGATTGGGACTGGTGACACAGTTTTTAAAAACAAATGTAAATAGATACATATAACTCCGCTTCAAACTATATGTAGAGTCCCGATTACCCCATCTATGCATAAAGCGGGCTTCCAAACAATTTCTATTTTTGCGCACAACGGCTGATTGGGATTGGTAACAGTTTTACAAGAGTGATTTTATATAGATACATATGGTACCGCTTCAAACTGTAGGTCCAGTCCCGATTACCCCATCTATGCATAAAGCGGCCTTCTAAACAATTTCTCTGTTTGCGCTCTGCGGCTGATTGGAACTAGTGACACAGTTTCTAAAAACTAATATAAATAGATACATATGATACCGCTTCAAACTGTAGCTCCAGTCCCAATTATCCGATCTATGCATAAAGCGGCCTTCTAAACAATTTCTCTGTTTGCGCACTGCGGCTGATTGGGACTGGTGACACAGTTTTAAAATCTAATTTAAATACATACACATGGCTCCGCTTCAAACTGTAGATCCAGTCTCGATTACCCCATTTGTGTATAAAGCGGCCTTCTAAACATTTTTTTTTTTGCGCACAGCGGCTGATTGGGACTGGTGACACAGTTTTTAAAAACAAATTTATATAGATATATATAACCCCGCTTTGATTTGAACCCTAGAATTTTTTATTGCAGTGTTAATTTTATTCCATTTCAATTTGTTTTACATTTTATTGTTGGTGAATTCTACTGTTGGTTGAGCTACATTGGTCAAACTACACACCAGACACACACGCGCTAGAGATTAAAATTAGTAAGCATTAGAGAAATAGAGTAAGCAGTTTGAAATAACAGTTAACTAGAAAAACAAACTCATATCACGCACTTACCTCCAGTTGCATTGTTGGATTGCAGCAGAAATAAAAAGGTATAGCAGCGAAACAATCGGCTTAACTTTTTCTCACTACAGAGCACAGCAAACTGAGTTTTTGAAACTATTTTTGAACTTAAAAATACTGAATAATCATTTTCTGCTGGATGCGGGCAAAAGTTGGACTTTACTACCTGTGACTCGGGGGGATTCTTAAATGCGCCTTTTCTAACAAATGAACTAGAACTCTATGGGAAAAATGCTTATATCAGAGCATTTTCATCCAGTGGGCCGAAAAGTTATGCATTTGAGGTAGTAAATCCAGACAATACCAATGTTACTACTGTTTGCAAGGTGAAAGGCATATGTCTAAACCATAAAAACAGCAGCACAATCAATTTCGAATCATTCACCAATGCTATTCTCAACACCTCCTCTTTAACTTTACTCAACTCGAACAAAATCGTACGCACAAAAAGATATTCCGTTGTTAGTAAGCCGGAAATAAGGGTTTTTCAGGTGGTATATACCAAAAGAAAAAGATGTGCATCAAGTTTCGAGACTTTACCATATGGATTCAAACAACAGAAAACAGAATGAGTTAATTTTGTAATGCACTGGAATATATTTTTATTAGATTAACTTAATGCTATCCTTAGTAATAGTATATCTGTGATTTGGTCAACATACAAACTGGATACCAAAAGAAATCTCATATTATATGCAAATGTTAAAGCTTTTCATTACCAAATCTGTTACTTAGTAAAAAATAAAGTGAAAACCATTCATTTGAAACCATTTGCTGTCATTGAAATATAATTATGCAGCCGCTATAATTCTTTGCTTATTATCAGTGCAAATCTGATATTATGTTGTGCACTTTAATGATGGAGTGAGTGACTAGTTGACAAGTTGGTTCTTCGGTGCAAGGTTGTATGGTACAAGCGGCCTTGTGCCCCTCTCCAACTTAAAAAAAAAAGAGGCCCCCACAGATGGTAGCCACGTTGATGCCGTTGTGGGGCTTTCTACAAAAAGCTTCCTGTGTCAAGCCCAAATACTTATTTTGAGATGGCGAGTAAAAACTTTCCATGCCTGTTGACCTTTAGTATCCTCAACACACATACCCAGTTGGAATCGACCCCTCGACCCCTTGGTTTCAAAACACATCTCTTTGTGCATAATGGCTAATCGAGACTGGTAACGCATCTTTTAAAAAATTCGATACTATTATTTATTTTTGGTTTTAAAACATAGCATACATTAGTGGTAAAGTCTTTGCATTGTACTCAAAAGGTTCCAGATTCGATATTCGTTGAAACAGCTTTATGCATTACGGTTAATCGGGACTGCGTTAAAAACGCCAACATTAGCCCCTAGTGAAAATCGAACCCTCGACCACCCTTGGTTGCAAAACTCCAAAATCACCCCATTTTCTATTTATGTATCAAAAATAATCGGGAATAGTAACTCACTTTTTAAACAAATCAATGTTATTCTGCAATTTGCCAGCATTGGAACCCAAAACCTTTTGAATACTAAACAACAATATCAGATATTTTGTTTTGTTTTTGAATATCTGTTCGTGCTAGTCGGGGCTGATAACACACTTCTTTTTTATTTAAACAGAAAATCATTATTAGGCACTTCGACAACAATTTCTATGTATATCTCCATCATGTCCAAATGCCACAAGGGGGAGGACATGTTCGCCAAAATGCAATAAATGGGAAAGAATTCTGTAAACTAAAAAAAATTTATAACTATTAAATTAAAAATTTGCCAACATTTGGACTCGAACCTGGAACCTTTCGAATACTAAACACCAGTCACAGCCATTTTGTTTTGATTTTTAATATCTGTTCCTGCATAAATACTAATAGGGACTCAACACACTTCTTTTTTTTATTTTAAAAACAACATCATTATCAGCCAATTTGACATTGTGAATCGAACCCGGGACCTTATCATTACAGCATAAACATCATATTTCCAAATAGTTCATTTTCTCTTTGTGCACAAAAAGCTAATCGGAACTTTTAAACAAATACAATTGAATATCCGATTTTCACCAACATTGGGAATCGAACCCTCAACCACTTGGTTAAAATATCTCGCGGAATAAAAAACACTACCCGCGCCGCTCCGCCCCGCTCCGCCCCGCGCCGCGCCCCGTCCCCGCCGCCGCTAAACACAAAACGCGGCTGCCATATTGATTTTATTCAAATACTATTTATACACAGATGGACTAATCGGGACCTATAATGGCGGGACAAAACAATTGGCCTCATTTAACTACCTAGAAAATCGAACCCGCGACCTCTTCATTACCAGGCGACAACATTAACCACTAACCCCAAAGCCGCCATATTGATTTTATTCAAACACTATTTATGCACAGATGGACTAATCGGGACCTATAATTGCGGGACTAAACAATTGGCCTAATTTAACTACCTAGAGAATCGAAACCACGACCTCTTCATTGCCAGGTGACAACATTAACCACTAACCCAACTCGATTTTCGAACTCAACCATTTTGTTGGCTTTATGTACACACAGGCTAATCGAGACCATTCAATATTGACATCGTCGCCTTGTAATCAAGGGGCCTCAGGTTCGATACACGGTGGAGGCACATAGTGGTCCGAATCACCACTTTTCAACTGTAGGTCCAGTCCTGATTAGTCTTGCCGTGCATAAAACGGACTTTAAAAAACTAACTCAATCTATCAATCAATCAATATTGACTCTACCAGCAATCGAACCCTCGACGCCTCTTGTTTTACAGAGCAATAACCTTAGCCGCTAAGCTTTCGGGGTACAGCACCTTCCGCGCCATCTTTAATTCATTTCTTCATGTCTTTGCATCATACGCAATGGTTGCGCGCGCATTTCCTCCACAGACACACACACACACACACACACACACACACACACACACACACACACACAAACATACGCACGTGTTAGGTTAGCATACATCAAGAAACAACGTGACAAATCCATTGACCCCCTCCCCCACCGCTTCCGATGTCTTCAACGTGATAAGACACGTTCTGCTGACTCAACAATAAAACCTCTCATAACCCGCTACAACAGGATGTAACATAACACCAGTCGCATCGAATTTTTGCTGACGCGTAGGAACGAAGTGCTGTCATTCTACTCAGGGGTCCTGGGTTCGAATCCTGGCCTGGGCATAGATGTTTGTGAGTGTTTATTCAACAATTCATCATGTCATCAGTCATCCCCATCTTCGCAAATTAGCCAAAAGTGGCATAAAAAGCGAAGTAAAATATAGCAAAATAGCATTGGTTCGAATGTTTCATTTATATTTTATCGAATATTTCATATATATAAACGCTCATACTAAGAATAACAGTGTGTACAAACTAAGGGGTGCATACGGAAGTAACAAGCAACACGCACCGCTTAAGAATATAAGAAGCAAGCATTCAGTGCAGCTGCGCTACTAGAAGACGCCACCAGACTATTATTTACTTTCCCAGACAGGCATTTTTTTAAGAAGCTGTATGACGATTCCGATCCTTGAAAATCACATTGAGGAACACAGAATTAATTAACATAATGATGAGCAATTTGTCTATTATTACATTTGCCTTCGATTGTGCGTACAACACAGGAATTCTGCATTTATAGCAAGTTACACAGGAAGAGCGAGAGAAACCTGGGAAGTGCTTCTACAGATAACATCTAAAAATAACAGCGAGCGGTATTCCTCCATCCCTTGTCTGCGAGGGCGAGGGACTTAGTGTGCATGGTTGCCACTGCCTCAGAAACTCATGCAGGTCGTGTGGGAAGAGAGAGAACTAGGAACGCTCACTCCCGTGTTTCTCAGCATTGCTTCACGAAACGTATAACAGAAATATTCTCAATTTAAACTGTGTAATCCAACTTCATGCTTTAATGTTGAAAAAATAACGTTATTTAAAAGCAGCGAAGTTAAGCATAAAAGATGAAGGTCTGGCAATCTTAGATACCGATAGAAGAGAAACAAGATCGCCTGCTTGACACTAGGGTTGTCCTGTCTCCTGGTTGCAACGTCATACATTGCAAACGCAAGCTGCAGAAAATGCACGCTCTTCGAAAAAATGTTTAGAACACACATTTTTTTTATAATCAATCGGTCTACAAACAGAAGGCAATAGCAATTGAATAGAATGGACATATTTTCACGCAACAACATTACTTTTTACTCTACATTTTTTGGTCTGAGAGCGTACCGGGGGTGGGGTCTGTAGACTCCCCTAATACATGACCAATATTCAAAGAAATTTAAATGCAGTATTCATTCATTCATTCAGTATAGGTTATATACGCGTGACTTACAAAGTACGAAATTACCTTGCATATAATTTTGTTGTGGATTTGTCACATTTTACATTGTTACAACAATTTTCTTCGATAAACAAACGTTCAGCTTTCCTTAAGCTGTCATTGAATATAAGTCAACTAAGGAGAAAACCAAAATCCTCAGCATTGTACCAACATGTGACACTGGCGACACCACACAAAATTAGATTCATAATACAACGACCTCCTACTCTAAACCAAACCAATTCAATGCTCCGGTTATAATACCAATAATATGGCTACCGTCCCAAGTATTTTTTTTTGTGAAAGTATTGTGGATTGTGTGGATTAGTACGAGGTGAAGGTAACTAATTTGTACCGTCTGGTTAACCACGACGTGGATATGAGATGGCGTACAGAACGGAAGAAACGGGATGTTTCCTGCAAGTTATCAAAGGTTCTGGTCAAATAATCGTCTGCAATACGTGAGAAATAATTTTCCAAAGGGCGGAATCACAGCCTGATTTACTGAAATTGCTGTTCTCTGCTTGCTTTCCTATACTCAATAACATGCAACTCACTATCACTACAATTCACGAATGTTGACGAAGAGAAGATTTAAATAAGATAAGGCATTTTGCCACCCCAAACTCGGGCACCACAAGGTCCGGGCTGAGAAGTTAACTTTAGGTCCAGCCCTGAGTAACTGAACGTAAAACTCAAATTACAGGCAAAATAAATTCATTAAATGAAGGGCTCTGGTGTAAACCACGGTAAGTGACATCTTACCATGTACATGTTACATGTACCATCTTACAAAAATGATCAAAATGTCACAAACAGTTCAATCTGCTATTTATACTTAATTTTTTGTGATTTTCTTGTCACCTGAAGTGAAAAGAAGGAAGATTTTTCACCGTAACACTGGATTGCTCAATATCCCTCGAAACGATCTCCTCTCAGCGGATGATAGTGCATGAGAACTTATGGGAGCGGAGAAGTCCAAGGGCAAGGTTCAACGGGGGTATTTCCCCAACAATCTCTCTTTCAAAAGATCATTAACAGATCTCCAGCAATAGCAACGTATTCACAATTAAAGTGAAACAAGAAAGAACAATAAACATAAGAATGAAACCTAATTGATTTATATTAATAGAAAAACTAAATACAATGTTTCAAGTGTTACGCCGACATCCGTGGCGGAGTGGTTAGCATAGCGTGCTACGACGTCTGAGGTCCCTGGTTCGAATCCTGGCCTGTGCATGGGTATTTGTGAGTGTTCCTTCATCGGTTTCATTGTACATCAGCCATTTCCATCTTCGCGATTAGCCAAAAGTGGCAGAAAAGCGAAGTAAAATAAACAATTTCAATCAATCAATCTTTCAGCTGTTCCATAATAACACAATTTCAACAAGTTTGAAATTAATTGACATCTTTAACCACTTACTAAAGAAATCAGTTTGCTACTTTATGCAAATCTGATATTTATAAAAGTAAAAAAAAACATTCCTTTAAATGTATTTAATAATGTTATTTTTAAATATTTAGTGATTTAGTAATTAGTAATGTATTTAATTACGTATACATATTAGCGCGCACGTGCGTGTAGATTAAGATCTTTGCCCCCCTCAACCATTGATTTCACACCATGTACACGAAGCAAAAAGAAGAAGAGTCAGTATTGATTGATTGATTTCGTGTCTTAAGTCCACTTTATGCACAGTAAGGCTAATCGGGACTGGACCTACAGTTTAAAGTGGGATCCGAACCACTATGTGCCTCCACCGGGCATCGAACCTGGTACCCCTTGATTACAAGGCAACGACGAAGAGTCAATATAATGATGTTACACCCATATTCTGCCTTCCGTTTCAAATATAAGGGCCTCCCTGATTCTTTCATGCCCAACGCTGTCGCTTTGTAATGAACGGATTCCGAGATCGAACTTTCATACCTGCTTGGGGCAGAATGATCAGAGGCTCGAATCCTACTTTAAACTGTAGATCCTTCCCGATTAGCCTGTCATGCAAACCGTGGACTCAAAACAAAGTTAAACCACAGATAAATGTGGTTTGACCAAAGTTTTGCTTTGACACGTAGGCTATATTAAACGATGAAACAACATTGACCCCCCCCCCCCCACCTTTACATTCATTCGTCTTGCTTTGTAGTTCGCATGTATTGACTTCAATTATATCCTACTTAAGTGGATGATGGACCAAGTTTGATGGACAGATGTTACCAACGATGGCCAAAACGAAGTACGTAGTGACTTGCAGCTAATGCAAACGCAATTTTGCGTCTGTAGCTTTTCCGAACGCGGGATGAGACTTCCTGGCGCCATTCTTTACTCCGCAGACGCTGCCAGCAAGGGAGGCCACGAAGCAAGTTGCACAGCATTAGCTATCGCTTGTGGCGTTCTGAAAGCCCATTGTGAAAAATTAAGGAACTCACCAAAGAGTGTTATCTTTTTACTTTGTACAGTCAATGGCAAAGAAATGGTAGGCAAATTGTCCATTGCTATTTTCATTACTTTTTATTCTACATCCTGTGTTGTTTTAAGGAATGACACTATGTTGGTTCGAAGCAGGCATTGCCCTCTTCATATTGACGTCATTATTTCAATTCAGTATCATCACATTGTGTAATACAGATTGAATGAAAATGGTGGTGGATAATTCGCCTACTGTTTCTTTCGCCGCTGAGTGTACAGCAGAACTGTTAATTACATTTATAAAATTATCAGAAAATACTTTAAATAACTTTAGATCAATTCGTCTTTTCTTTAAATAAATTCAGCCTGAGGCTATCCAACTACTCTTCTTTAGCCAACATATTTAAAGACGCGAAAAGCATGAAGGTTGTACAAAATTATGTAACGAGATTGCTAATTTGAAGCAAGTATATATGATGAAATATTTTGAAACTCTTCTTAATCAACGCAAAGCAATGTCCATTTTCTGCAGCAACCAGTTTATTCGTCCAAGAAACGTATGTAAGTTTAGATAACTAACCACTTCTACTCGTTCCTTTGGGGTCCCGGGTTTGAATCCTGGCCTGGGCATGGAAGTTTGTGAGTGTGCATTCATCAATTTCATCATGTCATCACTCATCCTCATCTTCGTAAATTACCTAAAGTGGCACAAGAAGCGAAGTAAAGTAAAGCAATTTAATCAATCAATCGTTCCTTTGGGGCAGGTAGGAGATTCAGTTCAGACGCGTTAGAGTAATATGCGACGGTTTCGCCCTTAAATAGAACTGAGACGCAGTGCGATAATATTCGCCCTTCTTTTGCTTAGATGTTCGACTATGCATTATGGCAATTGCCAGTGAGTCACTGATAGAGTAAAAACATATAATGTGAAGGCAGGTTGACGTGTGAATATACAAAATTATTAATTTGGAGTACCTAAATGTAAAATCGTCGCGATTAACAAAACAGGAAGAAAAGCCACGTAAAATATACAGTGCGTTCAATTTAAATTTGAACCCACCGGAAAAGCATCATGAGAGTAAGTATTAATTTCCTTTTCCATTTCCTTGCCTCTTCGTTCAACACCAAGCTACGTGACTACGCAGCCGTCGTGTTACCATTACAAACAAATAAATGCATTGTGTTAGGTATTCGTAAATGGGCGGACTGCGGTACAATTTTAAATTCAACGCTCTGTAAATAACCGAGTATAAATAGTTGTTTATTAACTTTGGATTTTCCTTTTGTGTTGCTTACGAATTTAGAAACAGTACCTCAATACTTTCTTCCGAAAGAAGCACTGCACAGGCACACAGCCTCCACATGTGTACATATGTATAAGTGTGTGATTAGAAAATAAATATGAATGATAAGAAACGTGATACTTTTTAAAGATGGTGTAGTTATTGATTTGCCGTTACTTGAAAATACCGGAATCTCAGTTATTGGCAACACCGAAATATCGATATATCGAAACGGTACCTTCGCTATTTTCCGGTACTTTCTACACCTTCGACGTAACCGGTATTTCGAGATATTGAACCCCGGTATCTAAAGCTCACTCTATACTCGTAATATTCTGAAACTGACACTTGCAAGGTATAAGTTTACTCTCCAGAACTTGAAATGAGAATTCTCAGGCTGGAGGAGGGACAGGAAGGGGGGATTTCTCGCGCTCATAAGCAAAGATGAAGACATGGGACTGCATCGCAATTCTGCCATTGATTGCAACAACTAGGGTGATGTTTCAGCCCCTTTTCGCCCGAGTAATGAGCATCACCTCACGTCACGAAGTCTCTGGAGTATCACTTCGCGAGGTTTTCTTTCTCCTGATAGTAGAGGAAGCTCCTTTTTAAGTTTTGCCGTTCGACGGGGCAAAACGAGCCGACGTCTGGACAACGCATGTCAGGCTGTTGATCATGTGGCATCGGGTTCGAATCTCGAACGTCCCCCAAACCTTTACGTTGGAGAGAAAGAAATGGCAAATGGGGGCGGTAGGAAGAGAACCAACGAAACGCACGCATTCATGTAATAAAAAGATATTCATCAAAAACGTTGTTAAATGTTTAAAAACTCATACTTGACTGATCGAAATCAAATTATTTCAAGGATGGGGTCGACTTCTCACATGATCACTCTTTTGGTTTGCCTCTAATTATGGTCATCCATTCTTAACTTACCTATTTCTTTATTCCATTGCTTTTGAAGTGGATGAGTGGAGTGTCAGGAAATTTCGTTAGAGGACGCAGTTGCGGGGGAAAAAGTGCCAAAATTTGGGAGGAGGCAACTACCCCCACGCCCCACGCCACTGTGTATAATCCTATTCTATTTAATATTATTAATAATAATATGTTCATGTAATTGCCCTTGTTCACCACGAAGTAATTCCATGGCTGATGGTTACTGTGGCACGATATTAAGGGAGTGGCCTCGGCTAGAATCTACGATGGCGTTATTTTTTATGTAATCCGCTTCGTGAGCTAATTACTTCATTTCCTTGAGGTTAACTTGCTGGTGTATATAATGCACCACAGAGGCCGGTTGCTGAAACCATCGATATACGATATCCGTTATCTGTACTCGAAAATATGACAAAAAATATCGATATAGTGCGAACCGACATTTTCGGTATCTTCGGTAACCAACATAAAATAATCTCTTTAATGGAGACATTCATTTATATCTTGTAAGGTTGAGTAGTAGAGGCACTAACGTTAGGACCTACGAGAATATTTGTGCGCGTCTGTATTTATTTTCTCTCATCTACCAACCACTTCGACTCATTGTTATATTTACGATAGAGACGGCCGGAACACACCCGCTCTAGTAAAGACGATTTTATTATTATCACTATTAATATTATTATGGGTTGTATATATTATTTGCCCCAACAGGCAGTGAGCTAGCAGACGGGCGATTGAGTTGTGTAGAACTGAGCCACACTGATGACCGAGACGCACCGCGAAAACACACTCCCTTTTTTCCAGAAGCGTGCGATAAAGGAAACGAAGCAAGCACCACTTGCGGTTTTTTTTTCTTTTTAACATTTTTGTATCTTAAGTTCATGTTTTTCAATGCATTTAACACCTTAGAATGGAATTAATTTCTACAACATATTTACATGTGCAGACCATTCAGTTCCCCTACTTGCAGTCGTATTGCCTGCAAACATAAAATCGACAAAGGGAAAATATAACGTCAATTACTGAGTTCAAAAGGTACAAAATTATCCACAATATATTTGTGAAATAGGCTAATAAAATTGAACAACGTCGTAAAATTCTATTGATGTACGTTATACATATTTCTTTCAGGTAATGTATATAATCAAGCACATAATCCTTGTAAATTGGAACATAACATGAAGAAGTATTCCTCTACAGTGAATAGAAAGTAAATGTGTTAAAGGCGTGATTCTTGCACTTTGAACTGCACAATTGCAGACAATGTATGAGCAACAATAAGGACATATAATTAACAATCAACATTTTTACGTGTTAAATAAAGGAATATAATAGTTACAAGGTCGGCATCCATGTAATTAATATTCAGTGGCGTAGCATGGACATTTCGGGTGGGAACGCAAAGTCCGAAGGAAGGGTCGGCCATTTCTTGCTTAATAATTTACTTATGGTATTAGTCGCCACAGGTATTGTTTATTTGCCTGAAGTCAGCTGGGTTTTCAATAAAACATCATCCATGCATGTTTTAGCTAGAAAATGAGATGCCTCACTATGCCACAAATGTTTTGAACTCTGGAGTTTTATACCTTTCTGCATGACGCAAGTCATTAAAAACCTACCTGAATCAAAAGTGCCTCTGAACAACAGTAGACGTCATTGTTGTGGATGATCCAACTACTGATTTATTTGGTTTATTTTACTTCGCTTTTCTACCACTTTTGGTTAATTGCGAATATGAATATGAGTGATGATATAGATGAAGGGACACTGACAAACAACACCCGTGCTCACGCCGGGATTCGAACCGGAGACCTCTGTCGTCTTGGCGCACTGTGCAAAGCACTCTGACACGGAGGTGGGTGGATGATCCAAATATCGTACACTCTACTGACGTAACAGTACCGATTAGTAATTCAGACCACTGTTTATTACATCTTGAGAATGCTGATAAACATTTTAAAATAATTTTGTCCAGAGACCATTCGATCTTAAGAGTTTTCAAATGAATGCTAAACATTTCCATTGACACAATATTAAGCAGTTAGATAATAACAAAAAAATAATAACAATAAAAAAATAATAGTTTTGCGAGTTAAGGGGTAGAGCAGCCAAAGGCTGAATTTCTACCACGAGGACTTCACCAACTTATTTGACAAAAACTGTGTTGATCTTTTAGTTTCTAATGCACATCGCTGTTCGTGCGATAAATTATAGAATGCAGTGGTCATTAAGAAGCGGTATATTTGAGATTGGTAAAGTTACATCAGTCAATATTGCGTATTGTAGCATCACATAGCATGAGTTGCATGAGCGCAAAGAACCGGGTAGGAATTCTACCGCTGTCGTCTGCTTCAGAAGGCAGGAAGGGTCACATGAACCAATCACGGTAGACCTCTGCTGCTCCGTACGCTGTCGTACGAGAGAGCATTTACGCGCGTGCTGTAGAGATCGAAGCTTTCCCTCCAGAAAGGCAGCAAGGAATATAGATTCCTTTACGCCGAACCTGCTCGGCGTCCAGCCAGGAAAGGCATTGAGAAAAGATGCTAGAACGAGTCTTGAGAGTGGAACGTTGCAAGCGGATCGCGAAAAATAGCTATTATAATGCCATGAAGGTCAAACATATATGAAATTAGTCACGTTTTACTTTATATTCACAGCGTTTAAGCATTTTTGAAATTTTAAATCTGGGAACGCCGGGCGTACGGGCGTACTATAACGCTACGCCACTGTTAATATTACCATTCAGCTATGTTCACAAATCAGAGGCGTATATTCGGGGTATATCTATGCTATCTGCGAAGACAGAATCAGTGAATTAAATACAGAAAAAATATCTATCAGAAAATGTGCATAAAATTGTTCATTTCAATAAGAAGATGAACCCCAAGCGCAGGCGGCCAACTCCACGGGGGAGACGGGCAAGCTTGACAGGGTTACCACAAAGATTACCCGATCAATGGAGCCAAACTGTTACAGGAGGGAGAACAGGATTGCTTATGGCAGGGGAAAGTGTGAAATATGCAGGGGTGTGCGGGACACAATGTTTTGGGGGACGGATTTTTTTTTAATCCCGACATACAGGTCGGGAAAAATTTGCCATTTCCCAACAAAGTCGGGAAATTTTCTGGACGGAAAATGTTCAAAATTTCCCGATGCTCTTAAAATCTCGAATTCTACAAGTAATTTTTAACTTACGTGATTGTTTTTGCATTTCTGGAATAGAAACAAACAATTACCGATAAGTTCCAGACCCTTGAAATGCAGAAAACATCGAGCATTAACAACTTTTTAAAAATGACCATTCGGTATTTCTCGACTGCTCGGGATCCCGAAAAGTTGGGAAGTCATTTCACGAAGTCGGGATCAGGACAAGAAATTGTTTTTCCGATCCCGATCCCGACTTTTCGGGATCCCGCACACCCCTAGTCAAATAGCAGGGACAAGAACATCATTGAACGCTTGCAGAGGAGTTGAGAAAAAGAGGTCGTTGACCTTGGAACAACTAGATACGGGAATGGTTTATGAGTGAATCTAAAAATTACCGAAGTGACAAGGACCAGTTCTAGTGTAGATCGCGTCGAGTGGTCTTGGTACGTGGAATTTATTTAGAGGCAGTGCGTGAATACAGTAGTGAGTGGATTGAATTTTTGTGAATGTATATGCTGTGTTGTGTAGTGAACTGAAATGAGTGACATAATTACCAAGCTGTCTGTTCGGTTTACGAATGACGATAAGCTCCAAATCGTTGTGGATTTTTCTTGCATGTCCACTTTATGAACAGATAAGCTAATATTAATAAATAAATAATAATAATAAATTT